>NC_089825.1:94069911-94399722 GCF_035046505.1 Tiliqua scincoides
TTTGTTTCCTTCACAGAGCCTCTTCCTTGCCATTTCCCCTTCATTTACAATGGGAAATCATATTCTGCTTGTACTAAGGATGGATCCCCTGATAACCAACCGTGGTGCGCCACGACTGCAAACTATGACAGCGACAAAAAATGGAGGGCATGTGCTCTTCAAGGTAAGGTATTTGGTGATGGTTGGAATCTTCTTGGAAAGTCCTTATCTGGGCACTCTAGGTCCAGTCTTGGATGTTAGCCTGGTTGGGCAACTGCTCTTCCCCGCCATCCCATCACCCAAGGGAAGGGTGCAGGAGAGCAAGAGAAGGGATGGCTGCTCCTTGCAGGAGTGTCTGCTGCCACCTCTTGGTTGTTCACCCTCTATTTCCCGACAGTAGGATTAGGCATGTGCTGTTTTAAGTCAGTGTTCTTCCATCTGTGGGTTATGGATATAGGGTTCACATAGGGTTCACAATGCCTCATTTGTTAGGTAGTGGAAGCCTTTCAAAGCCCGCCTCTTACAGGAACAAAAATGGTTGAAGATTCACTCCCACTTATTTTCACAATTATCCACATCTTCCCCTAACCTAAGATGGTGATTAAAAAAAAAAACCCTTAGTAGTACTGGCACTGTACCATTCATTTAGCATTCCTGCCCATGCCTTGCCTGCTTCAATGGCTTCACTGAGATAACAGAAGAATGCCACTCCACCCAGAAGGGACAATATCACCAAGAGAAAGCACAATTTCATGGTATGTGCTAGGATCGGTGATGGGACAGTGGCACCGTGGGAGTCAATGACGGTAGTGGGGGCAGAATGGTTTCCAGGATGGGGCTGGATCAGCAGTGGGTCCCTAGTCTCTGATTGATTGATTGATTGATTGATTGATTGATTGATTGATTGATTGGGGTCATGGCAGGAAAAAGGTTGTAGACCACAGGTTTAAAGTTTACTTCTGATTAAATTTACTTCTGGTTACATCTGAAAACCCAAAGTCCAATATTAGTGAAATATTTGGAGTAACATACACATCTGTTAGCATGTCTGTCTTTCTGCAGTATTTAGTATAGTTTTCTCCCAATTGTTCTTTTTGACATCCCCTCCCTCCCCATTTTTATGCACCACACATGTGCAGATTATGAAGGGAACCTGGGGGGCCAGGCCTGTGTCTTCCCCTTCATCTACAAGAAGCGGACCTTCTACAACTGCACCAATGAAAATTCGGACGGAAGGTTCTGGTGTGCCACAACGGGGAACTACGATGAGGACGCGAAGTGGAGCTACTGCTCTGCCACAAGTAAGATAAGTGGGGATTCTAGAATAACAGCCAGTTCTAATATGCCTAAAAATGTCTCAAGCTTCACTCTCACTTATTTTACAAAATTATCCATGTCAGATTTAATATGCTGGAAAATAGGGTTGAAGTGGGAGGGGGTCATTTTATGTTAAGGCCTGTGATGAGTTGTTGGGACAATCAGTTAGAAATGAATTGAATCAAAACTGAGAAGGCTGTATAGTGTAGTCAAGAAAGTGTACCAGGAAGATACTCACAAAAGGAAACAAGGAGTAAACCAACAACCTGTACCAATGGAGAGAAGATATGTCTTTATCCTCCTCTTTTCTGTGCTTTTCTGTAAGAATTCTTCTTGAAATTGGGCTCTGGGGATATACCTGATTGTCTGCACACCTCAACCCTATTTTCCATAATGAATCCTTTGAAGTGCTCTAAGGTCTGCTCCCTTGCATCATTGGAATGGAACTACAAGTGCTTTGCATGCAGAAGCATCAAAGGTCAGTCCTGGCATTCTCCATCCAGGACTGGGAAAGACCCCTACGCTTCAAAGTGCAGCTGCCACTCAGTGTAGACCAGTGGTTCCCAACTTTTTAGCACCAGGACCCGCTTTTTAAAGCAGCACTCTATCTGGACACACCTAGGTTTACCATCATTTTAAAAAAAAATGTGATCTAGAAAGATGTATTCAATTTGTTTATAAATAATATAAATTATAAATAAATTAATAACCACCAGAAAGAAAAATCCACTAACATTTATCTTCCTATATTTACCCGTGCTTGCAAACTGCTGGAGCTCAGCTCCTGGCAGGGCAATATGCAGCTACACTATCTGTTTTTGAACAGCTGAACTTTTTAGCTATTCAGCTGTTAGAATACTGATCTTTTCATTACCCTTTGGGGAGCCACCAAATATCCAGTAGCGACCCACCAGTGGGTCCCGACTGGTAGTTTGGAGCCACAGGTGTAGACTCTACCAAGTTAGATGAACCAGTATCTGACTCAAAAGGCAACTGCCTGTGCTTTTATCTTAAACGGTTATTTGAGGAGTAGAATCGCCACAACCTGAAGAAGTACTCTTTCTCTGACTCTACTTAATGCTCCCAAAGACATTTTAAAATGTGCAAGAGCCTCTTTGCAGACTGGATTCTGGAGAGTGGAAATTGGGATTGGGGGATGCATACAAGGCAATGTTCATAACTTGCTTTCCACATTAGGCTGTAAGCAAGTTGTTGCTGACTGTGTGCTTTAAGTGGTTGCCACTGGGCAAATTAAGGGCTTGTGAAAGGTTGACTGGATCACTGGAGGTACCAGGAACTTGAATGCTTATGCCGTATTTCCAGTGTTAATTGCCTCCCAAATGCCTTGAGCTCGGTGATGGAGAACATAAGAACTTACTCTCTTTTCCTCATCTCCGTGCAGGATTATCTGCAAACTCTCAGGGGCCCTGCGTCTTCCCTTTCATCTACCATGGAAAGTCCTATTCAT
Organism: Tiliqua scincoides; assembly: GCF_035046505.1. Lineage (NCBI taxonomy): Eukaryota > Metazoa > Chordata > Lepidosauria > Squamata > Scincidae > Tiliqua > Tiliqua scincoides. The sequence continues at coordinate 94,072,676 of NC_089825.1, forward strand.
CTTGCACAGCAGATGGGGCATCGAAGGGACAGCTTTGGTGTTCTCTCACTAACAACTATGATGAGAGTCCCAAATGGATGTACTGTAAGACCTCAGGTAAGAAAAACAGGACAAGGGAAACTTGTTTGAAAATTATTGCCTTTCTCTGTCATTGGATTGCTCTTTTGACTTTAATTCATGATGGTCTGCATAGGCAGGCTTTCTCTAAACCCCAAGGGTTTTTTTTCTTCATAATAAACAGAGAAGTTCTATCTTTCAAGAACTAAACTACCGTACATTCCAGATGGATATTTTCAGGAAGATAATCATTCTACCCACATCCCCTCTCATGCTGACAAACAGCTGCAAACAACTTCTTGTCTCTCACCCAAGAAAACACAGTTTGTTTGTTAGATTCTTAAGGTTTCACCACTCATGGAAGCTTCCGGTGATCTTGAACGGGCGGCCTTCATTGGTTATTTTCAGGCTTAACGGCAGCTCTACCCTCTATACCAGACCTCCTGCCAAAATATCGTATTTTTTGTATTTTCATATAAGTGAGGCAAGAATACTTTATGCACAATATTGGAAAACTATAGACACTCCGTCAATAGAAGAATGGGGGATGAAAGTTATGCAATTTGCAGAGATGAACAAACTGACGACCCTACTTGAAGAGAAATCAACAGATAATTTTATGAAGAACTGGAAACCAATTATTGACGTTCTGCATGAAAGAGAGAACAATGAGTTAACGTGTTGTGGATTTGAAGATTAGATTGTAAGAGATAGAGAATATTATTTCAGAACAATAATTTCAGAAGGGCTGTTGGAGATAAAATATATATAAGGGCAGAAATTTAGATTATTCAGATAAAAAAATCTTATTAGAATATTTGACTACGCTCATGCTACAGTAATAGAGGTTTTCTTTATCTGTATTTTCTCTCTATTTTTCAATGATGTTGTTTGTTTTCCTTTTTTATTTTATTGTGTGTTTCTCGCTTTTTCTTTATTATAATAATAATGAGAAATGAAAAAAATAAAATATTTGGATTAATAACATTTTTTGAGTAACATACATGTTGCACATCCATTAGCATGTTTGTCTTTACGCAGCCTTTGAATACAGTTTTCTCCCCATCCTTCTTTTTTGACACCCCCTCCCATTTTTGTGCACCACACATCTGCAGAATATGGAGGGAACTCGGGAGGCCAGCCCTGTGTCTTCCCCTTCATCTACAGGAAGCGGACCTTCTACTCCTGCACCAATGAAAATTCAGATGGAAGGTTCTGGTGTGCCACAACGGGGAACTACGACGAGGACGCGAAGTGGAGCTACTGTGCGGACACAAGTAAGATAAGGGGGGATTCAAGAGTAACTGCCAGTTCTAATAAGTCTAAAAATAATGGGTTGAAATGGCAGGGGATCATTGTAGTTCAAGGCGGTGATTATTTGCATTGGTACAATCAATTAGAATTGAATTAGAATTAGATCAAAACTGAGAAGGGCTGTACAGTGTTGTCAGGAAAGTGTTCCAGGAAGATTAAATGACCTCTCTGATACTCACAAAAGTAAACAAGCGGCAAGTACAGATAGTATACACTTGTATAGAGAGGAGAAATTTCATTACTCTCCTGTGTCTGTGCTTTTCTGAAAAAGTTCTTGAAATTGGAATCTGGGGATATTCACATGATTGTCTGAATGCCTTCACCATAATCCCCATACTTCATCTTAAAGCATTCAGTAAGTTCTGCCCCCTTGCATCATTGGGATGGGAGGAGAGCCCATGCTTAGCATGCAGAAGCTTCTAAGATCAGTCCTGGCATTCACCATCCAGGGCTGGGAAAGACCCGTAAGCTTTGAAGTGTGGCTGCCATTCAGGGTAGACCAGTGGTTCCCAAACGTTTTAGCACCAGGACCCACTTTTTAAAGCAGGACTCTATCAGGACCACCTAGGTTTACCAGACTTTAGAAAAGGAGAACTCAAATTTTTTAATATATATATTCATAAATAATAACCACCAGAAAGAAAGACCCACAAACATTTATTTCCCTATATTTACACATATTTGCAAACTGCTGGAGCTCTGCTCCTGGCAGGGTGGATAGCAGCTACAGTATCTGATTTTTGAACAGCTGAGCTTTCAGCTATTCAGCTGTTAGTATACTGATTTTTTCATCACCTTTTGGAGACTCAACTCACACCTGGTCCCGACCCAACAGAGGGTCCTGACCCACAGTTTGAGAACCACTGATGTAGATACTACCAAGTTAGATGGACCAATATCTGACTCCAAAGGCAGCTGTCCGGGTTTTTATCTTAAATGGTTCTTTGAGGAATAGAACTGCCACAACATGAAGAAGCATCTTTCTCTGATTCAACATAATACTCCCAAGGATCTTTTAACTGGAAAATGGACCAGAGCCTCTAAGCAGACTGGATTCTGGAGGGTTGAAATTGGGATTGGGGAGATGCATACAAGGCAGTGTTCATAGCTTGCTCCCAACATTAGCAAGTTGTTGGTGATTGTGCGCTTTAAGTGAATGCCATTGGACAAGTTAAGGGCTTGTGACAAGTGGACTGGATCAGTGGAAGACCCAGGAACTTGAATGCTTCTCTATGCCACATTTCCAGTCTTAATTACTTCCCTCCCAAATAGCTAGAGCTCAATGATGGGGAAAATAAGAACTTTGTCTCTTCTCCTCACCTTCACCCAGGATTATCTGCAAACTCACAGGGGCCCTGCGTCTTCCCTTTCATCTACCGTGGAAAGTCCTATTCATCTTGCACAACAGATGGGGCATCAAAAGGACAGCTCTGGTGTTCTCTCACTAGCAACTATGATGAGAGTCCCAAATGGACCTACTGTAAGCCCTCAGGTGAGAAAAACAGGACAAGGGGAACTTGTTTGAAGATTAGAGTCTCTGTTGGAGAAAATGTGTGGGAAGAGTTTGATGAAGGGACAGGATTATACAGAGCGATGGAACCAAGGGATCTTGTGGGGCATAGGTGTTCTCTCAGCAGGACCAGGGGCATCAGGTATGGCTGTATCTTCCAGAGGAAATGTAGCTAGAATAGCAAAACACCTCTTATTGATAAGGAATCTGACAGCCCAATTCTAACCAAACTGCCCACGCCACAGTGCAGTCGCAATGAAATGGTGGCAGCTGTATCCAATGTGGGCAATAAGGCTGTTGGATGTTCCCCAAGGTAAGGGAGCTTTTGTCCCATTGCCCCAGGGTAAGCCCCAGAAGCCTCTATGGGACTACTCAACCCTGTATCAGGAGTGCGCTGGCGCAGGAAAGTGCAGCCCCATGCCAGCAGATTGGGCTTGCGAAGGGAAATGGGATCTAGCAGGAGCCTCTGCTGCCATCCCGGCCTCCCTCCTGGGTCCATTCCACCTGCCACCTGCTCCCGCACAACCATTCCCCTCCCCATTTTGCCCCACTTCCCGCCCTACCCCATCTTCTCTCCACCCTGACACGCCTCTGCGCTGCTCAGTAGAAAACGTACTGCCATCCGTGCCTGCTGCCTCTCCGATTAGAGTGAGAGGCCGGCATCCATCCGTGCTGGCAACTGACTTGCACCGGCCTAACCCAGGGGTTAGAATTGCGCCCTAAATCTCTTTCCCTTGTGCTTTGTTTCCTTCACAGAGCCTCTTCCTTGCCATTTCCCCTTCATTTACAATGGGAAATCATATTCTGCTTGTACTAAGGATGGATCCCCTGATAACCAACCGTGGTGCGCCACGACTGCAAACTATGACAGCGACAAAAAATGGAGGGCATGTGCTCTTCAAGGTAAGGTATTTGGTGATGGTTGGAATCTTCTTGGAAAGTCCTTATCTGGGCACTCTAGGTCCAGTCTTGGATGTTAGCCTGGTTGGGCAACTGCTCTTCCCCGCCATCCCATCACCCAAGGGAAGGGTGCAGGAGAGCAAGAGAAGGGATGGCTGCTCCTTGCAGGAGTGTCTGCTGCCACCTCTTGGTTGTTCACCCTCTATTTCCCGACAGTAGGATTAGGCATGTGCTGTTTTAAGTCAGTGTTCTTCCATCTGTGGGTTATGGATATAGGGTTCACATAGGGTTCACAATGCCTCATTTGTTAGGTAGTGGAAGCCTTTCAAAGCCCGCCTCTTACAGGAACAAAAATGGTTGAAGATTCACTCCCACTTATTTTCACAATTATCCACATCTTCCCCTAACCTAAGATGGTGATTAAAAAAAAAAACCCTTAGTAGTACTGGCACTGTACCATTCATTTAGCATTCCTGCCCATGCCTTGCCTGCTTCAATGGCTTCACTGAGATAACAGAAGAATGCCACTCCACCCAGAAGGGACAATATCACCAAGAGAAAGCACAATTTCATGGTATGTGCTAGGATCGGTGATGGGACAGTGGCACCGTGGGAGTCAATGACGGTAGTGGGGGCAGAATGGTTTCCAGGATGGGGCTGGATCAGCAGTGGGTCCCTAGTCTCTGATTGATTGATTGATTGATTGATTGATTGATTGATTGATTGATTGGGGTCATGGCAGGAAAAAGGTTGTAGACCACAGGTTTAAAGTTTACTTCTGATTAAATTTACTTCTGGTTACATCTGAAAACCCAAAGTCCAATATTAGTGAAATATTTGGAGTAACATACACATCTGTTAGCATGTCTGTCTTTCTGCAGTATTTAGTATAGTTTTCTCCCAATTGTTCTTTTTGACATCCCCTCCCTCCCCATTTTTATGCACCACACATGTGCAGATTATGAAGGGAACCTGGGGGGCCAGGCCTGTGTCTTCCCCTTCATCTACAAGAAGCGGACCTTCTACAACTGCACCAATGAAAATTCGGACGGAAGGTTCTGGTGTGCCACAACGGGGAACTACGATGAGGACGCGAAGTGGAGCTACTGCTCTGCCACAAGTAAGATAAGTGGGGATTCTAGAATAACAGCCAGTTCTAATATGCCTAAAAATGTCTCAAGCTTCACTCTCACTTATTTTACAAAATTATCCATGTCAGATTTAATATGCTGGAAAATAGGGTTGAAGTGGGAGGGGGTCATTTTATGTTAAGGCCTGTGATGAGTTGTTGGGACAATCAGTTAGAAATGAATTGAATCAAAACTGAGAAGGCTGTATAGTGTAGTCAAGAAAGTGTACCAGGAAGATACTCACAAAAGGAAACAAGGAGTAAACCAACAACCTGTACCAATGGAGAGAAGATATGTCTTTATCCTCCTCTTTTCTGTGCTTTTCTGTAAGAATTCTTCTTGAAATTGGGCTCTGGGGATATACCTGATTGTCTGCACACCTCAACCCTATTTTCCATAATGAATCCTTTGAAGTGCTCTAAGGTCTGCTCCCTTGCATCATTGGAATGGAACTACAAGTGCTTTGCATGCAGAAGCATCAAAGGTCAGTCCTGGCATTCTCCATCCAGGACTGGGAAAGACCCCTACGCTTCAAAGTGCAGCTGCCACTCAGTGTAGACCAGTGGTTCCCAACTTTTTAGCACCAGGACCCGCTTTTTAAAGCAGCACTCTATCTGGACACACCTAGGTTTACCATCATTTTAAAAAAAAATGTGATCTAGAAAGATGTATTCAATTTGTTTATAAATAATATAAATTATAAATAAATTAATAACCACCAGAAAGAAAAATCCACTAACATTTATCTTCCTATATTTACCCGTGCTTGCAAACTGCTGGAGCTCAGCTCCTGGCAGGGCAATATGCAGCTACACTATCTGTTTTTGAACAGCTGAACTTTTTAGCTATTCAGCTGTTAGAATACTGATCTTTTCATTACCCTTTGGGGAGCCACCAAATATCCAGTAGCGACCCACCAGTGGGTCCCGACTGGTAGTTTGGAGCCACAGGTGTAGACTCTACCAAGTTAGATGAACCAGTATCTGACTCAAAAGGCAACTGCCTGTGCTTTTATCTTAAACGGTTATTTGAGGAGTAGAATCGCCACAACCTGAAGAAGTACTCTTTCTCTGACTCTACTTAATGCTCCCAAAGACATTTTAAAATGTGCAAGAGCCTCTTTGCAGACTGGATTCTGGAGAGTGGAAATTGGGATTGGGGGATGCATACAAGGCAATGTTCATAACTTGCTTTCCACATTAGGCTGTAAGCAAGTTGTTGCTGACTGTGTGCTTTAAGTGGTTGCCACTGGGCAAATTAAGGGCTTGTGAAAGGTTGACTGGATCACTGGAGGTACCAGGAACTTGAATGCTTATGCCGTATTTCCAGTGTTAATTGCCTCCCAAATGCCTTGAGCTCGGTGATGGAGAACATAAGAACTTACTCTCTTTTCCTCATCTCCGTGCAGGATTATCTGCAAACTCTCAGGGGCCCTGCGTCTTCCCTTTCATCTACCATGGAAAGTCCTATTCATCTTGCACAGCAGATGGGGCATCGAAGGGACAGCTTTGGTGTTCTCTCACTAACAACTATGATGAGAGTCCCAAATGGATGTACTGTAAGACCTCAGGTAAGAAAAACAGGACAAGGGAAACTTGTTTGAAAATTATTGCCTTTCTCTGTCATTGGATTGCTCTTTTGACTTTAATTCATGATGGTCTGCATAGGCAGGCTTTCTCTAAACCCCAAGGGTTTTTTTTCTTCATAATAAACAGAGAAGTTCTATCTTTCAAGAACTAAACTACCGTACATTCCAGATGGATATTTTCAGGAAGATAATCATTCTACCCACATCCCCTCTCATGCTGACAAACAGCTGCAAACAACTTCTTGTCTCTCACCCAAGAAAACACAGTTTGTTTGTTAGATTCTTAAGGTTTCACCACTCATGGAAGCTTCCGGTGATCTTGAACGGGCGGCCTTCATTGGTTATTTTCAGGCTTAACGGCAGCTCTACCCTCTATACCAGACCTCCTGCCAAAATATCGTATTTTTTGTATTTTCATATAAGTGAGGCAAGAATACTTTATGCACAATATTGGAAAACTATAGACACTCCGTCAATAGAAGAATGGGGGATGAAAGTTATGCAATTTGCAGAGATGAACAAACTGACGACCCTACTTGAAGAGAAATCAACAGATAATTTTATGAAGAACTGGAAACCAATTATTGACGTTCTGCATGAAAGAGAGAACAATGAGTTAACGTGTTGTGGATTTGAAGATTAGATTGTAAGAGATAGAGAATATTATTTCAGAACAATAATTTCAGAAGGGCTGTTGGAGATAAAATATATATAAGGGCAGAAATTTAGATTATTCAGATAAAAAAATCTTATTAGAATATTTGACTACGCTCATGCTACAGTAATAGAGGTTTTCTTTATCTGTATTTTCTCTCTATTTTTCAATGATGTTGTTTGTTTTCCTTTTTTATTTTATTGTGTGTTTCTCGCTTTTTCTTTATTATAATAATAATGAGAAATGAAAAAAATAAAATATTTGGATTAATAACATTTTTTGAGTAACATACATGTTGCACATCCATTAGCATGTTTGTCTTTACGCAGCCTTTGAATACAGTTTTCTCCCCATCCTTCTTTTTTGACACCCCCTCCCATTTTTGTGCACCACACATCTGCAGAATATGGAGGGAACTCGGGAGGCCAGCCCTGTGTCTTCCCCTTCATCTACAGGAAGCGGACCTTCTACTCCTGCACCAATGAAAATTCAGATGGAAGGTTCTGGTGTGCCACAACGGGGAACTACGACGAGGACGCGAAGTGGAGCTACTGTGCGGACACAAGTAAGATAAGGGGGGATTCAAGAGTAACTGCCAGTTCTAATAAGTCTAAAAATAATGGGTTGAAATGGCAGGGGATCATTGTAGTTCAAGGCGGTGATTATTTGCATTGGTACAATCAATTAGAATTGAATTAGAATTAGATCAAAACTGAGAAGGGCTGTACAGTGTTGTCAGGAAAGTGTTCCAGGAAGATTAAATGACCTCTCTGATACTCACAAAAGTAAACAAGCGGCAAGTACAGATAGTATACACTTGTATAGAGAGGAGAAATTTCATTACTCTCCTGTGTCTGTGCTTTTCTGAAAAAGTTCTTGAAATTGGAATCTGGGGATATTCACATGATTGTCTGAATGCCTTCACCATAATCCCCATACTTCATCTTAAAGCATTCAGTAAGTTCTGCCCCCTTGCATCATTGGGATGGGAGGAGAGCCCATGCTTAGCATGCAGAAGCTTCTAAGATCAGTCCTGGCATTCACCATCCAGGGCTGGGAAAGACCCGTAAGCTTTGAAGTGTGGCTGCCATTCAGGGTAGACCAGTGGTTCCCAAACGTTTTAGCACCAGGACCCACTTTTTAAAGCAGGACTCTATCAGGACCACCTAGGTTTACCAGACTTTAGAAAAGGAGAACTCAAATTTTTTAATATATATATTCATAAATAATAACCACCAGAAAGAAAGACCCACAAACATTTATTTCCCTATATTTACACATATTTGCAAACTGCTGGAGCTCTGCTCCTGGCAGGGTGGATAGCAGCTACAGTATCTGATTTTTGAACAGCTGAGCTTTCAGCTATTCAGCTGTTAGTATACTGATTTTTTCATCACCTTTTGGAGACTCAACTCACACCTGGTCCCGACCCAACAGAGGGTCCTGACCCACAGTTTGAGAACCACTGATGTAGATACTACCAAGTTAGATGGACCAATATCTGACTCCAAAGGCAGCTGTCCGGGTTTTTATCTTAAATGGTTCTTTGAGGAATAGAACTGCCACAACATGAAGAAGCATCTTTCTCTGATTCAACATAATACTCCCAAGGATCTTTTAACTGGAAAATGGACCAGAGCCTCTAAGCAGACTGGATTCTGGAGGGTTGAAATTGGGATTGGGGAGATGCATACAAGGCAGTGTTCATAGCTTGCTCCCAACATTAGCAAGTTGTTGGTGATTGTGCGCTTTAAGTGAATGCCATTGGACAAGTTAAGGGCTTGTGACAAGTGGACTGGATCAGTGGAAGACCCAGGAACTTGAATGCTTCTCTATGCCACATTTCCAGTCTTAATTACTTCCCTCCCAAATAGCTAGAGCTCAATGATGGGGAAAATAAGAACTTTGTCTCTTCTCCTCACCTTCACCCAGGATTATCTGCAAACTCACAGGGGCCCTGCGTCTTCCCTTTCATCTACCGTGGAAAGTCCTATTCATCTTGCACAACAGATGGGGCATCAAAAGGACAGCTCTGGTGTTCTCTCACTAGCAACTATGATGAGAGTCCCAAATGGACCTACTGTAAGCCCTCAGGTGAGAAAAACAGGACAAGGGGAACTTGTTTGAAGATTAGAGTCTCTGTTGGAGAAAATGTGTGGGAAGAGTTTGATGAAGGGACAGGATTATACAGAGCGATGGAACCAAGGGATCTTGTGGGGCATAGGTGTTCTCTCAGCAGGACCAGGGGCATCAGGTATGGCTGTATCTTCCAGAGGAAATGTAGCTAGAATAGCAAAACACCTCTTATTGATAAGGAATCTGACAGCCCAATTCTAACCAAACTGCCCACGCCACAGTGCAGTCGCAATGAAATGGTGGCAGCTGTATCCAATGTGGGCAATAAGGCTGTTGGATGTTCCCCAAGGTAAGGGAGCTTTTGTCCCATTGCCCCAGGGTAAGCCCCAGAAGCCTCTATGGGACTACTCAACCCTGTATCAGGAGTGCGCTGGCGCAGGAAAGTGCAGCCCCATGCCAGCAGATTGGGCTTGCGAAGGGAAATGGGATCTAGCAGGAGCCTCTGCTGCCATCCCGGCCTCCCTCCTGGGTCCATTCCACCTGCCACCTGCTCCCGCACAACCATTCCCCTCCCCATTTTGCCCCACTTCCCGCCCTACCCCATCTTCTCTCCACCCTGACACGCCTCTGCGCTGCTCAGTAGAAAACGTACTGCCATCCGTGCCTGCTGCCTCTCCGATTAGAGTGAGAGGCCGGCATCCATCCGTGCTGGCAACTGACTTGCACCGGCCTAACCCAGGGGTTAGAATTGCGCCCTAAATCTCTTTCCCTTGTGCTTTGTTTCCTTCACAGAGCCTCTTCCTTGCCATTTCCCCTTCATTTACAATGGGAAATCATATTCTGCTTGTACTAAGGATGGATCCCCTGATAACCAACCGTGGTGCGCCACGACTGCAAACTATGACAGCGACAAAAAATGGAGGGCATGTGCTCTTCAAGGTAAGGTATTTGGTGATGGTTGGAATCTTCTTGGAAAGTCCTTATCTGGGCACTCTAGGTCCAGTCTTGGATGTTAGCCTGGTTGGGCAACTGCTCTTCCCCGCCATCCCATCACCCAAGGGAAGGGTGCAGGAGAGCAAGAGAAGGGATGGCTGCTCCTTGCAGGAGTGTCTGCTGCCACCTCTTGGTTGTTCACCCTCTATTTCCCGACAGTAGGATTAGGCATGTGCTGTTTTAAGTCAGTGTTCTTCCATCTGTGGGTTATGGATATAGGGTTCACATAGGGTTCACAATGCCTCATTTGTTAGGTAGTGGAAGCCTTTCAAAGCCCGCCTCTTACAGGAACAAAAATGGTTGAAGATTCACTCCCACTTATTTTCACAATTATCCACATCTTCCCCTAACCTAAGATGGTGATTAAAAAAAAAAACCCTTAGTAGTACTGGCACTGTACCATTCATTTAGCATTCCTGCCCATGCCTTGCCTGCTTCAATGGCTTCACTGAGATAACAGAAGAATGCCACTCCACCCAGAAGGGACAATATCACCAAGAGAAAGCACAATTTCATGGTATGTGCTAGGATCGGTGATGGGACAGTGGCACCGTGGGAGTCAATGACGGTAGTGGGGGCAGAATGGTTTCCAGGATGGGGCTGGATCAGCAGTGGGTCCCTAGTCTCTGATTGATTGATTGATTGATTGATTGATTGATTGATTGATTGATTGATTGATTGATTGATTGATTGATTGGGGTCATGGCATGAAAAAGGTTGAAGACCACAAGTTTAAAGTTTACTTCTGATTAAATTTACTTCTGGTTACATCTGAAAACCCAAAGTCCAATATTAGTGAAATATTTGGAGTAACATACACATCTGTTAGCATGTCTGTCTTTCTGCAGTATTTAGTATAGTTTTCTCCCAATTGTTCTTTTTGACATCCCCTCCCTCCCCATTTTTATGCACCACACATGTGCAGATTATGAAGGGAACCTGGGGGGCCAGGCCTGTGTCTTCCCCTTCATCTACAAGAAGCGGACCTTCTACAACTGCACCAATGAAAATTCGGACGGAAGGTTCTGGTGTGCCACAACGGGGAACTACGATGAGGACGCGAAGTGGAGCTACTGCTCTGCCACAAGTAAGATAAGTGGGGATTCTAGAATAACAGCCAGTTCTAATATGCCTAAAAATGTCTCAAGCTTCACTCTCACTTATTTTACAAAATTATCCATGTCAGATTTAATATGCTGGAAAATAGGGTTGAAGTGGGAGGGGGTCATTTTATGTTAAGGCCTGTGATGAGTTGTTGGGACAATCAGTTAGAAATGAATTGAATCAAAACTGAGAAGGCTGTATAGTGTAGTCAAGAAAGTGTACCAGGAAGATACTCACAAAAGGAAACAAGGAGTAAACCAACAACCTGTACCAATGGAGAGAAGATATGTCTTTATCCTCCTCTTTTCTGTGCTTTTCTGTAAGAATTCTTCTTGAAATTGGGCTCTGGGGATATACCTGATTGTCTGCCCACCTCAACCCTATTTTCCATAATGAATCCTTTGAAGTGCTCTAAGGTCTGCTCCCTTGCATCATTGGAATGGAACTACAAGTGCTTTGCATGCAGAAGCATCAAAGGTCAGTCCTGGCATTCTCCATCCAGGACTGGGAAAGACCCCTACGCTTCAAAGTGCAGCTGCCACTCAGTGTAGACCAGTGGTTCCCAACTTTTTAGCACCAGGACCCGCTTTTTAAAGCAGCACTCTATCTGGACACACCTAGGTTTACCATCATTTTAAAAAAAAATGTGATCTAGAAAGATGTATTCAATTTGTTTATAAATAATATAAATTATAAATAAATTAATAACCACCAGAAAGAAAAATCCACTAACATTTATCTTCCTATATTTACCCGTGCTTGCAAACTGCTGGAGCTCAGCTCCTGGCAGGGCAATATGCAGCTACACTATCTGTTTTTGAACAGCTGAACTTTTTAGCTATTCAGCTGTTAGAATACTGATCTTTTCATTACCCTTTGGGGAGCCACCAAATATCCAGTAGCGACCCACCAGTGGGTCCCGACTGGTAGTTTGGAGCCACAGGTGTAGACTCTACCAAGTTAGATGAACCAGTATCTGACTCAAAAGGCAACTGCCTGTGCTTTTATCTTAAACGGTTATTTGAGGAGTAGAATCGCCACAACCTGAAGAAGTACTCTTTCTCTGACTCTACTTAATGCTCCCAAAGACATTTTAAAATGTGCAAGAGCCTCTTTGCAGACTGGATTCTGGAGAGTGGAAATTGGGATTGGGGGATGCATACAAGGCAATGTTCATAACTTGCTTTCCACATTAGGCTGTAAGCAAGTTGTTGCTGACTGTGTGCTTTAAGTGGTTGCCACTGGGCAAATTAAGGGCTTGTGAAAGGTTGACTGGATCACTGGAGGTACCAGGAACTTGAATGCTTATGCCGTATTTCCAGTGTTAATTGCCTCCCAAATGCCTTGAGCTCGGTGATGGAGAACATAAGAACTTACTCTCTTTTCCTCATCTCCGTGCAGGATTATCTGCAAACTCTCAGGGGCCCTGCGTCTTCCCTTTCATCTACCATGGAAAGTCCTATTCATCTTGCACAGCAGATGGGGCATCGAAGGGACAGCTTTGGTGTTCTCTCACTAACAACTATGATGAGAGTCCCAAATGGATGTACTGTAAGACCTCAGGTAAGAAAAACAGGACAAGGGAAACTTGTTTGAAAATTATTGCCTTTCTCTGTCATTGGATTGCTCTTTTGACTTTAATTCATGATGGTCTGCATAGGCAGGCTTTCTCTAAACCCCAAGGGTTTTTTTTCTTCATAATAAACAGAGAAGTTCTATCTTTCAAGAACTAAACTACCGTACATTCCAGATGGATATTTTCAGGAAGATAATCATTCTACCCACATCCCCTCTCATGCTGACAAACAGCTGCAAACAACTTCTTGTCTCTCACCCAAGAAAACACAGTTTGTTTGTTAGATTCTTAAGGTTTCACCACTCATGGAAGCTTCCGGTGATCTTGAACGGGCGGCCTTCATTGGTTATTTTCAGGCTTAACGGCAGCTCTACCCTCTATACCAGACCTCCTGCCAAAATATCGTATTTTTTGTATTTTCATATAAGTGAGGCAAGAATACTTTATGCACAATATTGGAAAACTATAGACACTCCGTCAATAGAAGAATGGGGGATGAAAGTTATGCAATTTGCAGAGATGAACAAACTGACGACCCTACTTGAAGAGAAATCAACAGATAATTTTATGAAGAACTGGAAACCAATTATTGACGTTCTGCATGAAAGAGAGAACAATGAGTTAACGTGTTGTGGATTTGAAGATTAGATTGTAAGAGATAGAGAATATTATTTCAGAACAATAATTTCAGAAGGGCTGTTGGAGATAAAATATATATAAGGGCAGAAATTTAGATTATTCAGATAAAAAAATCTTATTAGAATATTTGACTACGCTCATGCTACAGTAATAGAGGTTTTCTTTATCTGTATTTTCTCTCTATTTTTCAATGATGTTGTTTGTTTTCCTTTTTTATTTTATTGTGTGTTTCTCGCTTTTTCTTTATTATAATAATAATGAGAAATGAAAAAAATAAAATATTTGGATTAATAACATTTTTTGAGTAACATACATGTTGCACATCCATTAGCATGTTTGTCTTTACGCAGCCTTTGAATACAGTTTTCTCCCCATCCTTCTTTTTTGACACCCCCTCCCATTTTTGTGCACCACACATCTGCAGAATATGGAGGGAACTCGGGAGGCCAGCCCTGTGTCTTCCCCTTCATCTACAGGAAGCGGACCTTCTACTCCTGCACCAATGAAAATTCAGATGGAAGGTTCTGGTGTGCCACAACGGGGAACTACGACGAGGACGCGAAGTGGAGCTACTGTGCGGACACAAGTAAGATAAGGGGGGATTCAAGAGTAACTGCCAGTTCTAATAAGTCTAAAAATAATGGGTTGAAATGGCAGGGGATCATTGTAGTTCAAGGCGGTGATTATTTGCATTGGTACAATCAATTAGAATTGAATTAGAATTAGATCAAAACTGAGAAGGGCTGTACAGTGTTGTCAGGAAAGTGTTCCAGGAAGATTAAATGACCTCTCTGATACTCACAAAAGTAAACAAGCGGCAAGTACAGATAGTATACACTTGTATAGAGAGGAGAAATTTCATTACTCTCCTGTGTCTGTGCTTTTCTGAAAAAGTTCTTGAAATTGGAATCTGGGGATATTCACATGATTGTCTGAATGCCTTCACCATAATCCCCATATTTCATCTTAAAGCATTCAGTAAGTTCTGCCCCCTTGCATCATTGGGATGGGAGGAGAGCCCATGCTTAGCATGCAGAAGCTTCTAAGATCAGTCCTGGCATTCACCATCCAGGGCTGGGAAAGACCCGTAAGCTTTGAAGTGTGGCTGCCATTCAGGGTAGACCAGTGGTTCCCAAACGTTTTAGCACCAGGACCCACTTTTTAAAGCAGGACTCTATCAGGACCACCTAGGTTTACCAGACTTTAGAAAAGGAGAACTCAATTTTTTTTATATATATATTCATAAATAATAACCACCAGAAAGAAAGACCCACAAACATTTATTTCCCTATATTTACACATATTTGCAAACTGCTGGAGCTCTGCTCCTGGCAGGGTGGATAGCAGCTACAGTATCTGATTTTTGAACAGCTGAGCTTTCAGCTATTCAGCTGTTAGTATACTGATTTTTTCATCACCTTTTGGAGACTCAACTCACACCTGGTCCCGACCCAACAGAGGGTCCTGACCCACAGTTTGAGAACCACTGATGTAGATACTACCAAGTTAGATGGACCAATATCTGACTCCAAAGGCAGCTGTCCGGGTTTTTATCTTAAATGGTTCTTTGAGGAATAGAACTGCCACAACATGAAGAAGCATCTTTCTCTGATTCAACATAATACTCCCAAGGATCTTTTAACTGGAAAATGGACCAGAGCCTCTAAGCAGACTGGATTCTGGAGGGTTGAAATTGGGATTGGGGAGATGCATACAAGGCAGTGTTCATAGCTTGCTCCCAACATTAGCAAGTTGTTGGTGATTGTGCGCTTTAAGTGAATGCCATTGGACAAGTTAAGGGCTTGTGACAAGTGGACTGGATCAGTGGAAGACCCAGGAACTTGAATGCTTCTCTATGCCACATTTCCAGTCTTAATTACTTCCCTCCCAAATAGCTAGAGCTCAATGATGGGGAAAATAAGAACTTTGTCTCTTCTCCTCACCTTCACCCAGGATTATCTGCAAACTCACAGGGGCCCTGCGTCTTCCCTTTCATCTACCGTGGAAAGTCCTATTCATCTTGCACAACAGATGGGGCATCAAAAGGACAGCTCTGGTGTTCTCTCACTAGCAACTATGATGAGAGTCCCAAATGGACCTACTGTAAGCCCTCAGGTGAGAAAAACAGGACAAGGGGAACTTGTTTGAAGATTAGAGTCTCTGTTGGAGAAAATGTGTGGGAAGAGTTTGATGAAGGGACAGGATTATACAGAGCGATGGAACCAAGGGATCTTGTGGGGCATAGGTGTTCTCTCTGCAGGACCAGGGGCATCAGGCATGGCTGTATCTTCCAGAGGAAATGTAGCTAGAATAGCAAAACACCTCTTATTGATAAGGAATCTGACAGCCCAATTCTAACCAAACTGCCCACGCCACAGTGCAGTCGCAATGAAATGGTGGCAGCTGTATCCAATGTGGGCAATAAGGCTGTTGGATGTTCCCCAAGGTAAGGGAGCTTTTGTCCCATTGCCCCAGGGTAAGCCCCAGAAGCCTCTATGGGACTACTCAACCCTGTATCAGGAGTGCGCTGGCGCAGGAAAGTGCAGCCCCATGCCAGCAGATTGGGCTTGCGAAGGGAAATGGGATCTAGCAGGAGCCTCTGCTGCCATCCCGGCCTCCCTCCTGGGTCCATTCCACCTGCCACCTGCTCCCGCACAACCATTCCCCTCCCCATTTTGCCCCACTTCCCGCCCTACCCCATCTTCTCTCCACCCTGACACGCCTCTGCGCTGCTCAGTAGAAAACGTACTGCCATCCGTGCCTGCTGCCTCTCCGATTAGAGTGAGAGGCCGGCATCCATCCGTGCTGGCAACTGACTTGCACCGGCCTAACCCAGGGGTTAGAATTGCGCCCTAAATCTCTTTCCCTTGTGCTTTGTTTCCTTCACAGAGCCTCTTCCTTGCCATTTCCCCTTCATTTACAATGGGAAATCATATTCTGCTTGTACTAAGGATGGATCCCCTGATAACCAACCGTGGTGCGCCACGACTGCAAACTATGACAGCGACAAAAAATGGAGGGCATGTGCTCTTCAAGGTAAGGTATTTGGTGATGGTTGGAATCTTCTTGAAAAGTCCTTATCTGGGCACTCTAGGTCCAGTCTTGGATGTTAGCCTGGTTGGGCAACTGCTCTTCCCCGCCATCCCATCACCCAAGGGAAGGGTGCAGGAGAGCAAGAGAAGGGATGGCTGCTCCTTGCAGGAGTGTCTGCTGCCACCTCTTGGTTGTTCACCCTCTATTTCCTGGCAGTAGGATTAGGCATGCGCTGTTTTAAGTCAGTGTTCTTCCATCTGTGGGTTATGGATATAGGGTTCACATAGGGTTCACAATGCCTCATTTGTTAGGTAGTGGAAGCCTTTCAAAGCCCGCCTCTTACAGGAACAAAAATGGTTGAAGATTCACTCCCACTTATTTTCACAATTATCCACATCTTCCCCTAACCTAAGATGGTGATTAAAAAAAAAAACCCTTAGTAGTACTGGCACTGTACCATTCATTTAGCATTCCTGCCCATGCCTTGCCTGCTTCAATGGCTTCACTAAGATAACAGAAGAATGCCACTCCACCCAGAAAGGACAATATCACCAAGAGAAAGCACAATTTCATGGTATGTGCTAGGATCGGTGATGGGACAGTGGCACCGTGGGAGTCAATGACGGTAGTGGGGGCAGAATGGTTTCCAGGATGGGGCTGGATCAGCAGTGGGTCCCTAGTCTCTGATTGATTGATTGATTGATTGATTGATTGATTGATTGATTGATTGATTGATTGATTGATTGATTGGGGTCATGGCAGGAAAAAGGTTGAAGACCACAGGTTTAAAGTTTACTTCTGATTAAATTTACTTCTGGTTACATCTGAAAACCCAAAGTCCAATATTAGTGAAATATTTGGAGTAACATACACATCTGTTAGCATGTCTGTCTTTCTGCAGTATTTAGTATAGTTTTCTCCCAATTGTTCTTTTTGACATCCCCTCCCTCCCCATTTTTATGCACCACACATGTGCAGATTATGAAGGGAACCTGGGGGGCCAGGCCTGTGTCTTCCCCTTCATCTACAAGAAGCGGACCTTCTACAACTGCACCAATGAAAATTCGGACGGAAGGTTCTGGTGTGCCACAACGGGGAACTACGATGAGGACGCGAAGTGGAGCTACTGCTCTGCCACAAGTAAGATAAGTGGGGATTCTAGAATAACAGCCAGTTCTAATATGCCTAAAAATGTCTCAAGCTTCACTCTCACTTATTTTACAAAATTATCCATGTCAGATTTAATATGCTGGAAAATAGGGTTGAAGTGGGAGGGGGTCATTTTATGTTAAGGCCTGTGATGAGTTGTTGGGACAATCAGTTAGAAATGAATTGAATCAAAACTGAGAAGGCTGTATAGTGTAGTCAAGAAAGTGTACCAGGAAGATACTCACAAAAGGAAACAAGGAGTAAACCAACAACCTGTACCAATGGAGAGAAGATATGTCTTTATCCTCCTCTTTTCTGTGCTTTTCTGTAAGAATTCTTCTTGAAATTGGGCTCTGGGGATATACCTGATTGTCTGCCCACCTCAACCCTATTTTCCATAATGAATCCTTTGAAGTGCTCTAAGGTCTGCTCCCTTGCATCATTGGAATGGAACTACAAGTGCTTTGCATGCAGAAGCATCAAAGGTCAGTCCTGGCATTCTCCATCCAGGACTGGGAAAGACCCCTACGCTTCAAAGTGCAGCTGCCACTCAGTGTAGACCAGTGGTTCCCAACTTTTTAGCACCAGGACCCGCTTTTTAAAGCAGCACTCTATCTGGACACACCTAGGTTTACCATCATTTAAAAAAAAAATGTGATCTAGAAAGATGTATTCAATTTGTTTATAAATAATATAAATTATAAATAAATTAATAACCACCAGAAAGAAAAATCCACTAACATTTATCTTCCTATATTTACCCGTGCTTGCAAACTGCTGGAGCTCAGCTCCTGGCAGGGCAATATGAAGCTACACTATCTGTTTTTGAACAGCTGAACTTTTTAGCTATTCAGCTGTTAGAATACTGATCTTTTCATTACCCTTTGGGGAGCCACCAAATATCCAGTAGCGACCCACCAGTGGGTCCCGACTGGTAGTTTGGAGCCACAGGTGTAGACTCTACCAAGTTAGATGAACCAGTATCTGACTCAAAAGGCAACTGCCTGTGCTTTTATCTTAAACGGTTATTTGAGGAGTAGAATCGCCACAACCTGAAGAAGTACTCTTTCTCTGACTCTACTTAATGCTCCCAAAGACATTTTAAAATGTGCAAGAGCCTCTTTGCAGACTGGATTCTGGAGAGTGGAAATTGGGATTGGGGGATGCATACAAGGCAATGTTCATAACTTGCTTTCCACATTAGGCTGTAAGCAAGTTGTTGCTGACTGTGTGCTTTAAGTGGTTGCCACTGGGCAAATTAAGGGCTTGTGAAAGGTTGACTGGATCACTGGAGGTACCAGGAACTTGAATGCTTATGCCGTATTTCCAGTGTTAATTGCCTCCCAAATGCCTTGAGCTCGGTGATGGAGAACATAAGAACTTACTCTCTTTTCCTCATCTCCGTGCAGGATTATCTGCAAACTCTCAGGGGCCCTGCGTCTTCCCTTTCATCTACCATGGAAAGTCCTATTCATCTTGCACAGCAGATGGGGCATCGAAGGGACAGCTTTGGTGTTCTCTCACTAACAACTATGATGAGAGTCCCAAATGGATGTACTGTAAGACCTCAGGTAAGAAAAACAGGACAAGGGAAACTTGTTTGAAAATTATTGCCTTTCTCTGTCATTGGATTGCTCTTTTGACTTTAATTCATGATGGTCTGCATAGGCAGGCTTTCTCTAAACCCCAAGGGTTTTTTTTCTTCATAATAAACAGAGAAGTTCTATCTTTCAAGAACTAAACTACCGTACATTCCAGATGGATATTTTCAGGAAGATAATCATTCTACCCACATCCCCTCTCATGCTGACAAACAGCTGCAAACAACTTCTTGTCTCTCACCCAAGAAAACACAGTTTGTTTGTTAGATTCTTAAGGTTTCACCACTCATGGAAGCTTCCGGTGATCTTGAACGGGCGGCCTTCATTGGTTATTTTCAGGCTTAACGGCAGCTCTACCCTCTATACCAGACCTCCTGCCAAAATATCGTATTTTTTGTATTTTCATATAAGTGAGGCAAGAATACTTTATGCACAATATTGGAAAACTATAGACACTCCGTCAATAGAAGAATGGGGGATGAAAGTTATGCAATTTGCAGAGATGAACAAACTGACGACCCTACTTGAAGAGAAATCAACAGATAATTTTATGAAGAACTGGAAACCAATTATTGACGTTCTGCATGAAAGAGAGAACAATGAGTTAACGTGTTGTGGATTTGAAGATTAGATTGTAAGAGATAGAGAATATTATTTCAGAACAATAATTTCAGAAGGGCTGTTGGAGATAAAATATATATAAGGGCAGAAATTTAGATTATTCAGATAAAAAAATCTTATTAGAATATTTGACTACGCTCATGCTACAGTAATAGAGGTTTTCTTTATCTGTATTTTCTCTCTATTTTTCAATGATGTTGTTTGTTTTCCTTTTTTATTTTATTGTGTGTTTCTCGCTTTTTCTTTATTATAATAATAATGAGAAATGAAAAAAATAAAATATTTGGATTAATAACATTTTTTGAGTAACATACATGTTGCACATCCATTAGCATGTTTGTCTTTACGCAGCCTTTGAATACAGTTTTCTCCCCATCCTTCTTTTTTGACACCCCCTCCCATTTTTGTGCACCACACATCTGCAGAATATGGAGGGAACTCGGGAGGCCAGCCCTGTGTCTTCCCCTTCATCTACAGGAAGCGGACCTTCTACTCCTGCACCAATGAAAATTCAGATGGAAGGTTCTGGTGTGCCACAACGGGGAACTACGACGAGGACGCGAAGTGGAGCTACTGTGCGGACACAAGTAAGATAAGGGGGGATTCAAGAGTAACTGCCAGTTCTAATAAGTCTAAAAATAATGGGTTGAAATGGCAGGGGATCATTGTAGTTCAAGGCGGTGATTATTTGCATTGGTACAATCAATTAGAATTGAATTAGAATTAGATCAAAACTGAGAAGGGCTGTACAGTGTTGTCAGGAAAGTGTTCCAGGAAGATTAAATGACCTCTCTGATACTCACAAAAGTAAACAAGCGGCAAGTACAGATAGTATACACTTGTATAGAGAGGAGAAATTTCATTACTCTCCTGTGTCTGTGCTTTTCTGAAAAAGTTCTTGAAATTGGAATCTGGGGATATTCACATGATTGTCTGAATGCCTTCACCATAATCCCCATATTTCATCTTAAAGCATTCAGTAAGTTCTGCCCCCTTGCATCATTGGGATGGGAGGAGAGCCCATGCTTAGCATGCAGAAGCTTCTAAGATCAGTCCTGGCATTCACCATCCAGGGCTGGGAAAGACCCGTAAGCTTTGAAGTGTGGCTGCCATTCAGGGTAGACCAGTGGTTCCCAAACGTTTTAGCACCAGGACCCACTTTTTAAAGCAGGACTCTATCAGGACCACCTAGGTTTACCAGACTTTAGAAAAGGAGAACTCAATTTTTTTTATATATATATTCATAAATAATAACCACCAGAAAGAAAGACCCACAAACATTTATTTCCCTATATTTACACATATTTGCAAACTGCTGGAGCTCTGCTCCTGGCAGGGTGGATAGCAGCTACAGTATCTGATTTTTGAACAGCTGAGCTTTCAGCTATTCAGCTGTTAGTATACTGATTTTTTCATCACCTTTTGGAGACTCAACTCACACCTGGTCCCGACCCAACAGAGGGTCCTGACCCACAGTTTGAGAACCACTGATGTAGATACTACCAAGTTAGATGGACCAATATCTGACTCCAAAGGCAGCTGTCCGGGTTTTTATCTTAAATGGTTCTTTGAGGAATAGAACTGCCACAACATGAAGAAGCATCTTTCTCTGATTCAACATAATACTCCCAAGGATCTTTTAACTGGAAAATGGACCAGAGCCTCTAAGCAGACTGGATTCTGGAGGGTTGAAATTGGGATTGGGGAGATGCATACAAGGCAGTGTTCATAGCTTGCTCCCAACATTAGCAAGTTGTTGGTGATTGTGCGCTTTAAGTGAATGCCATTGGACAAGTTAAGGGCTTGTGACAAGTGGACTGGATCAGTGGAAGACCCAGGAACTTGAATGCTTCTCTATGCCACATTTCCAGTCTTAATTACTTCCCTCCCAAATAGCTAGAGCTCAATGATGGGGAAAATAAGAACTTTGTCTCTTCTCCTCACCTTCACCCAGGATTATCTGCAAACTCACAGGGGCCCTGCGTCTTCCCTTTCATCTACCGTGGAAAGTCCTATTCATCTTGCACAACAGATGGGGCATCAAAAGGACAGCTCTGGTGTTCTCTCACTAGCAACTATGATGAGAGTCCCAAATGGACCTACTGTAAGCCCTCAGGTGAGAAAAACAGGACAAGGGGAACTTGTTTGAAGATTAGAGTCTCTGTTGGAGAAAATGTGTGGGAAGAGTTTGATGCAGGGACAGGATTATACAGAGCGATGGAACCAAGGGATCTTGTGGGGCATAGGTGTTCTCTCAGCAGGACCAGGGGCATCAGGTATGGCTGTATCTTCCAGAGGAAATGTAGCTAGAATAGCAAAACACCTCTTATTGATAAGGAATCTGACAGCCCAATTCTAACCAAACTGCCCACGCCACAGTGCAGTCGCAATGAAATGGTGGCAGCTGTATCCAATGTGGGCAATAAGGCTGTTGGATGTTCCCCAAGGTAAGGGAGCTTTTGTCCCATTGCCCCAGGGTAAGCCCCAGAAGCCTCTATGGGACTACTCAACCCTGTATCAGGAGTGCGCTGGCGCAGGAAAGTGCAGCCCCATGCCAGCAGATTGGGCTTGCGAAGGGAAATGGGATCTAGCAGGAGCCTCTGCTGCCATCCCGGCCTCCCTCCTGGGTCCATTCCACCTGCCACCTGCTCCCGCACAACCATTCCCCTCCCCATTTTGCCCCACTTCCCGCCCTACCCCATCTTCTCTCCACCCTGACACGCCTCTGCGCTGCTCAGTAGAAAACGTACTGCCATCCGTGCCTGCTGCCTCTCCGATTAGAGTGAGAGGCCGGCATCCATCCGTGCTGGCAACTGACTTGCACCGGCCTAACCCAGGGGTTAGAATTGCGCCCTAAATCTCTTTCCCTTGTGCTTTGTTTCCTTCACAGAGCCTCTTCCTTGCCATTTCCCCTTCATTTACAATGGGAAATCATATTCTGCTTGTACTAAGGATGGATCCCCTGATAACCAACCGTGGTGCGCCACGACTGCAAACTATGACAGCGACAAAAAATGGAGGGCATGTGCTCTTCAAGGTAAGGTATTTGGTGATGGTTGGAATCTTCTTGAAAAGTCCTTATCTGGGCACTCTAGGTCCAGTCTTGGATGTTAGCCTGGTTGGGCAACTGCTCCACCATCCTACAACCCAAGGGAAGGGTGTGGGAGAACAAGAGAAGGGATGGCTGCTCCTAGGAGGAGCATCTGCTGCCACTCTTTGGTTGTACATCGTCCGTTTCAAGGTTGTAGGATTAGGCATGTGATGATATAAGTTTAGGTTTGATTCTAAAAACCAAACATTTAGATCAGGCTTAAGTTGCATATCTGTTCCATTCTATATATCCTTATATAGTCCTTGAATTCAGATTTTGCTGAATGTTTTTCATATTCCTCCCCCCCCCCCATTTTTTGTGCACTACACATCTGCAGATTATGAAGGGAACTCAGGAGGCCAGCCCTGTGTCTTCCCCTTCATTTACAGGAAGCGGACCTTCTACTCCTGCACCAATGAATATTCAGATGGAAGGTTCTGGTGTGCCACATCTGGGAACTATGATGAAGTGAAGAAGTGGAGCTACTGCGCTGACACAAGTAAGATAAGTAGGGATTCAAGAGTAACAGCCAGTTCCAATGTGTCTTAAAAGACACATTTTCTTTTAAGTTCCAGTTCCAATGTGTTTTAATGGGTTGTAATGGGAGGGGGTTGTTTTAGATTAAGGTCAGTTGTTATTTGTATTGGTACAATCAATTGAATATACATCAGAACAGAGAAGGCCTGTGTAGTGTTGTCATGGAAGTGTACCAAAAATGTAATGGCCCAATCATATTCTCTCTCCCTGCTGATGCAGCAGCTCTAAAATAGCTACTGCTGCATCCGGTGGTGGTGGTGGGCAGTTGCAGAGGTCTCCTCTGGGTACGAGAACTGTTGGTGCATTACCCAGGGTCTATTTGGGCATGTGCTAGCTAAATAGCTGGTGTATATCCATGTGGACCTGCACAGTGGGATCGAGTATGGGAAGAGGGTTCCAAGTCAGCAGCCGCTACCACCACAAGACCTACCCCCTTAAAGGACCCAACCTTTCCCTTCTCCATCCTGTTTCAACCTCTCCCCATCCTGTTCTGCCCTTCCCTACCCCTCCTGCCTCTCCTGCTGACATACCTGCTTCTGCAAGCAGGAGGAGAAGCAAATACATGGATGAGAAGGCAGAGGCCCTCCTGCCAGCGCCCTTGTTGGTGTGCTGTGTAGTGTGCTGTTAGAGTGCCTTTTGCAACTGGTGCTGACCGCTTTACGGCAGTCAGTACCAGTACAGGAGGAGTCTTCATTGCCTCCCTCCCAAACAGGTGATTGGGGAAAAAAAGAGTGCTGTAGTGCCATTGCCTGAAGAGGTGGGAGGGGTAGTTTCAAGAAACACGGCCTTCTCAGTAGTAGTATCAAACATATGGAACTCCATCCCTCACAGTTAATGAACTGCTTTCCAGTGAAGCCTAATGACATTTCTTTTCAAACTTCTTTCCTTTTGAGTTCATGGGTTTTATGCAAATATTTCCATGCTGATTAGATTTTATAGGCTTTGTCCTTCCTTAAGGGGTGACTACTACTGTTCCTGTGTTTTATTGTGGTAATTTAAGGATGTTTTTAAGAGCACAATCATTGAGTGCACAATCAGTGGGTGCAGGTCCCCTGCTTCAGCCTGGAGTGTCATGAAAGTGCTGTAAAACTGAATCATGACTACTCTCCTGTTGGCTAAGCTAGTGCGGAGATCTGTGCTGCTCCCAGAAACTCGAATCTGGACCTGGAGGAGGAAGGTTTGTGTAAGCCGAGGGAGGCTGGCGTGGAGGGTGGGAGAGGGTGGCGAGAGGGTGGCATGGAGGCAGGGAGGGGGCATTTTTGGGCAGGTAGAGAGCAGACCGGGAGGCAGATTGGGCCCAGCAGGGGGGTACGATCGGCACAGTCTGACTCCCATCCCCCTCTCCTGGGCCTTACATGGGCTGCGTGGATTTGTGCCAGCAAATTTGCTGGTGCAGATTGGAGTAGCCTCATAGAGGTGGCTGGGGCATGATATAGGATAAGGATAAAAAATCCCCTTACCTCCACTTGGCCTGACTGTTCCAGCACAAGTTAGGATTTGGCTGTAAGGATGTTTTAATATTTAAGGATATTTTAATGCATATATTGTAAATTATATGCATTATGATTTTATGGATTTATGGTTCTGTAAGTCATATTGGATGCCCATCGGGGAGAAAAGAGGATACAAAATGAGTAAAGTAAAATACTTTATGAGTAAATATGTACGAGTAATAAGTATGAGTAAATAAAAATAAAATATTTCTAGGAAGAATTGTTCCAGAAATGATTCCTTGCTCTTCTCTCTTCTTCCAGGACTAAATGCTAATCCTATAGGACCATGCGTCTTTCCATTCATCTACAAGGGCAAGTCCTACTCATCTTGCACAACAGATGGGACATCAGGTCAATATGCCTGGTGCTCTCTCACCAGCAACTATGACAAAGAACCCAAGTGGACACCTTGTCATGCCCCAGGTAGAAAAATAAATGTTGCCACCTCCACATAATTGTCTTCGTTGTCTGAGCATTTATCCAGGAGTGCATCCAGCTGTGAATCCATCCCTGAATTTTGCAGTGTGTATTTATTTTGCTGTATGGTCTTGTTCAGAGGTATCACTAGGGTTTGCGTGACCCAGTGCGAGAGCTCAATGTGTCATCCCCTTGATGGTCCTCCTCCAGTACCAGACCAAACAGAATAAATTACAATATCATTCACAGTTCCTAAATGCAGTGGCATCACTCGTGTTGGTATCACTCCCATTAACTTTATTTTAATAGAGAACAGTACAGGTCACCCAGCAAATCAGTAATCAACAAAAAACCAGTGGCCAACTTGATGACATTCACACCAGTGATGTTCCTGGCAGTAGATTCAGAAGACCACATGGTACTGGGCATCAAGGCTTTGCGCAGCACCCAGGAGTGCTTAGAAAGCCTTCTGAGCCTCTGGATGACCCTTCAGTGCTTCGGGATTTTGTCTTTCCTTTTCCGGGAGGCTTTCCAAGCACTCCTGGATGTCATGTGAGGGTCCGGAGCACCCAGGTAAGTGCGGGGGCAGCCTTAGGGGCACACACATTGCAGTCATGTGTGACGTCACCCAGGGTCGCCACTGATTCACACAACTGAATAAGTCTGCAATCCAATACACACTTACCTGGGAGTATGCCCCACCGGACACAATAGGGCTTACGTTTGAGTAAACCTGTAAACCTGTGCTGTAAGTGTTCTCTGGAAGGAGGAAGGGGGTCATTCATAACCACTGGGAATTCTCCTCCTACTCCAGGAGGTAGGGTCAACTGATGATTGAGGATCCTCCCTTGTAGGAGGGCATCCCCACCCTCAGTCTGGCCCTGCCTTTTACAGAGTGGAAGTTGGCTGAGCTGGCTGCTGGAGCCTTGGGGACAAGGTAGCATTGACTACTGCAATGGCCTCAGGGTGGCCACTTGCCATGCTCTGCTGCCCACAGCAGCCACAAGGTGACAAAAGCATTCCTGACAGGTGGTCTTCCAGCCTCTGCTTAGAAACCTCTAATAAGGGAGAACCCGCAACTGCATGAGGCAGGATGCTATGGTGTTGGACAGCTCTTAGAGTTTGGAAATTCTTCCTCGTGTCTAGCCTAAATCTACTTCCCTGCAGTTTCAGCCCACTGGTTGTAGTCCTTCCGTGAGGAAGCACTGAAAAGAGGTCTTGCCCTTCTTCTGCATGGCAGCTGTTCAGATGAAGTACGCTTCTCTGTCTGAAAGCTTACTTCTTAGTCAGAAATGGGACAGTCCTTCTTTCTCTCATGTCATTCTGCCTGCGCTGTCATTGGAACTGCTATCATTGGACCTGCTTACTAGACATGTAATTGTGACTGGTATTCATCTCTTTCCAGGAAACGAAAATCAACCAAGTAAGAAAGACACCAAACCTAACCAGGCCCTGCCAAATCGGAACATTGGTTGCCTGTGATTCCAGTATGTTGATGGAAAGTGACCAGTGCTTGTCTGACTCTACAGAATCCTCTTTATGCCTCAAGAATGAAATATTTCTCATAGTTTGTAATGCTCTAGCTCAGCAATTTTCAAGCTTTGTCATCTCATGGCACACTGACAAGGCACTAAAATTGTCAAGGCACACCATCAGGTTTTTGACAATTGACCAGGCACACCATGCTGCCAGTGGGGGCTCACATGCCCCATTGGCCCTACTAATAAATGACCTTTCCCCAAATTCCTGTGGCACACCTGTGGACCACTCACTGCACATCAATGTGTCATGGCACAGTGGTTGAAATTGGCTGCTCTAGCTTTTGACTCCTTTTTCTTTTTCTTGCATTTCACGTGAGTTTTCAGGGAATGATCCAGCCATCTTTTCTAAGCGAGGGAGATTTAGGTCTGGTCATTCCCTGGAACTCCATGTACATCTCCTTGAATTTCATGGTAGAATAAAGTCAAGAGAAGAATAATTAAATCAATAAAAATACTGCTCAACTTGTAATGCTCCAGCTTTTGTTCATTGTCTTTTTGGCTTGCTGTTCATATGTGTTCTCAGGGAACATCTGAAGGCACATGATCCTGTAAACCACATTGAAGTTTTGGAAATGTGGGGTAAAATTGTCTTAAGTAAAGTAGTCCTGAGCCCAGCTTGCTATAGACTCTTCAGTTGAACAGAGATGCACAGCCTTGATGTGAGGGCTTGTACTACCAGGATAGTCTGTTCCACAACATATTCCTGACATATATACATAGGTATAGCCACTCAGGCATAAATCAGCTAAGAATGTGAGTGTATATTTTCCCCTGGCAGCTTTCCACATTTCTACCGCACTGCCTTTCTCTCTTGCTTTCCGTTGCAATTGTACAAGGCCACTTCAACACATTCTTCATACATTGAGGAGCAGCTTGATGAAACTCCAGTGATTTATGTCCAGCCAGCTTTGAACCAATTAAAGAGATTACCTGACCTGCTAAATGTTGCTAGTTTATAAACATATGCCAATAACAGAGTGACTGTCCATTTTTTCCCCATCAAATTCTCAGGTGCTAAGTAGGTGGGTAGGTGTACTGAGGAAACATGTTCATGATTATTCTCTTAAAGTCCCACTGGTGTTCCAGCAGCATGAAGGGAGTCTCTGATTGGGCTGTCTAGCAGGTTGGAAAATGAACCTCTAGAAATGCCTTCAGTCAGAGTTGGCAATTGTACTCTTGGGGAAACATACCTCAAAAATACTATTTTCCCAAGAAGGATAAGCTCCTGAGGCAGATGAAGTCTTCCTACCTTCATCAGTTAGAACGCGGAGCCAAAGGCATCCTAGCAGAAGATGTTCACTGGCTCACATTGGATGGGTCTGTTTGCATGTGTCCCCACCGCTATTTACTAGAGTACAGAAATAAAAACATTGATCCAGAATAGAAGGGGCATGAACTTGGATGTGACAGCATCTTGGGAAGCCAGGCTGAAAGGTGTATAATAGAACTATGAGTTGGGAATAGAGGGCAGGGGTTCATTTGTACATGTACAGAGCTTCAAGGATGATACAGAAAGAAGTTGCCTTCCCAAACAAGTACTCCCTGGTGATCTTACCTCCAATGAAGTTTTGCACAACAGCCAGTCTAGCTTTTCCTGAGGAGCGACTGTAACCACTAGGCATCCCACAAGGAACATGTGGTGCGGGGGCAGCAGGTTGGGCAAAACTGCCCCATCATAGACTGTGGAAAAGCACTGCAGCCACCCCAATTGCTTACAATTGGGGAGGTTCTCCTTACACCCGAGAAATTGAGGGGGTGAGCCTCCTTGGGTGTAAGCAGGTGGGGCAGCTACAGTGCTTTTTCTTGAAAAACAATGGGGCAGTTCCACCCCACCTGCTACCCCTGCACCACATGTCCCTGGTAGGATGCATCCTACCTATCTCCAGCTTATATTCATGGGCTCACACATGGCCAAGCATGGCTAATCAGGCCTTCTTGGAATAAGTGAGTTTATGAGTTTGTGTGAGAGCCTAATACACCTAACAAAGAGGGAGGCAGCCCAATCCTAAGCCTACCCAGTGCGCAGGGATGCAGTAGCACAGAAATGGCGACCGCTCTATCCAGTGGGGCCAGGGAAGCACCACTAGGACTTCTTGGGGTAAGGGAGCTTATGGTCCCTTTCCCCATGGTGTAAGCGGGCAGCCCCAATGGGTCTCCTTGGATCTGCACCTGCTATTGAGTGGGCACAGAATCGAGGAGACCCATATTGGGCCTCACAGCCTGGCAGGGGGCTTAGGATATGATGGAAATCCTTAGGATATTTCCTTTTACTGAAAGCCAGCAGTTAAAGGATAAACAACAAAGAGTCTTGTGGCACTTTAAAGCCTCAAAAATTTACAAAGCTAACCTATGCAAATCTATTCCTAGCTAAGTCCCATTGCGTTCTATGGGAGTTACTCCTGAGAAAGTGTTTATGATTGCATCCTGATTACAGCACAAGATTTTGAGGACAAGGAAAAGGCAGGGTGACCAAATGTCATAACCACAAACGAGGACCAGCCACTCCCAAGATGTAGGACATCCATGAAAAATGTAGAACATGACAAAATAAAAGCTGAAAACATCAATGTATTTCATGCGGTTAATTTAAACACTAAATTACTTATTATTACATTTAAAACTATATGACATATAATTTATTACATAGAATTTATCAATTTCAAGAAGGCTATGTGCTGTCTGTAGGGGAAAGAAGGACACTGAAGTTCTTTTCCAGGACATGAGACTGCGAAAGAGGACACGTCCTGGAAAAAGAGGCTATCTGGTCACCCTGGAAAAGGGGCTCTAGTCCATGAAAATTTATACTTCAATAAATCTGGTAGTCTTTAAGTTCAGGTGTCTCATTAATATTTGACTTTGCAGCGACAGACTAACAGAAGCACTCCTCTAGAAATAACTGTCCTATTAGAATCGTCTACGTGTCGCTGAGGATGTTTCTTGGAACTCTTCCTGGATTGATTTATCTTGCATGATATCTGCAGGTGTTTGCTCCCAGAGATGCTCAGAATTTGATTCTCAGCATTATTTTTTTGGGTGGTGGAGGTGGGGGAGGCAGAGCTATTGCTGTGAAAGAAGCATCCTTGATCCCTCTCAGTTGAGAACATTAATGGGTCCTGCTTGCAGTTATGCAATTTGGACACTAGAGGCCGCTGCTTGCATTAAAGAAGTGATGTCACTAGCAGCCCTGCAAGACTGGCAGAGCCTCATCTCCTAAAATAAGCAACCTGAGAGTAAAAATTGTTTATTTCTGGCAAGGGGTTGATCTGAGGATTGTGGGAGTGGGAAGGAAGGAGATGTCCGATAATTCCTCAAAGTCACCCATTAGCTATCATGTTATGACTCAAAGATTCCTGACTTGGCCTTACATCTCTGTGTTTGAAAACTTTGCTGTGTTGTGTTACAGTGTGACTGCTACGTCGGATGCTCCACCCAGTGGGCGCTCCCTTTTCTCCTGACTTTGCTCCCCATTCCAGCAGGTGCCCTTCAATTTACATACAAGTGAAAGGTGTTTGGGTCCATAGAGTTGGACATACCATTTATCATCATTATAATATGAAATCTGTAATACTCGGAATGGCACATTTGCATAGGATATTTTTCAGGGACTATAATCAATGCATCCTATCCTGCGAGCCAGTAAAAAAACATAGCCTTCTTTTCTGGGGTTCAGCTCCCTATATTTCTAGTTTTGCATTTGACAGCAACACAAATCTCTCCTCTATGAATATGCCCAGAAAATGATCCTGCCCTCATATCATACTGAAATCAGACTCAGAACAAAGGTGTAGCTAATCAGTTACAAACACTCCCAAACAGGAGGGCACAATCCTAACCCCTTATGTCAGTGCTTTCCAGCACTGACATAAGGGCAATGTAGCTCTGAGGTAAGGGAACGAACATTCCCTTACTTTGAGGAGGCCTCCGTGAGTGACACCCAACTGCAGGATGCAGCACACAGCCCATTGGCACCGCTATGCCAGTGCTGGAAAGTACTGATATAAGGGGTTAAGGATTGCACCTCTTATGTGGAAAGTCTGCTTTGGAAACTTAATGTGGAAAGCCACAGGTCTCCTATGCCTTTAACAGGGACATTCTATGACAGCAGCTGTTCTTTTTGCACCACGGGCCAGCTAATCTAATTAAGGGTCCAATTCTATCCAACTTTACAGCACCAGTGGAGCCCCAAGGTAAAGGAACACATCTTCACATACCTTGAGGAGGCCTCAATGACTGCTCCTCCACTGCAAGATGCAGTGCATGTTGCATTGGTACAATTGCACCAGTGCTGGAAAATTGAATAGGATTGGGCCCGCAGTTCAAGGTAGGAAAGGCTGGGATTCTCATCATGTCAAAAGGAACAGAGAAGCACTTCAAGAGCTGCCCTCCTTCCGCCCCCCCCCCCAGGTAAATGTGGACAGCTTTGTAGTCTAAGAGAACCCAATCCTAGGCATGTAAACCCTCCCCCCCAGCAGTTTCACCATGAAACATCCTTTTTTCCCATCCACCCCCCCTTTTGGGGGGATGCTTAACATCCAAGGTGAGAAAGAACTGAAAAGGAAGGTTTACTCATGTAAACACCAGTGCTGTGCGGGTGTAGCAAAGAGATCCTGAGCTTCCCCAACTGGGCAACACCATCGCTTGACACTGCGGTACCACTTGTGTTAAACATTTTTTTAAAAAGTGCTTTGTGATTTTGACCCTTTCATCAGCCACCATTTCTCCTTCTACAGTTTCCAGGCTCTTCTCCACCCATACCATGTGTGGGGCCCCCACCCATACTGTCAGCTATCCAGAGCTTTAATTTGATTGAGAGTGTCAACTGAGAGCCAGGATGGTGTAATCATTTAGGAGTTGAAGATCCAGGTTCAAATCCCTGCTCAGTCATGAAGCTTCCTGAGTGACCATGGGTCGGTCTCTCTTTATCTCTCAGTCTCACCTACCTCACAGGGTTGTTGTGAGAACAAAAGGAAAAAAGGAAGCATGTCCATCACCCTGAACTCCTTGGAGGAAGAGTGGTATAAAATTGTGACAAAATAAAAAAAAAAAATGAATTCACTTTACCAGAACACACCAAGAAAAGAATCAGACCCTGTAGCCATTTACAATCAGTGGGTGAGACCTACAGCACAATCCTTTGCATGCCTACTCAAAAGTAAGTCCAATTATGTCCCATGAAAGTGTGTGTAGGACTGTAGCCCTAGCTTAACCTTTGGAAAGAGCTGAGATCCCACCCTTTGTTAGTTGTTCTCTTTGGGGATGCAGGTGTCATACTGCCATGTGTTGCAAAGGTTTTCAGATTCTTTTCACTGATGCAACGCCAAACAGTCACAGACTTTATGAATATCGTTTGGAGGCTTTATTACAGCTGGTTAATAAGTTACATACAAGCCAATTGATTCAGTTTGGATACAAATGTTCACCCCTCGTTTCCCATCTTGTTTCTCAAAGAACCACACCCAGAAAATCACATTAAATAAAGTGAGATAAACAAATTACCCATGTGACACTATATGTCACTTCCACCTCCTTATTGGGCATATTATGACAGGTTTGCTACATGGTCCCAGCTCTAATTAGGAGGTCATTCTGCCCTGTATCTTAAAATGTTCTTGGCCCACAACTCTGATTATCCTGGAATTCTCCCTTTGGGAAAGTTATGATCTACATGTTCTGCCAATCATGATCTCTTTAGGTCACTTTGACATAACTCTCCTATCCTGTTTTTAAGGGAAACAATAGTCATTCTCTTGGCTCCAATTTCAGTTATTTTTCTCAAACAAGAGAAGATAAGTCCCCTAAAATCTCTGTCACATGCCATCCTATGAAGTGTTTCCAAAAGCACTAACTACACACTTTGGCACTGCTGAGCGTCTTCAGTAAGCATGAGGCAAGAGCCGGTTTGTCAGAAACTGAAAGGCTTTTCAGAAAGCAACCAGGTGAGAATGACGTAGACATGCATCTGAAGCTAAACTATCGCCTCTGGCATCTTGCAACTCACTCTGGATTGCATCTTAGACATTGCTTCTAATTAGTGGCTTGATGTCATTGCAAAAGCACTCTGTATGGAGACAAGCCCATGCCAGATTGTTGTTGGCATCCTTCAGTCTCAGAAGACTATGGTATCGCGCTCTGAATGGTAGTTCTGGAACAGAGTGTACTCTCCAGTGCGCAAAGCCTGGGTAAAGTAGGTACGGAGGATAGGCTGTTACCCATGCAGCAAATCCCCCCTCTCCACGTCGCTGAAATGGTCCAATGGAAAGACAGAAGCCAATATGGTTGGTTCCAGCGGTGTCGCAGGAGTTGCCAGAACATGACTGTGTTCAGCCATGAACTGCCTCAGGGACTCTGGCTCCGGATTAACAGCAGCCATAGACACACCAGGACTCCCTATTGTGGGAAAAGCCCAGAGTTAAGTTGTTCTGGCCTATCCCAGCTAAGGCAAACCAGTTGTTTGAAACACCCACACCTCTTAGTATCTCCTGTTCCTGCATTTAGCATTTCTGATTCCCATAGCTGGTATAAGTACTATGATTTTGAAATAGAGTTCTATGAATATTCAAAGGGGTGTGGCAACCCTAATTAGAGGGGTGTGGATTCCCCTTGCCCCAGAAAGAACACAGTGAGGAAGGAGGTTCAGTCTGTTTTGGACTTGAGAGATGATGCAGTCCATCACTGGACTTCTAGTTTGCACCTGGGCCCTGTTGCCCCTCAGCGCAGCATTTCTAGGTAAGATCCACTTTTACCTTCATATGTATGACATTAGAATAGAAACTCCTCGCAAGAGGAGCTGACCTTTATCCATCCATTGCATTGTCGTGACACAAGATATACCAGTGCAATGAGGGACCCACTGGTGCCACAGCATCTCTTCTGAGAAGACATGCCTAGGATTGTGTTGTAAGGCAAGGAAGAAAAGTGGCTCATTGATCAGGGGGAGAAGATAGGACTTTGGGTGGATTGTTGTGGTTTCTGCTGGTTCAAGAACAGCATATCTGTGTAATGGGACAGCAGAGATTGGACAGGAGAAATGCCATACAGGATGATTTGAATGGACCATGAAGTCGACTTCCTTGTCTTTGTCAACCAATGATTGACCCAGATTCTTCATGAGCAGTTTCTGTAGCATATATTCAATTCCTTGCAATCTACACTCATCCTCTATAGCTTGTCAGATTTAGGGCAGTGATGGCAAATCTCTTGGGCTCGGCATGTCAGAAATGTGGAAGATGCTTAACTTGACTCTGCTGGCATGTCACCATCATCACCCCCCCCCCCCGAACAGAAGAGAAACTATGCTTTACACGTTCATTTTTTAAAAAATACAGTCCAATTGTGTGTGGTGCTATGAATTATATAAAGAAATGTCAAATAATTACAAAAATGAAATACGGGTAAAACAGGCGTGCAGCGCAATCCTGACTTTTGTTTGGGCCAGTGCAAGTCTCTTGCAGTGGCTCAGGAGGGTTGCAAATGTGCTGCATAGTCACAAACCTGCCACAAACTTAAGCCTCCACTCCGACGGAGGGAGCGAGCCTTGTGTCGACCGAGCTTGGCTTATGCAAGGCTCTGGGGAGGGCGGGGAAGAGGCAGGAGGGATGAGGGGAGGACGGGGAAGAGACGTTCCTGGATGGGGGAGGCGGGCAGTGGGTGGCCCTGGAGCAGTTGGGTGGGTGGGGCGTGGTAGGCGGGGCTGGGATCCGGCAGTTATGCCAGATCCCAACCCTCGTTCCCAGCCGCTCCACTCTCCTTGGACTTGTGCCAGCTCAGGAGGTGGCGAAAGTCCAAGGAGACCCATTGGGGCCAGGGTGGTTTACCTGGAGGTAAGGGGAAAAGTTTCCTCTTACCTTTTTGAGCCCCTATCCTGTGCTGGATATAGCACAAACCTTTTGGCTTGCCTGTTCCAGCGCAAGATAGGATTGTGCTCTTAGTTGTTGTTAGGTCATGGTGAATGCTAGGGTGTCATCCAAAATGTTGTGGTGTGTCACCTTTGATATAGATGTCATCGATTCACAATTACTGGTTTAAGGTCTCCTTGGCATGGGTCCCCTGAACATCCTATTGAATAAATTTTCAGATTCACATTAGCTTGTGAGCCTTTGGCTGGATTTTCACTCTGCCTAAAGCTCCATGGACATGGATGGCTCTATGTTAATTATGGTGCCATCTTTGTCTGAATGGGACTTGTTTACAGCACAGCCACAGCTACTTCCTGGAGGCATAAAGTGCCAATCTGCACACTGCTGGTTTTATGTAAATGTGTTTAATGCCCTTTGCTTTGAAAATCTATTTGTGTGTAAATGCCAATTGCTCTCCTGCAGCTCTAATATAAAGTCAGTTTCATGACTGAGATGTTATGTGTTGAGTCTACATCCTAATTTTTGAATGGGGAAAATCCTTTAGGGGTTTAGCACACAACACTTTTTACTCAAAATTTCAAGGACTCGTATTTAAAATTCATTAGTGTCTGGAATTCATTTCCGTGGTATGCAAGCAAGCTCAAAATGCACACCCTGTATTAGTTTAACTGCAGTGATCTGGGCAGCAAGTTCAGACCAAATATTCCTCCAAATTTAATAGCACAGGTCTTGCTAATTTCTCTTCCTTTCCTCCAGACTTCTCAGCCTGTGTTTTTCCATTCATCTATAAAAATAAAACATATTCAACCTGCACTACGGATGACTCCAAGCTTGGCCTGCTCTGGTGTGCCACAACTGACAACTATGATACAGACCACAAGTGGAAAAAGTGCTATGAGATAAGTGAAATGCATCACCACCAACTTTTGACCATGCAAAAGAAAAGATTTCCTGCAGCCATCTTGGTTTTTCCATTTTCTGGTCCAGTTCCTTGGCCAGCTCTCTCTCTCTCTCTCTCTCTCTCTCTCTCTCTCTCTCTCTCTGTATATGTGTGTGCACATTTGTGATAACTGGACAGTGCCTTCTGCTAGGCATGCCATGTTTAAAATAACATGTTTATTAATTCCTACTCTGAACAAGCAATACTTCCTGTAGATCCCATATTGCAGTGCTCCTACATGAAAAATTTCTCCTTTCATATAGAAAACTAGCATGTCAGGGAGGCATGCCATCCCCCCCCCCAAAAGTTTTTTGCTACCTTGTTTTTTATATACAGGGCATCTGCAAATGGTGGAGCATTCCGTCAAATCATCTCTCATCTGCATTCCATCCATTCCACAAACTGTTTAACCACTGAGTGCAGACTGAATGTACATCTGTGTCCATGCTTTCCCCAACTGTACGTTTAACATGGGGACAGGGGCTTCCAAATGCATTTGATTAGCTATGAGCTTTTCTGCCCTTATACCTTCGTTCTCAGGGCAAAAATGAGTGCTGCAAATAAATGAAGCAAAAGTGGACAGTGACTATCATGTTATAAGGTCCAAAAAAGAATGGACCGCAAAACATTTTTATACAGAGTTAGAACCAAAATAGTGATGGCAATTATCCGTAACAACCTTATGTACAATGTCTGTACTCCAGTGTGGTCCTTGGGCCAAAAAGTTTGCCCAGCCCTGGTTCAAGCCTGCTCAGCCTATGTTGGAGTGGGGCATTAATGTGGCCCTATTGGATATGTCTTTGTTCCAAACAGAGCATGGTGGAAACTCCCATGGAAAACCCTGTGTGTTCCCCTTTGTTTACCAAAAGAGGAAGTTCTTTACCTGCACAGATGAGAATGCCAGACCCAGGATGTTCTGGTGTGCCACAACAAGCAACTATGATGAAGATAAGAAATGGAGCTACTGTGCGGATACTAGTAAGACTGCCCTGACTATCAAATTTTGGGTAAACGGGAGAGAGGCTGTTGTACTCTGAGAAATCAAAACAACAGTAACTTCTTCCTTGATTGGCAAGGCATTCTGGATGTCTGAATTAGATGAGCCTTTGACCTGAGCCAGCAGCTCTTATGTTTTGGGGGCTTGTGGATACTCAGGCATACGCCAAAGGCAAAGTCGAACTCATCTATTCTGGGCTTTGTCCATATTTTTCCAACTGACTGTGCTTATCTAACAGCCCAATACAGACATCCCCCCATATTTGTGGATTTACTTATACATGGTTCTCCACGTCCCCACATGCCCATTACTTATCTTTACCTTTACTGTGGTGCCAAGCACTCATATCTTTTCTGCTGCAGCCTGTTATAGAATCCTAGAGGAGGAAGACTAAGAGAACGCTACAGGAAGCTGTAAGCTTCCTGTTAGCATTCTCTTAAGTCTACCGCCTCTAGTGTTCCGGATGACTGCTACTTGCAATTCTCCTCTAGCATTCTATAACAAGCTGCAGAGGAAGAGATATGAGTACTTGGAATCACAATAAATATAGGGTCCACTTTTATCTATGGTTTTGGTATCCATAGGGGGCAGGCTGCGAAGTTATCCCCTGGATATAGGGGGATGCCTATACTAACTGACCTTCCGGTGCTGATGTAGCCATGCCAATGGGGCGTGCACTGCATCCTATGGAGGTGGGGGCAGTCACAGAGGCCTCCTCAGAGTAAGCCTCAGCCTTACCCTGGGGTTGCATTGTGGCTGTATCAGTGCTGGAAAGTTGGTTATGATTGAACTGTCAAGCTGTTGGAGCATTCAGAGAAGACCCTTTTGTTAAGCTGGGGAAAAAAATCAAATATGGTAGGTTCAAGGATAAGGAAAGGTAGAGTGGAGGATGAGAAAGAATTTATTTTATTTTCATATGAACAGAATGTTAATATATAATACTGGAGAATATGGAATACAACCATGGTGCCAGTCCATTTTAGCAGCAAGCTAGGCAGAACAAGCAAAAGAAAGAAAACACATAAACAAAAAGCAATGCATTTTATTAATTGAGTTGGTGTGAGAATTTTCAGAACAACAGGTTTTAACCTGAGAGCTTTATGTACACCAAAATCAATCATTTCAGTACAAGGCATACCTCAGAATCAATTTTGTGACCAGTCTTGCGGCATCTGTCTTTAAAAGAAAGAAAATCACCTTATATAATGTAGGGGTAAATCAGAGGCACTCACAATCAGAGGTACTCACCACCAAATTGCATCACCTGCTTTTTTAAGCATAGGATTTCCAGCTCAAATGGTTGGTAGTGTTGTTGAGTTACAGTGGAATTGTGGAGAGATGTAGTCGCCAATTCAGTTGTGTCAGTAGGGTTGGTGTCACCCAATGTGGTAACTCATGGTGTGACTTCCATGGACTGCATCCTCCCCTTGAGCTAGGAGTATTCCCAGTCTGCCCGACCAGCCATCTCCCTCCCTCCCGATGGGTAGACTTGGTCTTGTGGAGAGTGAAAGATGGAATCTGGGCTGACCAGGAGGCCAGGCAACTCCGGAGACTTTTCCAGCCATGGCTGGTATAGCAGAAGCCTCTGGAGTTTTTGGTGTCACCCCCCAATAGTGTCACCTGGTGCTGTCTGCACTCCCACACCACCTGCACCCCCTGGTGACATCACTGGGATGGCCCTCTCACCTTTTGTGTTCAATGACTGTGGTGGAGTATGATTTTGCTAAAATTTGGGGAAGCTGGGAGGATTGTGGATTTCAGGAAGGGCCTCCAACCTTCTCCTCCACAATTTGAGCAATGAGAATGTGAGCAAGTTAAGCAAATGGGCACATTTTTAACCAGTAGGTTCAGGAGAGGCTGTGTTTGGAACATCCTTCTTCCATCTCCTTTGCTGAAAATGCAAAATGATGTGTGTGCCAAGCATGGGTCAGTCCATGTTGCCTAGTGGTTGGATTGTGTTCAGCTTGGTGGATCCTAAGTAATGCAGACCTGGACACTGAATTCTATAAAACTCTCAATTGGTTACACTTTTGGTATTCTGGTTTTCTTTGTCTTCTGTGATCCATTGTAATACCAAAGATTCATTTTCAGCTGGCATTCATTCATCATGTGGCATGGCCAGATAAAGGCAGAAAGTGTTTTGCAATTATGGTACTCCTTCCTGTGAGAGATGTCTGACTTACTGTTCTTGTTATTCTAGTACTTTCTGGAAAGAATAATGGACCAGGAAAAGGATGGATCTAACCACTCAAGGTAAAGACAAATCAGAAAGTAATCAAAAAGTTCACAGGGCAGGACCAGTCCCTTTCTAAAAGCTGCCTGTGGTGGGCCCACAGGGTTGATTTTAAGCCAATTGGATCAGTTGTTCCCAATTGGATCCTGCACCTAAGGGGGCCTTGTGCTAGGGTAATCTAGTAGTCTTGTATGCAGTTTTATATTTAAATATACTTAGATCCATTTAGCCCATTAACACACACTTACACTTTTTAAGCACACATTTTTGTTGCTTTCCAATTTACCATGTATATAATCTATAATAAATTTTATTTATATCTCTTAAGAGTCTACAGACCTTGGTTGTGAAGCTGGGGCACCACAAAAAATTTCCAATTAGCCCCCAGAACTCCTAAGGCCTGCCCTGGGATCCCACATCTGCCACTCCTCTTTCTAGCGCTCCCTGGTCTCACCCAGCTTTCCCTTCTCCTTTACATGCCCTCTTCCACTCCATTCTCTCTTCCTTTTCAAATCCCATGTGACTTTCCCTACCCTTGAATGATTCATGAGTGCTCTCCTCCTTTTCACTTCTTAATTCATGACTTCAGAGTCTTCCATGGGGTTTTGAAGGTATGGTTGGAAAACTCATACTTTGATATCTGCCTCTGAAGAGCTGAGATGGTGCCCTAGACTGTCTCCTGGGGGAACATTCCTTTGCTGGAGACTATCCTCCCCTTGTTTTCATATTTAAAGGGCAGCTGACCCCTCCCCTTGCGTGCGGTGAGTAGGCATGATAGCAGCGAAAGCAGCCTGACAGTGCCAGAGGAGGAACTAGCATAGCTTTTTCAGTGAGGAGCCCATTAGATTGGAGTGAATGTGTGGTTGCTGCTCCCAAGTGGGTGGAAACACTTAGATGTGCTCATGGGTATAATTTACATGGAATAACTGCATATGGTCTATGCCAGGGTTCCCAAAGAGTGCGTCAAGAAGCCTTAGGGTAGTGGTTCTCCAACTGGGTGTTGCAATGTGCCAGCCAGAGAGCCCTGGCCTCTGTCCCCTTAAGGGGCGGGGAGGGGGGAAGGCAGCAACATGATCTGCTGGATCATGCCGCTTTGGAGGGGTGCAGGGTCTTGCTGCCACTTACAAGAGCCTGCAGTATCCTCCCAGGAGTGCGGGCAGTCCTCGCACCAGCCTCTGCAGGGCTCCCCACATTGCAGAGTTACTAAAATTGCGACCACTTCTGGTTTCACAAACATAAAACTGGAAGTGGTTGTGATCATGATTTTGAGGGTCTTTGCAGCTTGGGGAACCCTGCAGATGCTGGCACAGAGGCTCCCTGCACCCTCGGGCGTCTGCTGCAGGCTCTGGTAGCAAGCCCCTGCGCCCCTCCAAAGTGGTGCGATCCAGCAGATCGTGTCACTGCCATCCCTGCACTTACTGCAGCTCGAACTTTCCCTGAGAGTTTGAGAACCGCTGCCTTAGGGCATCACAGCCTGCTCTCAGATGTGTTGCAGGATGTCCCGGGTCATCCCTGCTATCTGTTCCCCGAATGCCACCATCTTGGAGCTAGTGAGATTTGGGCACTACCATCTTGGATCTCATGAAAACTCATTATGTTTGGGTGCTACCATCTTGGATCTCATGAGATTTTGTGAGATTCGAGATGGCAGTGCTCGACCGAGCCAGGAAGAAGTGGCTGTGGGAGTGTCATGACTCAGGTACA
Organism: Tiliqua scincoides; assembly: GCF_035046505.1. Classification (NCBI taxonomy): domain Eukaryota; kingdom Metazoa; phylum Chordata; class Lepidosauria; order Squamata; family Scincidae; genus Tiliqua; species Tiliqua scincoides. The sequence continues at coordinate 94,113,431 of NC_089825.1, forward strand.
TTTGGGAAGCATGAGTCTAGGCCTAGGTTTAATATGAATGAATGTAGAGAGGAGAAATTATGTAGTAGGTCTTCAAAGGGCTGGATCTTTAGAAACCTGAGAATTCAAGGCAAATAGTGCACACTCTAGAAATAAGCACCCATAATACATTTAAATAATCACTCTTTAATGGTGTCCAAATTCTGCCATTTGAGGTGACTGTCTTCCCACTATAAATTCTCCAGAACTTTCTTTCTTTGGTATTTACTGGGGTTGGGAGATCTGGCATCTAACTTTATTTTCTTTTACCGTAGATCCCAGTTGTCCCATAAGCTGAAGAATGCCAGAAAGGAGCAGACAAGAAGATGCTGAGAAGCATTCTCAAAAATGGGTGCAGCTGAGACAAATACCATAGAAGGGGCCGAGAAATGGTAGTTCTAAAATCTTGCCCAAGTTCTTTGAAACCCCTTTGCTGGTAATCATTATGTAACATTTATCTTAGAAGATTCTGTGGGTTTCAGGGATGCTAAGTGGTCACAGGAAAAGATCCCCCATAGATGCTGTTGGCTTTGGCTAGTCTTAAAATATGTAACTACAAGTGTCAGTACTGTGCCCACGTGCAAAGGAGGAAGAGGGTTGGGCGCTGGTGCCCTAAGAACCCTCTGAGCCTGCCCAGCTCCCCGCTCTCCTCCAGTCCCCTTTCAGGGGAGGAAACTCTTGTGTTCCAGGCTGGGCCAAACAAACCCCAATCTTGCTGCTTACATTGCGTGCTCAGCAGAGCCAAAGCATCTTTGCTTTCAGTGGGAATTACTTCCAAGTAAGCCTGTTTCATATGGCAGCCCTTAGCTGTATGCTTGCCTTGATAGCATGGTTTGCTGGGATCTTCTCACCTCTTAGCATTTTGTGAGCTTAAATAAAACGAAAGGTTTATAAGTACTGCAGAAGTAGCAGCCTGTGTCAGAGCATCCTTGAGCCACAGGACCTTAGCTACTCATGAGAGGAATCCATTTTGACGAAAGGAAGTTCTTTACCCTACCCTGCTACTCCCCCCCCCAAAAAAAACCCCTTCTTAGATTTGTGAGTCCCCTAGGAAGGGTACCGTATTTTTCGCTCCATAAGACGCACTTTTTCCCACCAAAAAAGTGGGGGGAGAAGTGTGTGCGTCTTATGGAGCGAATACTGCAAAGCTGCAGGCGTTCTCAGGGCAGCAGAGTCTCCTTGGCAGGTGCTTCTGCCCCTGACCAGGGTCCTGCCTGCCTGCTCAATGGTAATGCAAATGCAAATGCAATGGTAATGCAAATGCAAATTGTAATGCAAATGCAGGCGCTCAGTGGTAATGCAAATGTAATGCTTAGTGACAATGCACTGGCAGAAAAATACTACAGTACCTCATTCTACCAGTGCAAGGATGATAAAGCAGAAAAGGCTAGCATATAAAATTCCTTTTAAACTAGAGGTAGTAAAAAATGCTAAGGAGCATGGAAACAGAGCAGCGGAGAGACATATTTTATTACACTATTTGGTTCAGAATATTTTTTTCCTGTTTTCCTCCTCTAAAAACTAGGTGTGTCTTATGGTCAGGTGCGTCTTATAGAGCGAAAAATACGGTATATGTTATCATGACTTGCCTAACTGCATGATTGTTCCACATTTTGACAAATATTTCCAATGCAATTTCAGAAAAAAAATAGCAATAATTTATTGTTAATTTATTTATTTAATTATTTTGGTGAGGGATGCATGAGAAACTCAGCATTCCTCTCGGGGTATATGAAGCACAATATGTTAAGAACTTCTGTGCAGCCATACATACAGTCATATCAAAATGCCTTTTTTTTTTTTTTTTGCAGTGTTTATCACACACATACAATGCAAATGAATGGAAGAAATCAAAAGCTGTAGCGCCAATTCTGAAAATAATTTTAGCATCTTCCATATTAAACCAAAATTCAGCCTGAGCAGAGCTCAGAACCTGCGGAACATGTGATTTTATCCTTTTAATCTTCTGCCTTTTTACTATCATAAAACGCAAGGTGGCATTCAGAGTTTCCACTCATGAGACACTAGGCCCACTTAATTTCAGCTGTATAATTGCCTTCAAGTTCTGGGAAGAACGGGGCAAATCCACTTTATCTGTGTGTCTCCCGATAGTCATAAAGCATCATTCTCTGCAAGTCACTCCCAAACATTGCAATTAGGTATCTCAAAACTCCCCACAGATTTATTGTTTACTGTATATCATGAAGTTACACAGCAAGAGAAGAGACAAATTGCTCTGGGTATTCTATCTTCATGCAGTTTCAGAGTGCTGAAAAAGACTGGAGACAGAGTTCAAGCCCCAGAGGAACTGAGGCTTTGTTCACAGTACTTTTTTATTTCTTTTTTTTTAAGAAAAGAAGGTAAAAATCTATACATGGAAGTATGGAAATATTTGAATTTTGAACAAGTCTTTCTTTAAGAAATAGTTTTGTAGAGGAGACAGACTGCAACAGTTTCAAAGCCTAATTTGAAACTGGGGGACCACACAAGCCCTGTTCATAAACTACAAATGGTCTCACTGTGCCCTGGCATGGTCAGGCATGGTCACCAAAGTCATCATGGTGAGCATCAAAATTAGAGCATCATGGTGATATGCTCTAAACTCCAGTCCCTGCCTCCCACCACATGTACAGCATTTATCTGAAGAGACCTTCCTTGTGATAGGGCTACTGGCTCTCAGAAATAGCTGGACCTCACACACATATGTACTCATTCACTATCTCTTCAAAGTCTTCTTTTGTGGATTCTACATGTTTTATGAGTACCACTGTTAAAAAAGCCCTCTTGTTTTATTATGGATAGTATTAGCGATGGAGGTAGATTTGCCCACCCTCCAGGATTGGCCTGAAGTTTCTGGGAATCAGGTGACTACTGAAAGCAGTCCTCATGATTTAAAGAGCAGTAATTTCCAACATAACATCGTGTTGGGGGAAAAAAAATCTCCAAGAATAACTTCAGTAAAGCTTGGCAAGCCTTTGCAGAGAGACACATTTGCTGATGGCTTTCCAAAGGGATTTTCTCACCTCTTTGTTTCTCAAGCTGTATATGAGAGGATTGACTAGCGGTGTTAAGACCGTGTAGAAGAGAGAGAAGATTTTGTTCATTCGGCTCAATGTGTCAGTGTTTGGGAGCATGTACACCACTATTAATGCCCCATAAAATATAGTGACCACCATAAGGTGGGAGGAACAGGTGGAAAAGGCTTTCTTCCTCCCAGTGCTAGATGGAATTTTAAGGATGGTGGCTATGATATACATGTAAGAAGCAAGTGTAAGAAGGAATGGGGGCAACGTCAACACTGAGGAGGTTATTAAACCAGACAGTATCAGAAGGGGGGCACCGCTGCAGAGGTGTTGAATCAATGGCATGAAATCACAAAAGAAATGGTCTATTTCGAAGGGGCTGCAAAAGCTGAAATGTGACATTATGAGCGTAGTGGTGGTGACGATAAAAGAACCACTTAGCCAAGACACAAGCACTAGCTGAATGCAGAAATGGCCATTCATAAGGGACGCGTAGTGCAGTGGTTTGCATACGGCCAGGTAGCGATCATATGACATCACTGCCAAGAGGTAACACTCCGTTGCTGCTAAGAATCCAAAGAACCAAAATTGTAGAACGCATCCTTTCACAGAAATGGTCCTGTCCCCACCTAGGAGGCTCACAAGCATTCTCGGCAGAATGGTTGAGCTATAGCAGGCCTCTAAGCAGGACAGGTTGCCCAGGAAGAAGTACATGGGGGTATGAAGGTGTTGGTCAGAAACAACAAGAACAATGATGAGAATGTTTCCAACCATGGTCACCACGTAGATCGTGAGAAAAATTAGGAAGAGAACTATCTGTAGCTCTTGGAGATCCCCAAATCCTAGGAGGAGGAATTGTGTTGTGAGAGTTTGGTTTCCTTCCTGGGGGCCTCTCATGTACTGCATCTGCTGGTAAGCCAAAAACAAACAAACAAACAAACTGATGGTAAGATTCCCAGATTCTTGCCACTGATGCAATGCCAAACAGTCACAGACCTTTTTAAGGGTTACAGAGCTTTATTTACAGCTATTTACAGACTAATTGATTCAGTTTGGATACAGACATTTACCCCTGGCTTCTTCCTTAGTTTATCAGAGAACCACACCCAGAACCTCATATTTATACTTTGAAACAAACAAGTTACCCATGTGACACTGCATGTCACTTCCACCTCCTTGTTGGGCATACTATGACACTAGTGCATGGTTCCAGCCCTAACTAGGAAGTCATTTTGCCCTTCTAAGGAAAAAGTTCTTGGCCTATAACTTGGTTGCACAAGACCCTGGAATTTTCCTTTTTGGAAAAGCTATGACGTTCATGTTCTCTTTGTGCAGATCACTTTGACATAATGGCTATCCTGTTTTTAAGAGAAACACCAGTCTTTTTCTTGGCTCCTATTTCAGTTGTTTTTCTCAACAAGAGAAGATAGGTTAACCCTTTAAAATCTCTATCACAAACAAACAAACAAACATGAAGCAGAGCTTAGATTGAGTAGAAATGAAATGATTTGACCCAAAGGAAAAAGACCCATGAATTACTCAAAATCCTTGCAAAATACTGTATTGACAGTATTCATGATTTCTACTCTCTTACATCCCCTATCCCAGTGGTTCTCAAACTGTGGGTCTGGGACAGGTTCCAATTTTTGTTGGGTTGCGAAACTGATTAGGCCATGTGTAGCAAGTCACCATTATAGCCACATTCCTGGGCATTTATAAATCAGGCAGTAGCCTCCAGGGCCTCTAAAAAGTTTGAGAACCACTACGGCTTATCCTATTGCCTTACGTATTGTAATGAACGTCATATTATACAACTGCATAGATTCTGGAGTAGCATAAGCTGTAGCTAAACTACTGATGCTGAGCCCCAAATAGTGGCATTTTTGAAATCCTCACTCCAAAATTAATAAACATCTAAATATTCAGATAAACACAACATTGTTCAAATTTTGTTACACAGTGTTATGTGGAAACTTCTGACTATAGGTTTTAAGAAACTCATGATCTCACTAAAGCCACCTATATTTACCTTTCATTGATTCACCAAAATATTTCTTAGATCACATACAAAGCCTAATGCAGCAATCCTATCCACACTTACCTGGGTGTAAGCCCAATGACTATACTGGGACTTCTTAATAGACATACATAAGATTGGGCTCTTTGATTACAATGTAGAGGAGTCATAACAAGGATCTTCAGTGTTTATCATGACTCTATTTGGAATCTCATTTCAATTGCAAATAGATATTGCAATAGAGGTTTGTATGCGAAGATTGGTTTCCTTCTGCAGAATGAAGCTTGTCCTGTGAAATAAGTTCTTGCTTCTATGGACGCCTCTTTTGGTAAGAGCCAGGAAAATGCATGCATCCCATAGCATGTAGCAATGTAGCGTATGTACACAGAGTGGGTGAAAACAAAGTCAACCTGATGTGCTAGTCAACCTGATCTGAGGAACAACTTCTGTTTAACATCATATATTAAAGTATTTCAGTTCCTAGGCAAAAGGAAACCAATTCACCTAGACTTAGAAGAAAACAAAACTCCACTGGAGATGTAACTCTGTACAACTCCTCATCCTGGTGCTAGTTGTGGCAGCATCTGATGGAAGGGTGTGAACCTCCAGCAACAAATGCAACTGGAGATGAAAACTGCCGTGGCTGAAGCATCAGAAACAAATCACATGGTACCTTTCATAAATTCATGTAACCGATAGCTTGAGTTCATGATGGCTGTAATAATATGATGCTAAATAAATTTACTGTGCAAAATCTTATACCCAAAGTTTATTAATACTGTACTGCCAATCTCAAGTTGCAGATGAATTAAAAATTAAGGACTTGATGTTCTTCCCATCCGTTAAGATGGAAAAAATGCATCCAGGTTCATAATCACTGGGACATTCTCAATATTGCTTTGTATGTCAAACATCAATCAGGAGAGTTAACAGATATTCCTTACCTGATGCCATGAAATGCAGTATATCAAAGTGGAGATAATGATTTATTTCTGTACCAGGTGAGTCTGTTTCTGAGGGAACAGGTGGTACTGATGCCTTTATTTCAGATTACCTAAAATGTGTTCAGACAAGGAACTGAGCATCATTTAAATTTGGGGAGGAGGTCTACTTTCACTTCCAAGATTGTGTCTTGTTTATGCTCATCACGTTTATATCTTTTGCAGAAGAAGGCTGGGTTTCCCTACAGACTTAGGGCTCAATCCAATCCAATTTTTCAGTGTTGGTGCATTTGTGCCTGTGGGGTGTGTGCTGCATCCTGTGGTGGAGGGGCAGTCACTGGGGCCTTCTCAAGATATGGAAACATGTGGGGTGTTTTTACCATAAACAGGGAAGTTCTTTTTCAAGAACCAGCTACACTCCACATGGACTTTTAACAGTTTGGTATCCCTTTTGGCCCCCAAATGCCTCCCACGTTGGCTGACAAACAGCTCCTCCATCTCTCACTTGAAGGGCAGCTGAGAGACTTCTTTGCTCACACTGAAGCACTGGTGGAAAAACTCAGCTCAGCCTGTCAGTCGCTTCTCAAGATCCCAGCGCTCAGGAAAGCTTCTGATGATCTCAAACCGACAACCTTCAGATGTTATCTTAGGGCTAATGGTGGCTCTACCCTCTAGACCAGACCTCCTGCCCAAACAATCGGTCTTGTGATTGTTGTTGTATGGGATAATACAGTGTCCATTGGAGACACAATCCCACACAGCCAAAACCAGTATTCTACAGGATATCATACATATTCATTTATAAACTGAAAAAGGCTTTGGCCGAGACTTTCAGAAACTAAAAGATGTCACAATCACCACTAAAGCAACCAATAGGTCTGAAATGTGTAGTCCCCATTTTGAGCCTTCATTATTCTTTCTAAATGTCAGTCTTCATTAACTTAAGCACAGGTTTTGCAGTCCAGTTTAATGTTGTGATTTCAAACTTGAACATTCTGAAGGCAAATACTATCTCTTTTTTTTTAATCTGCACAAATGATTGTATGGCTTTTGGCTGATGGTCACCTAATAAATGTGATGGGTAACCAGAACATTTGACAGTAAATTCTCCAGAATGTTGGAAACAATAATGTAGCATTGTCTTTATTCTTTCAGTGTATTTCAGATACGTTTCTCTGTTATTTTTACAACTTTGTAAGACTGACTGGTGTTATTATCCCCATATTGTGGAGGTAGGGACAAAGAGAATGGGTCTTGACTGAGGCAAACTAGTAGGCTTGCAGAAGTAATGAGATTCAACCCAGGGGCTTCCTAATTTGTTGCTTATGGCCCAACACTGTCCAGGCCTTGCGCTGATGGAACTTGTAATCCCTCAGCACAAAGCTGGGGCTGCTACTTCAAAAGCACATTGGCTGGGGGCACAAGACAAAAGGCTGGTGATCCTGGGCATATGTCAAAAGCTTTCAGAGTCACTGCCAGGTCAAGTAAAGTCGGCAGACAAGGGGCTCTGGGGAATTTTGGGGGAGGAACAGGTGTGCCCCTGGCCCAGACTCAACACGTCCTCGTGGACTAACTTGTATTTACTCCAGCCAAAGAACTGATGCAGATCCGAATAGGTTAATTGAGGAGAAGGCAGCAGCAAAGTAGGGGCCCAATCCTATACTATCCCAGCACCAGGGCTAAGCTCCAGCACTGGTGCTGCGTTCCATAAATGTGCCATAAAGCATGTTTAAGGCATTGGGACAGCAAGGAGCACCGGTACTGGGCCCATTCCAGGGGGTGCTGGGCCCAGCGCCAGAAGGCCAACACCAGGGGAGTGCCCACGATAAGGTGCACCACTGGATAGTGGTGTGTGGTTTCTGGATGTGAGGGGAGGCATTCTGGGGAGTGGGGAGGAACCGGGGTGGGGGTGGGACTGACAGAGCCCTGCTCCCCTGGATCCTATGCTCTGTGTTGGGTTGAAAAACCTGACACAGGGCTCCTCCAGTCTGCACTGGCAAAACAGTCAGTGCAGACTGCAGGAGACCCATTGCAGCCCCTGTACCCTCACTTTTGTCCCCTTCCCCTGAAGATGCCTCCAGCAGTCCTGACAGGACCAGTGGATACTGCAGTTGCCATTTCGGGGCCACTGCACCAAGCGGCACTGCAGGCGTTAGGATTGGGCTGAAGGTAATTAAACCAATTCATTGCTGCCTGTTCCTGGCCAGCACATAGCATGCAGTGGAGGCTGCACCAGCTGACCAAGAACATTTTCCTGGACAAAAAGGGGACTCAAAGTCAGAAAAAGGGCTATGAAGCATATCCTTAGTATGCAATGAAGCAGTAGCCTTGAAGGGAGCAGGACAAGGGAGCTGTACTGCCTGTCTTTCTAGAGAGAAGAGAAGGTAGGTTCTTTGGAGAGAGAAAGGAAAGTGGCTCAAACGTTGGCTGAGTAGCCCATGCTGAGTCAGCAGTCAGCGCTTGGGGAAGTAGAGGAAGAGAAGGCTGGAAAGGAGAGGAGGTTGTGTGGGAATCAATCTCTGAACAATTTTTTTTTTTAACGGTGATGATGATGATTTCGACAGTCTGGCGAAGGGGGTAGGGGACATATTGGGCAATCCATTGGGGGTCTTGTAAGTGTAAAATGCCTTGGAGAGATGCAGAGTTTCAAAACGTTCTTAAGAAAGAAAGAAAGAAAGAAAGAAAGAAAGAAAGAAAGAAAGAAAGAAAGAAAGAAAGAAAGCTCCCTTAGCTTTTGTGCTCCCCCAGTCCTGCATGCTATTTATAAAAGAAATTAAGAAGACCACCAGGCCATGTTATACGTACATTTTGCACTATGTATATTTTACCCCTATTCCCAAGCCAAAATGGTAGCAGTCTTTTGCTGTAGTCTTTGTAGAATACTTACTATAGAAACTATGACAAAGGAGATCTCAGTCTCCCTATGGGAAAGGAAAAAAAGTTAGGAAGGATAGTCCTACACTGATGAACACATATAAGATTGAAACAGAGTAGGGCTGACAAAGATGCTCCTTTATTTTTAATTTCCAGACAGAATAGAGGTCCTGAAGAAGAGAAAAAGGCATGGGCCCTGAATACAGCATGGCAGAAGAGGTAAACTATGGTTCTAGCACTCTGATCATTCTAGGGTTCTCTGTTCCAAAGTAGTAGGAACCTCTGACCACTCAGAAGGTGTATGTACAACCTTGAAACTGTGAGTAAAGTCATTCTTATGAAACCTTAACCAGCTTCCACTCCTGTGTTTGCTTTATTGATAGCAACTAGTTGGGTAGTATATTGTACCATAGGAAAGGGGGTGATTTTGCTGGCTGCTCTGCAAAATGAATCACTATCAAATGCAGCGATGGTTAAAAAAACACAGGGCAGTATGGATCTCATTGTCTTTGAAAATGGGTGGGAGGGGGACTGTTTCTGCATGCCCTGGTTCTTATCTTCACTCCTTGCTCACATGTCGACATACTGAAATAATTTGGGGCAGAATGGAGAATGAATGGAACCTTATGGAATGAAAGTCATCTGTTGGACTTTTTGGAGTCTCAGTGGGTGGAAGGCTGGACTTAGAATGAAGAAACTTGGGCTCAAATCTCCACCAGCCACACAGCTTAATAGATAACAGGATCAATCACTATTGGTCAGCATAGTGATTGATCCTGTTATCTATTAAGCTGTGTGGCTGGTGGAGATTTGAGCCCAAGTCCAGCCTTCCACTGGATCATTGTAAGGATAAAGTGTGTGTTTGTGTGTCCTGAGGTTGGAGAAAGATTGAGATCATCATAATATAAATGTGTTCCTTCTGGTGGCTGAACTGACCTGGCAGTTATACAACAGAATAACTAGGAAAGCCATTTGAGATGACTAGAGGTGGGAGAAAATGTTTGTATTTTTTCCACAGATTTCAGTGTTCTCCAAAGATAGAAGAAAGCGGTGTTATGTGTTTTTATTCAAAATTTATATTTATACACTATTAAAAGTGTACTAGATAGGTGATATAGCAGATGAAGCCACAGCCATTACCCATGCACCCCCCCCCCCAATAAATAATAAATAAAACAGTTTTTGGGGGCAGATTTCAATGATTTTTTAAATACAAAAATGAAAAGTGCAGAAAGCGGTGTTAGATGTTTTTATTTCATTATCACCGTTATCTCACATCTCCAATGATGACACATTGAATTAGGGCCCAATCCTATCCAACTTTACAGTCCTGGTGTGGCTGTGCCAATGGGGTGTGTGCTACATCCTGTGGTGGGAGGGTAGTTATGGAGACCTCTACAAGGTAAGTGAACATTTGTTCCCTTGCTGCACCAGTGCTGGAAAGTTGGATAGGATTGGGCCCTTAGTGATTTTAGGTTGGGAAAGGAGGAAAAGTTGGTTTGTCTTTTCACAAGTTTCAACATTTGTTTGGAAGCTAAGGCTGCAATCCTATCCACCCTTTCCTGGAAGTAAACCCCATTTAACACAGTAGGACTCACTTCAGAGTAGACATGCATAGGATTGTGCCCTAAGTACCCAATCAAGGGTGGTTGCAAGCCAGTTACCAGTGTGTTGTAAATGCTGGGACACTGGGAACATTTTTTGTGTGTATGAAACTGAGCTCTCTTTTAAGCTGCCCTTGCTCTGGAGGGTAGTGCACTGTTCGGACACCTAAGACCTCTTCACCTGCCCTCTATGGTCCTTGCAGAAAGTGTGGTCCCTAGTTCTATTTCCTTCCTTGCTTTTTCCTCACACTTCTCCTTCCAGACCACTGCAGGAAAAAGATGCGCTCTACCTGAGTTCTGGGCCGGCAAAATCATCCCCATCACACTTGCACACAAATGGAATAGCCTTAGGGCTCTCTGTTCCAAAGCAGAAGGAACCTCTGATCACTCAGAAGGCATATAATATTCTACCATGAAACTGTGAGTAAAGTCATTCTTATGAAACCTTAACCAGCCTCCACTCCTGTGTTTGTTTTATTGATAGCATCTAGCTGGGTAGTATATTTTACCATAGGAAAGGGGGTGATTTTGCTGACTGCTCTGCTTCCCCCCTCATTCATACAACTAAGATGGAAGAGAAAATGAAAATGAATTGGGGGGGGGCATTTGTAATGTGAATGAGTACTCTAGTCAAAGAATAAAAGTTGTTATTATCATTATTGTCAGATAAAAAGCACAATCATGATGTAACTTAAGTCCTAGGCACAGTTTAAATGTTTAAGCCATTTTTCCCCAGCCCAGAGCTGTAGACATTTGATCCTTGTTGCATATATGCAATGTTGGGCAGAAATGGCTTTTAAACAAGCCTCATGTATTCCAAATATAAGGGGCCACCGAGGAAAATGGATGAAGGCAGGAGGCAGAAAGTGTATTCTTTGGACTGCACTGTGTCAGACAGCAGATAGGGGAGTCAGAGTTTGAATGTTCCTCCTGTAGCAAAACAGCAACACCCTCCCTGCATTAGTAAATTAGCAGATCGGAAGCAGTGATCCTTTTGATCTGATGCGCTAGTCTGACTGGACGGTCTTAGTGCAGCCCACAATTCTGTTGCCACTTTACTCTCCCACCTGCATAATCTAGTGATTCTAGAGATCACAGGAAATCCATCCAGAGAAGATCATACAATAATTTGATTGCCTTTTCTTTCTCTCATATAAACAATCTTGAATTTATAATTTATATTCTCACACTATAAGCTTATCTTTTGAATTGAATATTTTTTTATTTATGAAAAATAATATAAAAAAATGGGAATCATCCATGCATTTATAGCACTATGCCTGTCTACTCAGAAGGATGTCCCATCAGAGTCAGTGGGGCTTACTCCCAGGGAAGTGTGGATAGGATTAGGTTGTTAGTATACCATCACATGATGGTCCATCATCATCATGTGTGAGCTGCCTTCATTGGAATAGAAAACTGTGTGGTGCTATTTCATCTGTGACGTCTGTTTTGCCCATACAAATGATCTCTATCCATCACAAATCATTGATTGATGAACATTCCTCAGCAAGTCATTCCAGGCTGCAATCCAATCCACACTTACCTGGTAGTAAATACCATTGCCTATAATAGGGCCTAGTTCTAAGTAGACATGCATAGGATTGGGCTCCAAAAGACTGGAGTAATATGGAAAGGTCTTGGCCAAACTTGCATTTTTTGGTGCATTGATGTCAATTTACCCTTCCCAAAACAAAAAGGAACTCTCTCTCATATTTTCCAGTTCTAAAATGGAAAGTGGCCCTGGAAAACTAAGTTCCATTCCATCTTTCTCTATCCGCGTTTTGTATCCTTTGGTGTTTTTGCTTATTGTTTAGGCTTTCACCTGTTAATATCTGCTCTGCAATTATATTTGCTCTGCAATTATAACCCAGACAGTACTTACCAGAGAGTGAAAAGGACTATATTTAATATGGTCATCTCTCTACTGTACAGTTTGTTTGATCTTTACAGGTTTGAGTTGGCACTATGGCAAAAGCAAAACCTGACAGCAATCAAACTGATCTCACCGAATTCCTCCTGCTGGGTTTTGGAGAACTTGAGGACTGGCAGCTTCTTCTCTTCCTGCTCTTCTTACTAATCTACATGGTAACCATGGTTGGAAATATCCTCATTGTTGTGCTAGTTGTCATTGATCGCCACCTTCACACCCCCATGTACTTCTTCCTGGGGAACTTGTCCTGCTTGGAGATCTGCTACAGCTCCAACATCCTGCCCATGATGTTGGCTAATCTTCTCAATGGGGGCCGAAAACCTATTTCTGCCACTGGTTGCATGATCCAATATTACTTTTTTGGTTTCTTGGCAGCTTCTGAATGCTATCTCCTAGCCGCAATGTCTTATGACCGGTATGTGGCAATCTGCAACCCGTTGCTCTACGCAACACACATGAACAGCAAAGTTTGTCTCCAGTTAATAGCTGGATCTTGGATATGTGGCTCCCTGGCTATTAACATCACCATATATTTAATGCACCAACTGAGGTTCTGTGGCCCCAATCAAATCAATCATTTCTTTTGTGACTTCAACCCAATATTAAGGCTGTCCTGTAGTGACACGCGCATGACCAAACTTTTAACCACCTTCCTAGCTGCTGTGTGCTCCCTGCCTCCTTTCCTGTTGACTCTGGCAACTTATGTTTATATCGTATCTACCATTATGAGAATCCCATCTGTCACTGGCAGGCAAAAGGCCTTCTCAACCTGCTCCTCTCACCTCATCGTGGTGTCCATTTTCTATGGCACAATCATGATTGTCTACATGCTACCCAAAACAGAGGCACTGCGAGACCTCAACAAAGTCTTCTCTCTCTTCTACACAGTCCTGACTCCTTTGTTCAATCCCCTGATATATAGCCTGAGAAACAGAGAGGTGAAGGAGGCCTTCAGGAAGATTGTAGCTAAATGGTGTGTATTCTAAAGAATGCAGGTCCATCATTTAATATGCTTGTGTTTGTAGGTGCCAAGTTCACTCTCATTCTCTGTCATTTTGTTTTAAAAAGCTGAGCTAAATTCTTGTTGTTTGCATGATGTATTTATTTTAGCTTTCAAATTATTTTTGTCATGGTAAATCAATTCCCCTTTCCAATATAATGTATTTTGCTTTATTCTGTAATGTCTAGGCAACGTATAGAAATCCCTTCATCTCATTTGTTTTCCCCTGCAGCCCTCTGGGCAGTAGCATAGCAAGATTGGGGTGACTGATGTTAGCCATTCTGGGTTCTGGCCAGAAAAGGGTGCTGCAGGGCCACGTCGCTTGTCATTTGGCAATCTTTGGGCCCAGGTGCCTCCTGCACCCACCAGCAATCATGTTTTCACTGTTCACCGGTGGATGCAGGAGGTGGCTGGGCGCAAAGGGGTGATTGGGAGGTTGGCTATTGCATTAAATGCAGTGTCAGAGCCTGGAAGGTTGGGGGTGAAGTGATGATGTCATTACTTCACCCTTGAACTTCTGGGTCACTGAGCTGCAGAAGGTAAACCATGCACTGGGTGGCATGCTCTGGCCAGACGGCCTTGCTTCTGGGATAGGTTAGCTGAGAGAGTGTGCACGTCTACCCTAATCTAATTCTGAAAGCCGCATGATTCTGCATGGATTTGAATGCAGATCTTTGGGATCCATGTCTAATACAATCTATGACACCACACTTGGGGATACAAATTTGGATCCTTGATTTGTTGGGTGCATCACCCTTGTTCAAATGAAGCTTCTGATTTTTTCCCCCTACTAAATTACTCCAGTGTGCTCCAAAGTACTATTAATTTTTTGGTGGGTAAAATAGAGGTCCATGCTCCTGTGCACAAATACCTAGAGACACAATGTCTGCCTCCACAATAGAAAAAAAATTAACAACCAAGGGAGAAGTTAGGGTTCTAACCAATTTACCAATAGGATAACTACTGTAATATACATTAGGTATTTTACTGCACACAAATTATACCAGAGGGATTGTTCAGACTGATTAGCTGCAGCTGTTAATACCACCACGTGTAGCAGATCTTCTGATGCCAGAAATGCAGATTAAAAAAAAAAAAAATTCTGTATCATATACCGCTACCTTCCATTTCCTAAACTCATTCATGACCTGAGGAACCACATAGCTTACCAGGATCTCATTGATAGGTAAGTAAAACTTTTCAAAACAGGGATTTATTTATTACACATAAAATTAATGACAATTCATGTCACATAAGAGCATCTGACAAAAAGAAAATCTAGGATGAAATCAGTCACATGATGAGCCAAAATATTAACAAGCTACCTTTCCTATCAAGTTCAGAGAGTGATCATGGATAGTGTAACAGTAGCCACACCCAAGGGCCTTTGGAACCAATCCTATCCAAGTTTCCAGCACTGGAGCTGGAACATTTGGGAACAAGTGTTCCCTTACCTTGAGGAGGCCTCTGCGACTGCCTCCCCACCACAAGATGCAGCACATGTCCCACTAGCACAGCTGTACAGGCACTGGAAAATTGGATAGGACTGGGCACTTTATGACCAAGTATATTCTAGGTTACCTATATAAGCTGAGCTTATCCCTAAGAATCTCAGCAAAATACTTCACTCAAAGTCAGTTTTTTTTAAAATTTATTCTCCAAATAATTCTACAGAGTAGAAAAAGGTTTCCAGTAACAGAACATCAAAACAGGCACAGAAGCAGTAAAAGGAATTTCTTAAAACTAACTCCCTCCTGACAGATACTGCAATCCCAGGTCAAAATCAGCCAAATCTGCAACCCTGACCATTCCAAACATCCAGAATATAGGAGGAAAATTCAAAGGCAAACAGAAGAACAGAACACTAACTTTTATAACTTCCCTCCCTTTTATAACTCTCTGTTTCTTCTGAAAGCTTATCTCCACCCATGACTCAAATAAGGCTTCAGCTGGTATCAATCACCTTCCAAAACACCAAGCCACATCACAAGGAAAGGGCCTCAATCCTAAAAAAAACAACTTACTACTCTTCCCTCTCCCTTATCCTGGCCAAGTTCCCCTTAAGGGGCATGGGCAGGGGTAGGCAGTGACGCAATCCCCAGGATCACAGCGCTAAAGGGGGTGCAGGGACTGGCATTTATTTACCAGTCCCTGCAGCAGCCTCCTGGGGGTGCGGGGAGCCCTGTGCAACCTTCTGCAGGGCTCCCCAGGTCTTAAAAAGTGAAAGTGGAGCAACTGTGCTCCACTTCCGGTTTTTGCAGAGGTGGAGTGTGATCTCTCTGCTGCCCCCCACTGCAGCCCCTCAAGGACTTACTGTGGCTCAAACTCTCCTAGAGAGTTTGAGAACCGCTGATGTAGTATCATGTTTAGAGGTGAGAGAAAATGGTGATAGTGAAATTAAAACACATAACGCAGCTTTCTACACTTCTCATTTTTGTAAAAACAAAAACAAAAACAAGAAAACCCAAAATCTGAAAAAACAAAAAAAGAAACAAAAAAACCCTGTTTTTTGGGGGGGTGGTTATTGATTTAACACGGGGGGGGGGTACATGGGTAATGACTGTCAGCCCAATCCTATGCATGTCTACTCAGAAGTAAGTCCCATTAGATTCAATGGGACTTACTCCCATTAGATTCAATGGGACTTACTCCCAGGAAAGTGTGGATAGGATTGGGCTGTCAGGCTGCATCTGGGGACACTATACCACCCACATAGTACACTGTTAAAGCAATTATAAATTATGTAAATCTTGAATAGTGCTTTCTGCACTTCTGACTTTTTGGAAAACAGTGAAATCCACAGAAAAATAAAACTATTTTCTCTCACCCGTAATCATATTACACAAAATAGGAGAAAGGACACAGAGTTTTGAACTTATTATTCCAATACTGTACAAATAAACTTTACAAACCAATCATTGGGCTGGGTCCCAAGTCAATTTTCCCCCCATCTGTATATAGAGGAAGGGGAAAAGTAAGTTTCAGTTTTACTCCACCACAAAATTGCTGATGTTGAAATTTGCATTGCATGTCTTAACTAAGCCAGTCAGAGATGATGATAAAACTGAGAAAAGGCAGGGAGGGGCTACAAAATTGATTAATGGTTATGATGCGTGCTTTCCGCTTTATTTCTGTGTGTATACAGGATATGGCAAGGCATTGAGGAATATGGTACACCTCCTTAAAAAAAAAAGAATAGCTTACAGTTTTGTATAAGTGTAGAAATATGGACAGGAACATTTGGAATGTTCAAAAAGAGACTTCTTTATGCAGTACACATTATGGAAAAAAACATACACCCCACAAATTTTAATTGCTATGTCCATGAAATATGATTAGGAAGGCATCCAGATTCTAGAGATGCTGGAAGCTGAAAATTATTCATGGGGACTGTACTTCTTGCACACTTCCTCATGTTCATACATGCTGAAAACAGGGTGACCAGACACCCTCTTTTTCCAGGACATGTCCTCCTTTTTAGCCTTGTATCCTGGAAAAGAACATAGTCATCTTTTCCTGTAAGCAGGCAGCGCAGAGCCTTCTTGTAATTAATAAATTATATGTAATACAGTTTTAAATTTGATATGTATTATATTATTTAAATTAATAAAAAAAAATCAATATACGAATGTTTTTAGTTTTTATTTTGTCATGTCCTACATTTTGGGGTGCCTTGTCCTCTTTTGCGGCTGTGACATCGGGTCACCCTGGCTGTAAAGCAGGGTTTTCCACTAGTACCACTACTGGACCCACAGTCCCACTGCCATGATGGGAATGTGGACTGTCCTGTCTGTCTGACCCCACTTGAAGTAGAGATGACTGTGGCAGTGGTGCAACATTGGACAAAAGATGACTTTGCACCAGCCTGGCCTTTCACAGAGGCATGGTTTGTGGAAGAGTGAAACCTCAACAAAGAGGTAAGCTGTCCACCCCTGTGCAGAACTACTATCTCTGGTGGCAGTGGTGACACTTGCAAAAATGATAATTGCAAAAGCATTCAGATTAGACCAGGCACAATTATGTAACACTGCTGTTCTGCTTAGTGGTGGGTCTCTGCCCTCTAGAGGGCAATAGTGGCACTGCACCATATGAATTAAATTAAATGGAATAATTTAAAATCCAACAATAAAGGCTGAATCTTGATTAAGGGACAGACTGACTTTATGGATACCACTAGTCAACAAAGTGTGGGTGTCAATTCAAATTAATTCAGCTTACAAGGTTGTCATTCTGAGATACAAAGTCCAGAATTTTGAATTATGCCATTTGTTTCAAAGTCCATTCTTTCCTCTTTTATTTTCGTCTTCCAGTGTGCTAGATCCTGTCTTCATGTCCAGCCGGCAAACACAGAATGAAGCAAACCAAACCATGATCTCTGAATTCATTCTTTTGGGTTTAGGGGCTGGTCAGGATGCTCAGGTCCCTCTTTTGCTGCTGTTTTTAGTGATTTACATTGTGACTGTCAGTGGGAACCTCCTTCTCATTCTGCTTGTTGTATCTGATCAACACCTTCACACGCCCATGTACTACTTCCTGGGGAACTTGTCTTGCTTGGAGACCTTCTACAGCTCAACAATCCTACCCAGAATGCTGTACAGTCTCTTGATGGGAGACAGGACTATTTCATTCATAGGTTGCATTGCACAATTTTACATCTTTGGCATCCTTGTGACCACAGAGTGTTTCCTCCTAGCCGCCATGTCCTTTGATCGCTATTTGGCCATATGTAAGCCATTGCACTACGCTTCTTGCATGAATGACAGATTGTGTGCCCAGTTAGCTGCTGGTTCCTGGGTGGGCGGGTGCTTAGCGATCACCATAACAACATCTTTCATGTCACAGCTAATCTTCTGCGGCACTAATGAAATCGATCACTTCTTTTGTGACTTTGCCCCGGTGATAAACCTGTCCTGCACCGATACCAAAATGATAGAAATGTTGGCTTTCATACTGTCATCAGTGTGTGCCTTTCCCCCTTTTATGTTGACCTTGTCCTCCTATGTTTGGATCATCACCACCATCCTAAAGATCCCGTCCACCTGTGGAAGACTGAAGGTTTTCTCTACTTGCTCTTCTCACCTTGTCGTGGTGACTGTTTTCTATGGAACTCTCAT
Organism: Tiliqua scincoides; assembly: GCF_035046505.1. NCBI lineage: Eukaryota > Metazoa > Chordata > Lepidosauria > Squamata > Scincidae > Tiliqua > Tiliqua scincoides. The sequence goes on from NC_089825.1 coordinate 94,131,955, forward strand.
TATTGTCTATGTCTTACCAAAGACAAGCACTCTGAGAGACCTGAACAAAGTGTTTTCCCTCCTGTACACTATCCTGACTCCCCTGGTCAATCCTCTCATATACAGCCTAAGAAACAAAGATGTTAAGGAAGCACTGAGAAAGGGGGCCAGAAAACTCAGCATTCCTACAAGATTCAGAGTCCTGAGCTGTCAATGTGATAGTTAAATAATATACTGCATATGAAATAATTCATATAATGAATTACAGGTAACTAACACATACATTCTTTCTGTCTAAACCTGTAGTTCCTAAACTATGTATGTAGCACCCGAGGGCACCACGGCGAACTCACAGGATGTCCCCAGTGCCTTACTGGCTCTGCCAGGTACTGCTATCTTGAATCTCATGATATCTTGTGCTATCTCGCCTGATTCAAGATGGCAGCACCCGGGAATGCTGGGCGATGGCCCCGCTGTGACAAGGTGCCGTGACTGCAATAAGTTTGGGAACTGCTAGCCTAAACCCTCACTGCAGGGGTGGCCCAAGCCTATCCACCACCTGAAACGCATGCACCAGTGCCTCCAACACCACACCAAATTCCGCACACACTTTTCACCAGTACTCATCTCTTCATAGTTCTCATCCTTCACCACCACATTCCCATTCTCTCCTACGTGGTCACTTTGCAAGATGTTGCATGGCAGGAAAGCACCCTGGAGAGTGCTCAGGAGATAATCCTTTCATTTACTTAGGAAGAGTGCACTGTGCAACTTCTCTTCTTCTTTGGCTGCTGCCATTTGAAATTAACAGGAGCAGTGGATTCTGGGAATGCAGGGAAGGAATTGGGCCACAAATTGCCTCTCCCAGCCCACTTTGGTGCTTAATGTGTGAACAACCCTCCTTTGGGGGCCCACATGGATAAAAGGAGGGTCATAAAAGGCAATTATCTGAGGGCCTTGTTGATACAATATGTGGGATCTTAGAAAAGAAATAAAATTTTAGAAGTACAATTTGGTAATAAAGTATTAAAGGTCTCAAGTCTGGCTTCAAGAACAGGCAAAGGTGAAAGAAGGAAGTGTCTGGAAAAAAAAACCTGAAAATATTTCACAGTCCTTTTTGCCGTGAGAGTAAATGGGGAAAAAGCTGTATATAAAGGTGGTCCATTGTAGGCTGCTGACCTGAGGGAGAGCAGGGGCAGCCTGTTGCTAGCAAAATTAGTTGTAGTCCAGCTTCACACTGGGTCTATTTTATGCTGACGGCTGGAAAATGAACAGAAAACTGAAATGCTCAATCATGGGGTTTCATGATGCTGTAAAAGTTTTGGGTGGTTTGGGCCAGGGAAGGATATGGCACCAGTGCATGCCATATCGTTTCCCCCTACCCAGGCTGTGTCCACTGACACTGGGCAATGCAGATATGCACCTGTTATTTAGCAGGCACAGGTCCAAGTTGCCCCATTGGAGCAGCTGGAACTTAACCCAGGCAAGGGGATGAATGTCCCTTACCTTGAGGAGTGTGTCAGAATCCTAACTACCTCATAGGATGCAGTGGAACCTGTGGTGGTGCCACTGCATCAGCGTGAGGGAGGTTGGATAGGTTTGGGCCATGAAGAAGGTAAAAGAGAAAGGCAACCATAAATGTATGCAAGCCAACCAGGCCAACCACTGTCCTTGCCCCTCAGAGGGCCCACCTGGTCAGGCCAATTCCTGAAACTTCAGTACCAGTGGCAGTAGCAGCAACCAGTGCGGCTTCAGAGCATGCTATGAAGGGGTACAGTACAGTCTTTGCTCCAGGGTTCCCAGTTCATAGGGTAGTACATGGATGTCAGACATGCTCGCAGGCTGGATGTGGCTCCAGGAAGCAATTTATCCACTCCCCATTATAATTGGGTTCTCCCAGCACGTTAATTGGGCTCTCTTGCACATTTTCTGTTATTTGCTATGATTTGCTATGACTCATTTCTATTGTATGCTGTGCTATTGCAGTTTGATCCAGGTGCATTAAATGGCAGTGCCTCTCATGTTCTGCAAGTCAGGTTTTTATAGAATGTTTGGTGGTAACAAAAGTTACAGAGGGGACTGATAGCGCAGTCCTAACCTGCACGGCACATCTAGGCCACGTGGTCTGTGCTGTATCCAGCACAAGTTAGGAGGCAGCTGGAGGTCTGCAAGGGATATATTTACCCTTACCCCAATTAACGTTCTAGCCACCTCTGTGGGGCTTTCTGTATTTGCACCATCTGTTAAGAGGAAGCCAGGTATGACACTGGTAGTGCCGTGAGGGTTAGTATATGATGGAGGAGCTTCCACTGATCCCACCCCCTCCCAGGTCTGATACGCCGCCCCATACCATCCTTCCCCCAACTCTGAAACTCCCCAAGTGTAACCACAAATGCAGGTCTAAGTTCTATATCCTATAGCAGTGGTTCTCAAACTTTTTGAGTGCCATGACCCACCTTGCCCTCCACAAGTGTGTTGTGACTTGATGCTCAATGTTTCACCTGCAAACTCTTTCTGGGAGCTCCCGGAGGCCCAACCACCAATGGGTTGTGACCCTCAGTTTAGGAAATGCTGTTCTATAGAATGGGGAGATATAGTGGACTGAAATGAACAAGAATGCTGATGTATTTTAAACAAAGGTCACTTGTTTAGTTCCAGCTATCATGGATACATTAAATTAGATATGCGTATTTAGAGACTAATGAAGTATGTTTCATGGCCTCTTTAGGTGCTTGAACAATGGGAAAGTATCAGAAAAGCTACAGATGTCCTAGGTCCTCTCCACTGGCTTGTCTGGGACCAACAGCAACTTTTAGACCTCCTGTTATAGGACAGTTCCCTCAATAACCATCCCACCAATGCACTTTGTAAGTAATCTAGTCTGTTTGACAAAACAAACCTTACAGAGACGTTGTATAGAAATGACATGGTATTACTTTGTTTCATGATATGTATACACACAGAAGATTCACAAACAATACCTAAATAAAGCTTTTATTGTTGAGAAATTGCCCTAGATTCAGAAATAATGACCATTGACCCCCATGAATCCCATTGGCCGTAGTTTTCTACTATATAACAAGCATTCATATAATTGTGACTTAGATAAAGATTAGATTCTCCATAAAACGGGGATATACAAAGGTAAGCAAGTTCATTAAAAGGCAAACAAAAAAGGCCATGGTAGTACGTATTTCATAACAAATTACACTGTAATCTATATTTTACAATCAGTAGACAAGTGCAGGCTTGACTTCTTGGAGATGTTCTTGGTCTTTGAATAAGAACAACAAGAACATCAACAACATTTCAGTTTCCACAGAATTCTATAGAGTTTGATAAAGGAAAAAAAAAAAAAAACCCACACACCAATTTACTATTATGAAATTTCGTAGCTGAATTTCCTTGCTGATTTGAAAAAAGCTTCCTTCACCTTTTTGTTTCTCAAACTATATACGAGTGGATTGAGCAAGGGAGTTAGGACAGTGTAGAACACAGATAAAGTTTTGTGCAGCTCTTTCAGCATGTCTGTTTCAGGGACTAAGTAAACAACAATTAATGTGACACAGAACACTGTCACAAAAATGAAGTGGGAAGAGCAGGTGGAGAAGGTCTTCTGCTGTGAGCCTATTTTGAGCCTTGCTGCATCTGGGAGGCTCAGAAAAATCTCTGGAGGTGAGGGGAATAAGGGAGCTTGACAACAGACCTTGTAAGGTCTTAAAACATCACTTCCGGTTTTTCCAAAAAACTGGAATGACATTTTATGTCCTTATGAGGCCTCACAACAGCCTCCAGACGCGATCGGAGCACAGCTCCAGCTGTGTTTGGAGGGGCAGGAAGGTTGGCATGGGGAAAGCCCTCAAACGGCCTTCAGATCACTGGCCTTCAGCCAGGTGCCACAGAATGTGGCCCCTGGGTTGAGGTGACGCCCCTGTCCTACATCCTCTCAATTGGCTTAGCTGGGACCAATGGTCACTTTTTGACCTCCTATTATAAGACAATTCCCTCAATGACCATCCCACCCATGCAGTTTGTAGGTAATATACCTAGGCTGTGCAAAAGGCCTTGTTTCCCATGTTCTTTCTCCAAGTTTCGCTTTTAGAGGATAAAGTCAAGAAATGTTAGAGATCTACATAGTGAAACCCTTAAGTTCTAATTTGTTTGAGTCTCATTGTCTGTAGGTTTCTATTACGTAGCCAACTTTCATATGGATGCAACTCACAGCCCAACCCTGTCCACACTTTCCTGGAAGTAAGCCCCATTGACTCTAATGGAACTTACTTCTGAGTAGACATGCATAGAATTGGGCTCTTAAATTGAATTCTCCGTAAGTTGGGGATGTAAAAATCTAAGCGAGTTCATTAAAATGTAAACAAATAAGGGTGCAGTCCTAACCCCTTATGTCAGTGCTTTCAAGCACTGGCATAGCAGTGCCAATGGGACATGTGCTGCATCCTGCAGTTAGGTGTTACTCACAAAAGCCTCCTCAGAGTAAGGGAATGTTTGTTCCCTTACCTCAGAGCTGCATTGCCCTTATGTCAGTGCTGGAAAGCACTGACATAAGGGGTTAGGATTGTGCCCTAAGTCAATTATAGTATTTCATAACAAATTACACTGAGGTCCATATTTAATAGTCAGTAGACAAGTCTGAGCTTGACTTGGGAGAAATGTGTTATTCTTCTTGAAGTGCAATGTTATGCATGTCTCCTCAGAGGTAAGTTCCACTGTATTCAATGAGGTGTACTCCCAGGAAAGTATGCCCACTCACATCCCCACTCCCCTCTCCACTGCCAGGTGGTCTGGGCAACCACCGGGTGGTTGAATGAGGGCACAGCGTCGGAGTTGGTTCAGCACAGGTTCACGCTGGGACTATGGTAAGGGCTTGCAAACATGTCTTATGACACTGCGCAGTGGTGGTGAACCAGTGAACAGCAGGATCGGACCTTAATACTCCTTTGTATAAATAACAACTACTACTAATGCACTACTGCTATTACTGCTGCAGCTGCTCTCACCACCACCACCACCACCACCACTACTACTACTACTACTACTACTACTACTACTACTACTACTACTATGAACATAGAACATTATATGGCAATATCTCACCAGTTCTTAAACTCTTGTGTAGAGTTCGAACTAAGGAGCAACCAAAAACTTCAGTCCCAACATCTGGTTGACTGTGACACCACTGATGATGATGATGATGATGATTACAACATCATCATCATCATCAACAACAACAACAACAGTACAAAAACAACAATCATCATCATCATAATTTCTTCAGTGTCCATAGAACTCTACTAAACTCTACAAAAAGGGGAAAAAACATACACCCATTCACCATTATGAAACTTTGTTGCTCAATTTTCTGGTTGATCTGAACAAAGCTTCCTTCACCTCTTTGTTTCTCAAACTATATATGAGAGGATTGAGCAAGGGAGTCAGGACAGTGTAGAACACAGATAGAGTTTTGTGCAGCTCCTTCAGTGCATCCGTTTCGGGGACTACATAGACAATTATTAATGACACGTAGAATAATGTCACCACAATGAGGTGGGAGGAGCAGGTGGAGAAAGCCTTCTGCTGTGCAGTTCTGGATTTAATTTGCAAGATGGTGACAATAATGCAGACATAGGAGGCCAAGGTTAGTACAAAAGGGGGACCTGTTCCCAGAAAAGCTAAAACAAAGGTTGCAAACCTTACATTTTGCGTATTGCTACAAGAGAGATTTGTCACAGGATACAAGTCACAAAAGTAATGATCAATTTCATTGGGCCCACAGAATCTTAGCTCTAGCACAAAAGAAGTTATTATTGTGTTGGTCAGCAGGCCGCTCACCCATGATGTTAAAGCTAATTGGATGCAGAGTCTGCTGTTCATAAGGGTTGTGTAGTGCAAAGGTTTGCATATTGCCAAATAGCGATCATAAGACATCATTGTCAGAAGGTAGCATTCAGTAGCCGCAAGGAAACCAAAGAAATAGTATTGTGTGATGCAGCCCTTCATGGAGATGGATCTATCACCGGTTAGGAAACTGGTCAACAGCCTAGGGAGGATGGTTGTAGTGTAGCAGGTCTCCAAGCAGGATAAGTTCATGAGGAAGAAATACATGGGGGTGTGAAGATGCTGGTCAACGACAACAAGAAAGACAATGAGGAGGTTTCCAGTGACAGACAAAATGTAGATAGCTAAAAATAATAGAAAGAAGAGAATCTGCAGTTCATGGAGACTCCCAAATCCCAGAAGGATGAATGTTGTAATGCTTGACTGATTTGTTGCAGTTTCTGTTTGCCAATGAATCTTGAAGTCATTCTGAAATACAATTTGAAGAACATTAGTGTAAGCAGTAGGTATTTTCCCCTCTCCCAGTAGCATCACAGATGTGGGTGCCACCCAGGACAGGTGTCAATCCCCATGTGATACCCTCTGTACTTACACAAAGTAACACATGGCACATGGAAATCATTCAGTGGTGACTCAATGATGTAATTGTGTCATCACATGCACCGCCAAATCACTTCCGGGGTGGCCATTTCCAGCAATTTGGAGCCTCAGGGAGGGTGGGAGTGCCCATCTGCTTCCAAATGCAGCACCCCCAGGATAGACCCCCCCAGGGCGCATCACCTGGAGCGCACCACCTCTGTCCCCGCTTACTATGCTTCTGCCTTCTTCTTCTGTCTCAATGAGACCAATGTTGATATGGAGTAGGACATTTTGAGGGGTTCCATCTATACATCCAGCAAATGCAATGGGTAGAGTCAGGGATTTACTAGGAAAGGTCAGCAGACACTACCCCCCAAATTTTTCCTGCTAACCTATTTGCTCCCCCATCTTTCATTCATAGAGCATTAAGGCTTCAATAATGATCTATTGTCAACTCCCTGCTCCCCCAAACTAGTTTTCTTGGAGTTGCGCTTGAGTATGCCCTTCTAAGTATCTTATCTGAATGCACATGCAAAAACTCTCATAAAATAAAACAAAAACATTTGTGGCAGTGGTCCAGAAGCACATGAGAGCAGCCTGGCTTTCATGCTGTCAGAAAGTGCCCTGTTCTGCAAGAACCCATGATCTGGCATCGCAGGACAGTGACATAGCTGGGATAGGGCAACCTCCCCCCCATAGCAATCCAGAGGTTTGCTAAGTTCTATACACTGAGAGGTTGTACAACATTCACCAAAGTTTTCCGAGCAGCAAGTGAAGAGTTGGTGCCCTCCTGCCTGCTACACCTCAATTTGGCTTGAAATCAGAGCCATTGTGGAGGTGGGGGGGGAGGGTTGCAATGATATGTGTGTGTGATATGTGTGTGCAATGGTGTGTGTGATATGACAGGATCATTGTGTCCCCCAGCCCTTGGCACTGGCCAGCCAGGCAACATTTCTGGTGCAGGGTGACCATTGGAAGGGGCTCCTCTTCACATTAAATAATTAGCACAAATTGACTTATTTAATACATCTTAATTTTGCTTCTGGGATCCATGTTTTGCAGGGAAGGGGATAGAAACAAATGGGTTAGTGGAAATTGAAATGGTTGGACAAGAGGTGAAATACTGTGCTTGGTACTGCCGTCCCACGCTCTGGGTTTAGGACAGGAAATTGAGGAGGTAGGGCCATGTGATATCACAAGCAGATGGGGCTGTTGATATTACATAACTGCATATTATTAAATGACCAAAAAATTCTAGTGACAGAGGAATTTTTCGAATGGCAAAATTTGCAACTTTTTCTTTTTTTCAAACTGAGTGAAATAGTTTTTAAAGCAGTATTTTAGAATAATATTTCAGCCAGGTGCATCAAAGCTGGGATGGGGTAGGATCGGTGGCACTGATGCATGCTGTATCCTATCCCCTTTCCTGGGCCAAATCCAGTGACACAAATATCAGATCCACTCAGACTAGCAGTGTTGGGGGACAAATGTCCCCTTACCTCAAGGGGATCTGCAGAATGCAAAATTCCCCTGCAAGATTCAGCACAAACTGCACTTGCCCTGCTACATCAGTGCTGGAAATTTTATTTTTACTCTTAAACCTGACGTTTTCTATTCATTCCAAATGCTTGCCCCTCCAAAATCTGTTTGCTTCCCCATTGTAAAGAAGCTGGCCCAACAAAGCATAGCCGTGCACTGGCTGTATGCAATCCAGCCATCTATCCTATTTTCCAGATAATAGAGGAACCTGCCTTGAGAAAACAGTCAGGCAACAAAGATCAGGTCAATATCCCATCCATCCCAGATGAATCAGATGCACCACACATGTCCTCTGCTTCCCACAGATTATCCAGAAAGCAGTGGTCCTGGTTATTCTGTATCTATATCCCATCATTCAGGAGAGTAGGTTTTCTTTGTCAAATGTGAATGAACCATTTAAAACGCTTATGAAATATAAGGAAGTATCATGTCCCAGATACAGTGCATGTCAAGAAAATGGCTGATACCATAAATACAGAAATATTTACCTCAAAGAGCAGTCCGTTCGTAGGTGGTGTTTTTGATGTGTTCCATTCGAGTTCCATTCCTAGACTACAAGTTTCCTGTTCGTGCTTGTGTTCGAGCTTTTGTTCAAGCTTTTGTTACAGTTGGTGTTTCTGGAACCTTCCCTAGTCTGACATTCATCCAGGAGCAAGACCTCAGTAGTTCTATTCTGTGCTTGTTCACATTCCACATGATTAAGCAGATGTTATTTTGATTGATGAATGTTTTCAGTGACTGGAAAGGAGAATTAAGCAGCCTGCTACTCTTTGGTTTTCTAAAGTAGTAAATACAGCACTCATAAAATCCAGTTTCTATCTTTTGAGAACAGTTGAAGTGGGAGGGGAAAAAATGAAGCAACCGCAGGGACTTTCTCCATCTGAGTGGGCAAGTTTTAGAAAACTTTAATGGCCTTGGTTTGTTTGTTTTTTAATAGGTAGCTGCACAACATTAAGGTATATCCATTGTGTGAATGAGAGGCTCAGAATGATTTTTGTAACCTGTTAGTTTCTCATAACTTGCTCCAGGTAGCTAGATACAGTTTTTGTGGGGGAGGGGCAAGGCTAGTGACACAATCCCCACAATCATGTTGCTAAGGGGGGGCGACGGGGTGCTTCCCCCACCCCTTAAAGGGACAGGGGAACCTTTACACGAACTGGAGGATCGAGAACCACTGTCCTACAGGGTGCGCTCAAACCCTTGACTGTACCTAAGTGACTTTTTGGATCCAAGCCAGGGTTGGTAACACACAGAGATGGGCAAATCCAGAGTGGATCCACTAGTCTCCCCTCCTGCGACTCAACCTAAAAATGAGATGGGCAAACCCAGAGCGGATCCACTAGTCTCCGCTCTTGTGACTCAACTCAAAAATGAGTCCTAACGGGTGAACCTTCTGAGATGCCCAGAGCATTTTGGAGACTCTAAAAGACTTCAGTGCCAAGTCCTTTCCATTAAAAAGTCAGCTGCAGAAAAAAACAGAGCTGTTGCCGGGCTGTGTGTGTGGGACTTCTCTTAAACACTCCCCTTCTGTCCCTATCCCAGCTGTAAACAAGGCAGGAGGGAGTGAGACAGACTGCGTAGGAGCGGGAACAGAAGCAGTAAGAGGGAGAAGGTCACGTGAAGCTGCTGGGAGACTTATCAGTATGGCACAATCCTTTGCGGCTCTACTCAGAAGTAATCCCATTTGCACCAGTTGTTCAGTGAGGCTTCCTCCTCCCAAGTAACAATGGAGCCCACAGGAGCCATGAAGTTGGAAAGCATGAAAAGGGTGGAAAGTTCACTATGAACCACCTACCCCCGGCTTCCCCACCTTTTTTTCTCCTCCCTGGTTGTCCAGCCAGTTCTAAGGCAAGAACTCCATTGGGCTCCTCCTTATGCCCTGCCTCATCCAAATAAATAAATCAGACCATCCTTCATTCAATGAGCACTAATTCCTTCACACAAATCACAAAGTGAAAGTCATTTCTCAAGTGAATAGAAGCCACTCAAAGGCTTTCAGTTCATGTTTGAGGATGAGAAACACTAGACAGCCAACTTGAGAAGGACTGTAGCTGTGCCTGTCGAGATAAATGGGTCATTCCATGTCTAGTGGTCTAGGGCTCCAGGTAGATAGATACATCTATCTGGTTCCCAAGTCAATGATTGGGCTGCTTATCCTAGGTTCCCAAGCCTAAACTGGGTATCTTATATGGTTCCCAAGCCGAAGTGGTTCCCAAGCTGTTTGATATCTACAGGCAACATAACAACCAGGAAACAGTTCAGATAATCTCAAACACAGAATGGAGGTACAAACTGGTACAAACTTTCAAAAAGTTTCAAGAAGAAAGATGGCAAGAAAGCAGCAGCTGGTACTAGAGAACATTACCAATTTGTACCAGTCGACTCAAACTCGGTTTGTATCAGCAAAGTTTAAAATGACACAATAAATTTTGTCACCAAAATTTCTGATAATTTCATTCTGCATTTAAAATTATCTGAACTGTTTCCCGGTTGTTATGCATTTATGACAACAAATGGTGGATCGACAATGTTGTTGAAGTTTCAACTGAACAAAATGATGCAATGTTAAAATTTATGCATCTTCAAGGTCCTGCTCGTTTGTTTTATTGGCCAGAAAGGCAAGACGGTTGTTGGGCTCTTGAGCGACACCTCATTTGCATGCTCCCTGCTCCTTCAGTTACATCATCTGGCCAACCATATCAATTTCCAGAAACTGTGTTGAAGAAAGTGGCTCGTAAATGCAACAGAATGTAAAAAAAGATTGTTAGCAGTTAAAAATGAACTGCAGACTTTGGCTTGGGAACCATATAGGATACCCAGTTTAGGCTTGGGAACCTAGGATAAGCAGCCCAATCGTTGGCTTGGGAACCAGATAGATACCCACACAAGGCTTTGGAACCTCGACAAAGAAACCAAATTACAGGCTTGGGAAGATGGATGAAGAAACCCACCCATGGCTGATATTGCACTGCTATTGGGCGTGACCCCCTACGGCAGGGGTGCCCAAACCCCGGCCCTGGGGCCACTTGTGGCCCTTGAGGCCTCTCAATGCGGCCCTCAGGGAGCCCCCAGTCTCCAATGAGCCTCTGGCCCTCCAGAGAGTTATTGGAGCCCACACCGGCCTGATGCAACTGCTCTCAGTGTGAGGGTAACTGTTTGACCTCTCACGTGAGCTGTGGGATTAGGGCTCCCTCCACTGTTTGCTGTTTCACGTCTGTGATGCAGTAGCAGCAGCAAGGAAAGGCCAGCCTTACTTTGTGCAAAGCCTTTTTATAGGCCTTGAGCTATTGCAAGACCTTCATTCATTCATATAAGTTCATCTTTAATATATTCATTTATGTAAACTTACGTAAATTTATTCAAATTTTAAATGCAAATTAATTCTTTTTTCCCCGGTCCCCGACACAATGTCAGAGAGCTGATGTGGCCCTCCTGCCAAAAACTTTAGACACCCCTGCCCTATGGCAATGGGGTTGCCAGTTCAAGTTCTTGAACTGGTAGTGACAATGTCACCATGGAATAGTTATAATTCCCGATGAAAAATTGTTTAAAAAAATCAGCACGACCTGAAAAATGACAGAATTGCATGTTGAAATATAGGCTGTTGCTATGGCAATGTCTCCCAACTTTGTCCCTATTTTTCATGCATTGTTTGTCTGTGTTAGAAAATCAAACCCATTTTTCTGGGGGGTTTGAAACATGCTCTTTCTAATGAGATTAGTTTAAAAGCATTTCTAGAATACTTTTTCGTAAAAGCAGGTTGAAAATATCCTATTTTTGGCCTTTTTACAAAAATCATCTTTACACTTAATTTGTAAACTAATGGAAAGAGCTAGGAGGTTGAAATTACATATTTGAAAACAAAGTTATATTGGGATATTATGTACTAAATTTCACAATTATTACTTAATAATTGCTGGAGCTATTCAACATTAAACTTTGGATTTTTTGGAGCACTGATTTTTTTGGCCAACTTTGCTACAATTTTAACGACTTTGGACACGCTCAACAAAAATTGTTATTAGATTCATTAAATAGAGCGCAAAAAGTTGTATACGGTAGCTAAGTTTCATTTGTTTTGAAAAAACAGCACGAGAGATATAATGTCTCAAAGTTGTCAAAATCTCACAATAAACTGAACATGGTCGCAGTATGGGCTTAAACAAATGGCTAGATCTCCACAAGTATTCCACCGGTGAACCTAAAACTTTACCAAAGATCGTTTGAGACATGTGGGACTCTACACACAAAATTTCATTAAAATCTGTGATGGTCGCGCGGGGCACTTTTCAAAAACTAGACCATTTGACTTAGAATGACCCAAATGACAAATGATTATTAAAATATAATAAAAATATAATATTTTAAATTATGTTTTAAAAAAACAAAAAACAAAAAAACACATTTGCAATGGTGGCATTGTTAGCCAAATTTCTCATGGCCGCTTTGGTCACTGGCTGCTGAACTCATCCCTACCAGCAAGGGCCACCATGGGTAATAGAAAGGCACAGACTACACACAGACACCAGGTTGCAGTTGAACAAGATTTTTAATGAGAGATATAAGGTGAAGCTTTGTTATATAAAACAAAGATCCCCAAACATATATCTAGAGATTCCTCCTTCCCAACCCTCTGCTGGGCATGTTATTGGAAGGGAAGGGTAGACATGTTTTTCCCCTGTGACTGGTCATCAGCTGCTGGAAAGCTGGGCAGAACAGTTTCTGGTGGACCACAGATGGAACTTGACCAGAGCTCGTGGATCCTCAAGACAGGTAAGGTCTCTCCCTATGAGCCCTTCTCTTGGAGATTCTATGCCAGCCTCCTTCCTTGCCCAAAGAGAAGTCTATGCCTGGAGCTGCCTTTTTATATGCTGGTCTCATGGAACCTGTCAGCTGTGCAGCCAATCAGAACCCACCCCTGCCTGCTTATTTGCATAACTCTCACCAACTGTCTACAATTGTCAACTGGGGGGGGGGCTGAGGAGGAGAGTTTAACCCATTTCTGTCCAACCCACAGGTGTACACATTTGATTCATACGTTGCGTATATGCAATACATATGGCTTAACTCTGTATTGACCAATTACCCCCATCTAGGTTTTCTGACTTTGTAGTCTTCCAAGAAAAAGATGCTTTTAACTGTTTTTATAACACCGCAATCCCTTTCCATAAACATTTTTCTTACAGCAACTTCACCACCATAGCTCTGTCCCATTTCACAGTGCTCTGTCCACTATGTTCTTATAGTGAAACCTTCTGAACAGAGAAACATAATTTTTTAAAAATTTTAACTTCGTTTCACAAGTTTCACAACCAAATTTGGGCTGGGAAAAGTTGTCCAAGTTCAACCTGCGCTGCTTACCTGCTTGTCAGCTCTCATCACCTTCTTGCCTACTGGTTCCCAGTCCTCAAACTGCTTTGTATTTCAATGAAAAAACACAGCAGAACACACACATGAATGGCCACTGCGCCTACATGCTATAACTGACTGGCTCTATAAGGGAGATGCTTTGCAATGAGGTCATATTTTTGCAATGCCTTCCATCAGTATTCATCCAGAATGGGGTTTGCACAGCTTTTGTAGCAAAAGTACGTTATAGTGAATTTAAATAGTTTATTCACTGGTTAAATGCCTGGGAAAACTTGCAAGCGCTAAGGGCTTACAAGCCATGATGATGAACTGCACTATGAAGGGAAACATCTGGAGAAATGGAGGGATCTATTTATACTTCTCATGGAACAACACTTGTAAAAAAGAAATTTAAAAAATGAGGTTTATGATTAGCCTGCGTATCAGAAATGTGATATATAAATCTATGAGGAAGGTGATAATATAAATACTGCAATAAATAAACATTGCTGTTTGTCTATATTAGAAGTGTCAATCATAAGGCCTGGAGGCCGGATGTGGCCGGCGAAAGCTTTTTATCAGACCCTCAGGCTCACAGCTGCTGAGCAGTGCTGAGGTGCTATTAGAAGTGTTGCGAGCTGGAGAGACGTTCACACAGCTAGCCGCTGTCTGGTTGCACGGCTTGCCTACCTCCCAAGGTCAGAGCGCAAGCACTCCCAGGAACAAAGACGACACAAGGCAGAAGTCCTCCACCAAACGCCTCTTTACTATGTACAGTATATACAACAGCAACAGTCCAAATAGTACACGAATCACGGATCACACTGACGTAGCCTTCGACACAAAATCCACTCTGCATCTCCCACAACCCAGCTTGCCCTTGCTGGAATTTATTTGAGTGACAGCCAATCAGAATAAGGTAAAAACTGCACAGTCACTCTGACATTGCATGGGGTGTCACGTAGGTGACAGTCACCTGGTATGAATCACCAGATGTTGCATCATCAGTGGCTCCCAAGATGCCGTGCTGGTTCAGTCAGGCCAAGGCTTCAGGGCCTGCTCCTATCCAGGCTGCAAATTATCTAGCAGCCCCAGGGATGATCCCTTAACAGTATCAGAAATGTGATATATAAATCTATGAGGAAGGTGATATATAAATACTGCAATAAATAAACATTGCTGTTTGTCTATATTAGAAGTGTCAATCATAAGGCCTGGAGGCCAGATGTGGCCGGCAAAAGCTTTTTATCAGACCCTCAGGCTCACAGCTGCTGAGCAGTGCTGAGGTGCTACTGCTAAAGTGGCAGCCCACATGAAAAATGGGCTCTCCCATTTCTTGAAATACGATCAAGATTTGTGTATTTTCTCTTCTGTCATGTGCAGTTAATGAGTTCCTGAGAAAAAGTGCTTATTTTCGGTTATGACCTATTTAATGACATTGCTTCCTGCCTAGTGACATCACTTCTGGCCCTCAGCAGGCATCAAGAATGCTATTCAGTCCTCTATATGAAAAGAGTTTGACACCCCTGGTCTATATAGTCCCTTTACTCTCAAAGACTGAACAGGAGGCTGTTGGGAAGAATGACCAGTGGACATGTGAGTTTGCAAGCTGACTGTGGCCCAAATTGTCCCCATCCATTCAGAATACATGGTGGGGAATCTCTGCACATCTCTAATGAGCATCAGTGGAGAAATATTAATCATGGAGAGATATTAACTAGGTTTATGGAAAATTCATTCTAGCAGGAATGAGAATCAAAGAACAAATGTGACAAATGGGGCCCATTTATGGTTCCGAAAATTACAAGGGGGACTGACAGCGCAATCCTAACCTGCACCAGCACATCTAGGCCACATGACCTGTGCTGTATCCAATGCAGGTTAGGAGGCAGTTGAAGGTCTCATTCGGGTAAGGGGATAAATTCCCTTATCCCAAGTAATACCCCAGGCATCCCTATGTGGTTTTTCAGATCCGCATTAGCTATTTTGAGGAAGCCTGGGGTATCACTGGGAGTACTGGCAGGGGAGTTAGGATATGATGGAGGAGGCTACACCAATCCCGCCCCCTCCTGGGCCCCATACCATCCTTCTCTCACACTGAAACACCCCAAAAGTAACCACAACTTTGAAAAATGCATGTCTAAGTTCTATATCCTATAGCAGCAGTTCCCAAACTTTTGAGTGTCATGACCCACCTTGTCCTCCACAAGTGGGTTGTGACAAAATGCTCAGTGCTTTACCTGCAAACCTTTTCTGGGAGCTCCCAGAGGCCATTTCTGGGTTGCACTGGGCCCACAACAAACTCCATTGGCTTCTGGGGGTCCCACTACATCTCCCCAAAGTGACTGGAAGTCACAGACGCAAACCAGAGGTAAACCAGAAACAACTTCTAATCACTTCCAGGAGTTGTTCTGGGGACCCATGGATGTGAATGGAGTAGGTTGCAGGCCTAGAACAACCAAGAAGCAGCCTCCAGGAGCTGCCAGAAGGGCTCTGAGGGTGAACATTGAGCATCAGGTTGAGAATCGCCACAGAATCACCACATGTGGGTCTTGACCGACAGTTTGGGAAATGGTGTTCTATAGAATGGGAAGATATAATGGACTTAAATGAACAAGAATGCTGATGCATTTTAAACAGAGGTCACCTGCTGAGTTTGAGCTGTCATAGATACATTAAACTAGGTACGAGATGCTATTGGCAATATTTAGTGACTAATGAAGTATGTTTCATGACCTAACCCTAGGTGCTTGAACAATGAGGAAGTATCAGAAAAACTATAGATGTCCAAGATGAGGAGTATCAAACATATGGCCTGTGGGCCAGATGCAGCTCGTGGAACCACTTTGGGCAGCCCGCTCCTATTCAGGAGGAGCTGTGGGGCTGCCCCACCCCCACCACCTCTGATTGTGACCAGAGCTCTGCTCTGGTTGCATTCAGAGGCTGTTCTGAGGGCCAGGGAGGCCACATGCGGCCTCCCTGACCCTCAGAATGACGTTCTAAGGCCTTGTAAGATCTTAAAACACTACTTCTGTTTTTTTTCCCAAAAAACCAGAAGTGAAGTTTTAAGCCTCCCCAGATGTGTCCAGAGTACAGCTCCAGTCGTGTTTGGAAGGGGCAGGGAGGTGGTCTGGTGCAGCCCTCGGACAGCCCTTGGACCACTGCCCTCAGCCAGGTGCCACAAATAAAATGTGGTCCTTGGGCTGAGGTGACACTCCTGTCCTAGATCCTCTCCATTAACATGCCTGGGGCCCACAACCACTTTTTGACCTCCTGTTATAGGACCTCAATGACCATCCCACCAATGCAGTTTGTAGGTAATATACCTAGGCTGTGTGAAAGACCTTGTCTCCATTCTCCCTTTTCCAAGTCTCCCATTTGGAGGACAAAATTCAAGAAATGTTAGGGATCTACATAGTGAAACCCAGAAGGTTTACTTTGACTTACTGAAGAAAACATTATATAGCAAGGTTTCATATTGATGCGACTTAGGGCACAATCCTAACCAACTTTCCAGCACTGAAGTAAAGGCAATGCAACTCAGAGGTAAGGGAACACACATTGCCTTGAAGAGGCTTCTGTGACTGCCCCCACCCCCAACTTCAGAGTGCAGCACATACCCCACTGGCTCAGCTATGCCTTTAAATAAAGATTGGATTCTTCATAAGAAGGGGACATACAAAGCTAAGCAAGTTCATTAAAAGGTAAATAAATAAGGCAATTATAGTATTTCATAACAAGTTACATTGAGGTTCAAATTTAGTAGACAAGTCCAAGCTTGACTTTGTAGAGATGTGTTGTTTTTCTTGCAGTGCAATCCTATACATGTCTCCTCAGAGGTAAGTTCCATTGTATTCAGTGGGGCATACTCCCAAGAAAGTGTGCCTAGGATTGCAGTCTCAGGGCCCAATCCTATCCAACTTTCTAGCACCAGTGCAACTGCAATGCAGCCCGAAGGTAAGGGAACAACTGTTCCCTTACCTTGAGGAGGCCTCTGTGGTTACCTTCCCACCAAAAAATGCAATGCATGACCCATTGGCATGGCTGCACCGGCACTGGAAAATTGGATAGGATTGGGCCCTCAGTCTCCTTTGTATAGCATACAACATACAGCAATATACAACAACATACAACAAACCTTTATTAGGCATATAAGTCTCCTTTGTATAAATAACAACTACTACTAATGCACTCCTACTATTACTGCTGCTGCTACTGTAGAGATGTGTTATACTACTACTACTACTACTACTACTACTACTACTACTAGGCACATAGAACATTGGCAATAGCTCACCAGTCTTAAAATCTAAGGTCGAACTAGTGAGTACCCAAAAATCCCAGTTCAAATATCTGGTGGACTGTGACACCACTGATGATGATGACAATGACAACCACAACAACAATCACTGTCATCATTTTTTCAGTGTCCATTTAACTCTACAAATCTCTAAAAAAAGGAAGAAAAAAAAGGACACTCATTCACCATTATGAAACTTTGGGCGCAATCCTAACCAATTTTCTAGCACTAGTATAGCTGTGCCTGTTGGGCATGTGCTGCATCTTGCAGTTGGGGGGCAATCATGGAGGCCTTCTCAAGGTAAGGCAATGTTTGTTCCCTTACCTTGGAGCTGCATTGTCCTTATGTCAGAGCTGGAAAATGGGTTAGGATTGCACCCTTTGTTGCTCAATTTCCTGGTCAATCTGAAAAAAGCTTCCTTCACC
This sequence comes from Tiliqua scincoides, assembly GCF_035046505.1. Lineage (NCBI taxonomy): Eukaryota > Metazoa > Chordata > Lepidosauria > Squamata > Scincidae > Tiliqua > Tiliqua scincoides. The sequence continues at coordinate 94,149,979 of NC_089825.1, forward strand.
TCTTTGTTTCTCAAACTGTATATGAGAGGATTGAGCACAGGAGTCAGGACAGTGTAGAACACAGATAAAGTTTTGTGCAGCTCCTTCAGTGCGTCTGTTTCAGGGACTACATAGACCATGATTAATGACACAAAGAATAATGTCACCACAATAAGGTGGGAGGAGCAGGTGGAGAAGGCCTTCTGCTGTGCAGTTCTGGATTTAATTTGCAAGATGGTGACAATAATGCAGACATAGGAGGCCAAGGTTAGTACAAAAGGGGGCACTATTCCCAGAAAGGCTAAAACAAAGGTTGCAAATCTTACATTTTGGGTATTGCTACAAGAGAGATTTGTCACCGGATATAAGTCACAAAAGTAATGATCAATTTCATTGGGCCCACAGAATCTTAGCTCAAACATGAAAGAGGTTATTATAGTGTTGGTCACCAGGCCACACAACCATGATGTTAAAGCTAATTGGATGCAGAGCCTGCTGTTCATAAGGGTTGTATAATGCAAAGGTTTGCATATTGCCAGATACCGATCATAAGACATCATTGTCAGAAGGTAGCATTCAGTAGCCGCAAGGAAACCAAAGAAATAGTACTGTGTGATGCAGCCCTTCATGGAGATGGATCTATCACCAGTTAGGAAACTAGCCAACAGCCTAGGGAGGATGGTTGTAGTGTAGCAGGTCTCCAAGCAGGATAAGTTCATGAGGAAGAAATACATGGGGGTGTGAAGATGCTGGTCAACGACAACAAGAAAGACAATGAGGAGGTTTCCAGTGATAGACAAAATGTAGATAGCTAAAAATAATAGAAAGAAGAGAATCTGCAGTTCACGGAGACTCCCAAATCCCAGCAGGATGAATGTTGTAATGCTTGATTGATTTGTTCCAGTTTCTGTTTGCCAATGAATCTTGAAGTCATTCTGAAATACAATTTGAAGAACATTAGTGTAAGCAGTAGGTGGATTGATCAAGGGATGGGGTAGGATCGGTGGCACTGGCGCATGCTGTATCCTATCCCCCTTCCTGCACCAAATCCACTGACATGAATATACTCAGATATAGTCTGAGTGAATCTGAGTAGTCTGAGGATTAGGTCTTTCCCCGAGGCAAGGAGACAAATGTCCCCTTACCTCAAGGAGATCCGCAGACTGCAAAATTCGCCTGCAGGATTCAGCACAAGCTGCACTCACCCTGCTGCTTCAGTATGGGAGAATTTCAGTAGGATTGGGCTGCCTGTGAACCTGGCTGTATTTCAAAGTACGCAGCAGTGTTAGTAACAAAGCCCCAGCATTATAGGCTTTGGCTTTATGAATGAAGTTGAAAAGTTAAATACTCCAGAATAAGCCCAGGTACTTGAGCTGATGGTGGACTCCTTACTGATTCCTGCAATGCAATGCAGAATTACTGCATTTTTCAGTGCTTTTGAGAAGACCAAAATATTGATTAAATTGCTGAAAATTTTATTTTTACTCTTAATCCTGAAGTTTTCTATGCAATCCAAACACTTACTTCTCCAAAATCTGTTTGCTTCCCCCATTCTAAAGATGCTGGCCCAACAAAGCATAGCCCTGCACTGGCTGTATGCAATCCAGCCATCTATCCTGTTTTCCTGGTAATAGGGACCTGCCCTGAGAAAATGGTCAGGCAACAAAGATCAGGTCAATATCCCATTCCCTGATGAATTACATGCACCACACTTGTCCTCTGCTTCCCACAGATTATCCAGAAAACAGTGGCCTTGGTTACTTTGTTTCTATATCCCATCATTCAGGAGAGTAGGTTTTCTTTGTGAAATGTGAATGAACGATTTAAAATGCTTATGAAATATAAGGAAGTATCATGTCCCAGATACAGTGCACATCAAGAAAATGTCTGATATCATAAATATAGAAATATTTACCTCGAAGAGCAGTCCGCTCATAGGTGGTGTCTTTGATGTGTTCCATTTGTGTTCCATGCCTAGAGCACAGGTTTCCTGTTCGTGCTTGCTATATAATTCAAGTTTTTTTTTACAGTTGGTGTTTCTGGAACCTTCCCTAGTCTGACATTCAGCCAGGAGCAAGACCCCAGTAGTTCTATTCTGTGCTTGTTCACATTCCACATGATTAAGTAGATGTTATTTTGATTGATGAATGTTTTCATTGGTCGGAAAGGAGAACCAAGCAGATTGCCACTGTTTGCTTTTCTATAGTAGTCAATGCAGCACTCATAAAATCCAGTTTCTCTCTTTAGAGAACAGTTGAAGTGGGAGGGGAAAAATGAAGCAACCACAGGGACTCTCTCTATCTGAGTTGGCAAGCTTTCAGAAAACTTTAATGGCCTTGGTTTGTTTTTTTTAATAGGTAGCTGTACAACATTAAGGTATATCCATTGTGTGAATGAGAGGCTCAGAATGATTTTTGTAACCTGTTGGTTTCTCATAACTTGGATTCTCTAGTTTCTCTTAAATTAGATTAAAGCTGCATCAGATTGCGGGCGCAATCATAACCGGCAATTATGTCTGCATAGGAGGCCCTGGAAGGTCGCAAACATGCTGTAAAGCATGCATGCGCCTCTGTAGGTGGGAGCCACATTGGGGCATTCAGATGCGCTGACGCGTGGAGGCAGGTAGAAGCCTCTCCAGCAGCTCCCGCACCACTGCTTGTGTCAGCGCTCTCACGCCGACCCAAGTAGCAAAGGTAGGCGTGAGGGTGTGTGGAGAGGGGGTGGGAGGGGGCTGTTCTGGGCAGGGGGAGGGTGAGCAATGAGCTGCCCCGGGGACGGGTGCATGGGGAGCCAGGGGCAGAGCTGGGACCCGGCAGTTATGCCAGATCCCAACTCCCATCCCTGGAGAGAATGGAGCAGCTTCCAGCCACTCCGCTGTCCTCGGAATTGCGCCACCTTCAGGGGTGGCGCAGGTCTGAGGAGACCCATAGGGGCGTGCAGCCCTTACCCAGGGGTAAGGGGAAGAGCTTACCCTTGCCCGTGGCTGAGCCGCTGCACCCAACGAACCTGCGTTGGATGCAGCGCAAGTCTCCTGCTTGCCTGCTAAAGTGCAGGTTTGGATTGTGCCTTGCCTGGTATAAATTTTCAGCATGCATTTCTACTCAGAAGTGAGTTCCAATGAGTGCAACAGCACTCCCAGGTAAGTGTGTACAGGATTGTGACCTTTATTTAAAAGGGACACCACTACATAAATGTTGACACATTTACCATCATTGGACTCACAATATGATCAGTGACAAAGCTTGTAGTCCAACTCCCCAATTAGAATTATCATGTCTGAATAACATAAAACAGAAGTGTTAAACTGAAATTCATTAGATCTGCTCTCTTCTTTCACTGCATTCTATTTTGTTAATTTGATTCTTTGTATAACTTACTGTACTTCAATGATTCATTCATAACCATTCCCTAAATTATGAAGTCACCAAATGCAGAAGCAAGAGTTCCTTCTTATTATAGGGCCCTTGTGCACCACAGATATAGAGACTCGAGAGAGAGAGAAAAAGCAGGCAGGCTTTTCCTGACTGCATTTGTCTCATTGAGTCAATGAGGTGTAGAGACCAGGCAGGAGGAGAAAAGGCAAGTATGCTTGGGCAGGTATTTGGATGCTGGTCCAACAGATGTAGAAAGACCAAAAGTAGACTGATGATGTGCTGGTTTTGATTTGCTTTGGTAGGCTGCATTTGTCCTTTGTCCCATAGTTGCATAGTCACCACAGACAAGGAGAGGAATTTGGCCCTTGGAGAATGGAATCAACAAAAGAAACATTTGAAAATTAGAGGAAAGGCAAAATAGTTTCTGATCCTTGAGTGTACCTAAGTGACTTTTTGGATCCACGCCAGGGTTGATAACACACAGAGATGGGCAAATCCAGAGTGGATCCACTAGTCTTCGCTCCTGAGACTCGAATCAAAAATGAGTCCTAAGGGGTGGACTTTCTGAGATGCCCAGAGCATTTTGGAGACTAAAAGTCTCGAGTGCTGAGTCTTTTCCATTAAAAAGGACAGCCACAGAAAAAAACGGAGCTGTTGCCAGGTGGTGTGTGTGCGATCTCTCTTAAACACTCCCCTTCTGTCCCCATCCCATCTGTAAACAAGGTGGGAGGGGGTGAAATGAACTGCGTAAGAGCGGGGACAGAAGCAGCAAGAGGGAGAAGGGTCACACCCAGCTGCTGGGGGGCTTATCAGTATGACTGAATCCTTTGCAGCTCTACTCAGAAGTAGTCCCATTTGTGCCAGTTGTCAGTGAGGCTTTCTCCTGACAAGTAACAATGGAGCCCACAGAAGCCATGATGTTGGAAAGAGTGATCACAATGAACCACCTACCCCCATCTTCTCCACCTTTTTTTTCCTCCTCACTTCTTGTCCAGCCAGTTCTAAGGCAAGAACCCCACTGAGAGCCTCCTTTTGCTCTACCTCATCCAAATAAACAAATTTATTTATTTATTTACCACCCATCCTTCATCCAATGACCATTGATTCCTTCAGAGACAGAAAAGAGAGCCCACTTCCGCCTCCTGCTGGATTCAAAAGCAAAACATTAACCTTCCCCTGTCTCCTGGCTGGAACTTCCCTGCTGCTTGCCTGGTCTGAATGATGGCACCACGAGGTCTTTCACACTGCAGAAAAGTAAGCAAGCACACCTAGATACAGAGAGACTTGCGTTTTCATGCTTAGGAACCAAGTGCTGGGTCAGTGACAGACTCAAGTGAATGCCAGAGTCATTGACACAGGTGATTTGAGTCTGCATGACTCAGCAAAAAACACATGCTTTTGTGACTCAGACCCAAGTCACCTGATTGAGTTCCCATCCCTGGTAACACATTCTAAAAATTGAAATATCACATGTAGACACCATGACATGTTTCATCCCAAGGGATTTATATTTCTGCCTGATTCAACAGGAGTTGGAAGTACGTATTCATTCCTCTTTTACTGAAAGACTACTCACCACCATTGAAATGCACTGCTTTCAACCATGCCCCCCCCCCCGGCAGAATGAAGCCCCCAACACTTTATTCTGGTCTGCCAAATGTTATGGATTCTGATGGATTCCTGATGGCTCTTGGGAATTTTCCACTCACCTGGACTGGTGATTTTGGAAAGGCCATGACATTCATCTGGAATAGGGAAGTGCCAGGCCTCTTGCTGCCAACATTTCTGAATGCTCTCTTTCTTCTTGTGGAGTTGTCAGCTTTCTGATGCTCACGTGGGCTGAGAGCAATGAAGACAGGTAGGGAAGACAGGCAGGGTTACAATGCTGGGAACTCAGTCACAAGGTGTACCAGGCACAGACTAGGTCCCATTTTAAAAACAGCTTTCGGAATGGTGGGATAGAAATCTTTTAGATAAATATTCATGAGCGTCCTCCGGCTTTGCTGGTATCAAAGACTTGTAAAAACTGGGCTGCCTATCTACTTCTTAGTTCTCCTCATCTTCTTGCTTGCTGAAGAGCAATTCTACCACCATAGCTTTGTTCTATGTCACAGTGCTTTTTCCACTATTTTCTTATAGTGAAACCTATAAGAGTAACCTAACTTTTTTTTTTAAACTTGGTTTCACAAGTTTCACAACCAAACATGGGCGGGGAAAGTTTGCCCAAGTTCAATCTGGGCTGTCTACATGTTTGTCAGCTTTCATCATCTTCTTACCTAATGGTTCCCAGCCTTCAAACTGTTTCCCATTTCAATGAAAAACATGCAAACAGAAAAACAGCAAAATATACACATGGATGGCCATTGTGCCCACATGCTATAGTTGCCCACCCCCATAAAAGAGATGCTTTACCCAATTGTATGGGCAGTTTCCTACCCCCATGGGGAAAAAATCCGTGCTTGCATACTTTTGCCAGTCTTAGTGAATGAGAGCTATTGGGACCACATGGGGAGGCTGGAGCATGTTTCAAGGGGAGGGAACAGAAACTGGTCAACCTGACCCTTTCATGCTGATGCAGACAGAGAAACTGGCCATTGTGATGTTAGGGTGATATGGCTGGTCTGAAAGAGAGAGACTGGCAATTATGACCTCACATTGATGCTGGCTGTGTGAAGTCTGGCTAACCCATGTGCCCATATGTGGATGCTGAAGGAGCATGAAATCATCCAATTAGCTGTGCCACAGCTGCTGCCCACCGTAGAAGAGGGGGACATGGGGGGTTGTTGATGCCCACAGACTGAATACCACCTTCATGAGACAGGTGTTCTTCATGTCACACAAATCAGACAAACCACTTCACACAAACCACAAAGTCATTTTTCAAGTGAATAGGGGCCACTCAGAAGCTTTCAGTTCATGTTTGAGGATGAGAAACACTAGACAGCCAACCTGAGAAGGATTGTAGCTTTTCCTGTGGAGATAAATGACAAATGATTATTAAAATATAAATATATTTTAAAATATTAAGAACATAAGAACAGCCCGACTGGATCAGGCGATAGGCCCATCTAGTCCAGCTTCCTGTATCTCACAGCGGCCCACCAAATGCCCCAGGGAGCACACCAGATAACAAGAGACCTGCATCCTGGTGCCCTCCCTTGCAGGCATATGCATAAAATATGCATAGTTTAATATTTTACATTAAACTATGCATTTGCCAGATTTTTGCTTTTTGGATAGCCTGTGTCTTAATTATTTGGGGGGAAATTTTGAGTTTCTTCTTGAAGGAAGAACAATGTCCAATTGTCAGATTTTTCTAGCATACAGATTACCTTAGATTACATGGGTGACATGTTCCAGCTTCAGTTCAGTAAGATGTACCCCATCTTAGTGAACTGACCATTTCAGTAGCTGGTTCTGGTTCCGGCGGCAGCTGATACAGATGCTCCGTGAGGAGCTCTGAGAGCAATGAGGCCTTTTTAATATTATTTTCCTCCTTAATAAGAGCAGAAGAAGCTTCTTTCATCTGCTGCCAGGTGTTGTCTTATAAGAATAGCACAGAGGAACAGAAAAAAACTGGAATGACCTCGACACAGGGAAAACAGTGATAAGAGTTTGCGGCTGGCTACAACCTTCGTCTGAAGACCCTGCGGCACGTGACAGACAATTAATTGTAAGTTATTCCAACTGAAAACAAAGTGATAGAAGTATCATGGGACAGAAGAGGACCTACCTTCAGGAGGGTGAGGAGGGAGAAAAGTTATTACCAGCAAGCAAACAATCCAAGCTTGATGATTTCTTTATACCAGCAAAGTCGCCATTAAAGAAGCAGAACAGCTTTGACCATATGGAGGCTGTTCTCACAGAGACTCCGGGCTCTTTAAGGCAAACTTCCCCTAATGTTACCCAGGTGGCTAGTTGCTTATCAAGCATTAATAAACTTAGGGAAAATAAGGATTTTGATTTTTTAATACACCAGTCTTTCCTCATGGCTGAGATACTTCAGGTAATAACTACTCAGCTTGAGTGTATTACAACCTTGCTCCAGGAGAAGGATAAAAACATTGAGCCAGACAACTTGTTGAAACCTTCGGTGTGTGATAGGGAGAGCAGATCTACAAATAGAAGGGTTTCTCCCGCTGTGCAGCCAGATGGTAATTTCTTACAGTCAGCTTCTGGAAAAGACTCTGTCACTCTTATTTATGACACAAAGAGCCTAGCCATCAATATCTCCCCCTATAGGGGAGATATCTCCCCCTATTGATTGGTCCACCAAATGGAGGGCTAGACAACATCTTGCATTTCTTCTCAGGAAGGCTCCTTCAGTGATAGATCTCCAGAAGCTGGAACGACTGCCCAGCATGGGAAGCCAGGAGCGTTTTCTCCTTTACTTTCACACGAATAGTGTTCCAAGGTTGCTTTTTGTGCAGGCTCCTGAGTTAATTGGCTTTGGGATCAGGCTGCAACGACACTTTTATGATTCCTCATTGCAGAAGCTTGCTCTTCCAAATTTCAAGAGGAAAGAAGAGGACCATAAAGGGGCAATTGAAAATCCAAGGTGGACTGCAAATGAGAAATCTGGAACTTTATGGAGTCTATTAGATCAACCTGCACCATTAGATCCATCCTCGCCAATGGAGCTGACTAATGTAAAACTCTCAAACCCTCCAGCCACTCTGGTTAAGTCATCCCCCCTAATTTCTAATGACGAACTTGATAAGATTGACTTCCAACCTGGCATGAAAGAAGATGAGATGGATGCTAAACTTCTGTCTTCATCTGGTTTCCTACCTCCTGAAGAACAAGATACTATGATCACACGACCGGTATCTTTGGTTTTTTCTCCCAAAGATATCAAACAGTCATCTACTGCTAGTGTTCACCTGACTACTTCTAGTTCTTCTGCTTACAATCTTTCAAAGGAGATCTTAAAGAATAAGGGACTGTCCTCTGTGGAGGGGCCTCAACACCTGTTGGAACCAACTGTTACAACCAACAGAAGAACATTAAGGTCCAATGTGATTGTTTCTTCGGATGACCCTGAACTTTCCACGATAAATGTTGAAAATAACATGAATTAACAGTTGGGAGAAGCAGAGATTTGAGTGATGATGGTCACCTACAATGCTCTCACCTTGGTACAGATCCTTCTTTATTTCAAGCTCTATGATGCTGAAATGAATAAACTTCAGAAAATAACCAAAGAAGCCACAAAAAACAAAGACATTTTACCTAAACCTGGGAAAAAAATCTAAAAAAATAATGAAGATTTGGCTCTTGTTGTGGAAGTTTTGTCTGACCTTGATTGAGTATCTTAAGTTGCTGACACTGAAGTAAGAGCAGAGGTGGTCTTTCAGTGACAGTTAAGATCACGCAGGAGAGTAAACTGACAGCACTAAAGACCAAATTATCAGTGCAGCTCTACTGGGTGGTTGTGCGACTATTCCCGAGTCTGACCTAGAGGAAAGTTCTGTTTTGCAAGAGCCCACAACAACATTTACCAACCATAGGCACCTTCCTAAACAGAAGGCAAAACCTGATGGTCACTGAACTATTTCTGTAAACTGTTGGCATTCTCTGGATTTCCTTTAGTATTGCTTCAATCTTAGCCAACTGTGCCAACGATAACCAGACTGCACTTGTGCCAGACTATGTATCTATGACATATGTATTTCTCAGAAACCTCACACAATGGCAAATTTCTTCAGCCTGGACTACCACTTTGTACCTAATTAGACTAGACATGGCACTAAAGAGTAACCACAAATGCAGCAGTGAGTTCCAATAGTTATTCATACAGCCTAGGATCTTAACAAGGTGAATAATTGTCCAAGTAATGATTTTCTACTGTGGATTTCTTATGCTTTGTTTGTTACATTCTATTTTTCTTTCTATTTTCCTGTTGACTGCAGTAGACTTGATTTTTGCTGAATTCATCTCATACCTGGTCAACAAAACCCTTCACCCTGTTAGGAAAGATATTAACTTACTGCCCGCTGCTTCTCCAGAACTGTAGCCTTGCCTATTTAAAAGCGCTTTTATTCATTTGAAAAGTTAAACATATATGAATTGATGAGGTGCATAATAGTTAATGCAGCTAACAAAGCTACAGGAGTTACACTGTGCTAGAGTTTAGTTTCTCATTCCCAATAATTTGTTAAAATGGGATAACCCATAATTCCCCCCCCCATGCTTTATCTTGTGCCCTGAGTACAGTAGTATAATGTTTGATGTTTTTTAATTATGTTCATGTTTTTACTGTGTGCATTTTATATTGTCCATTGTTTCTATCCCCTGGAAATTATTTTATGCCAATAAAGGTCTAAATCAATCAATCAATCAATCAATCAATCAATCAATCAATCAATCAATCAATCAATCATTTCAGTAGCCCAAAAATTTTAGTCCCCTGAAGTGAGTTCAATGTGACTTAAGCCCAGGTGAGTGAAGGTTAAAGCCTTATGGCTCAATCCTACCCTTTCCTAGTGCCGGTTTAGCAGCTGCTGCACTGGGTTTAGGCATCACAAAAGCACTGTAAAGTGTTGTGTGACAACTTTAGGGTAAGCAGCACCACTGGGAGGCCTGTGCCATCCTGCTAGTGCTGAATCCAGACCTATGGCTGTCAAAGCAGGTAAGACCTGTTCCATGTGGCGCAAGGGCAGGTATAGGTCAAAATGGTTGCAGGGAAGTGGAATGTTCGGGTGGAGAAGGTGGGGAGTGGAGGTTCAGGCCCAGGAGGGGGGCTGGGACAGTGGAGAAGGCAATCGCTGTACCCAACTCCCATCCCAGGCTTGAAAGCCCCACACCGTGCTTCTTGGACTTATGCTAGAAATTTTCCTGGTGCTAATCTGGGTAGCCCCATTGGGAAGGCTAAGGCTCGACATGGGGTGAGGGAACCAATGTTCCCATACCCTGAGAAGATCTCTGGCCTGCTCAGTTTCAATGTTGGATACAGGGTGGACCATGCATTTCCACTGTGCCATCACTGAAGAGGATGGGGCTGTTAATATCTGCCTCGCAAGCCATAGGAGTGTTTGGGACCAAAGCAACTTGCAGAAATACAGAAGCAAGAAATGAATATGAACAAGCATTGTTGCATGTATTTAAAGTTGGCCTCCAACTCCTTTATCCAGCGACATCATTACCACATTTTTAAAAAAGTTTGAAAGCCTGCATTCAGATCACTGGGCAACAGTTTGTTTCAAATCCAGGTTTTGAGGTTATATCCCTGAGGGTGCAATTCAAACCTGCGCTGGAGCAGGCAAGCCAGGAGGCTTGCGCTGCATCTGACACAGGTTTGTTGGCAGCAGCAGCTAAGCCAGAAGCAAGGGGAAACTCTTCCCCTTACCCCTGGGTAAGGGCTGCTTGTGCCCATGAGTCTCCTCAGACCTGCGCCACCTCTGGAGGTAGCGCAAGTCTGAAGAGAGTGGAGTGACTTCAAGCCGCTCTCCGTTCTCCCTGGGGATGGGGGTTGGGATCCAGCATAACTGCTGGGTCCCAGCCCCACCTCCGGCTCCCCGCGCACCTGCCCCCGGGGCCTCCCATCACTCACCCTCCCCCCACCCAGGAACACCCCCTCCCTCCTCCTCCCCACCCCCCTATGCCTACCTTTGCTGCTTGTGTCGGCGTGGATGCACCGACACAAGCAGCTGTGGGGAAGCCACCATGGAGGCTTATGTCAGCCTCCACACGTCGGCGCATCTAGATGCACTGACGCGGCTTCCTCCCACGGAGCCAGCCCAAGTCATTCTTTGGATTGTGCCCTTAAGCAACAAACCTGACTCATGCTGTAACCAAGGCATATGGAATCAGGGCCACTGAGAGCTGGCATTGGGCCAGGGGCAAGATACCTGATTGGGCCCCCCTTCCTTAATTTTCCTGCAGTCCAGAAGCCTGCACCCTCTGACATCCTTACATTGAGTAGTGCTACTACATTTCTTTTCTTCTACCTCATTCTTCTATCTGAGAAAAGTCCTCCTCATTTGCTTTTTCATCTTCTAATAACGCATGGGCATCCGAGAGTGGCTTTCACTATCTCCCTCTTTACTGTGCAATGATTTTGAAACAAAGCACAGGTTAAATAAACTTGCCAGGCCTTTTTCATTTTTTTCACTCTTTTTTCTTCTTCTTCTTCTATGCTCCAGACTTATATTTATTCTCCATACTGCTAAGTTCACTCTCAAACAATGCCAGAATACATGCCAGATCCAATGCCAAGTGTTCAGGCCACACACTAGAACCAAAGAACGGGTGGAACTGACGATTGGGGCCTGGGAATTCTGTAAACTGGACTGAGTGACCAACTGCTGAGATCTAGGAGTTCTGGTCTAATGATTTAGGATGCACTTTCCCCATGCAACTGAATTATACTAATACATATTGGTGCTTATGGAGAAGACCTGGGTTGTATTTTCACTACAGCTTTAATCCACTTTCAATGCACTTCTATTCCCCCACTGCATTCTAGGAAGATTGTAGTTTGTTAAGGTATCTGATAGCTATTAGAGATACCCGTAACAAATTACAGTCAAATTAAGCTACCCTTAAGAAATGCATTGGGGTAAAAGTGGGCATTGAAAGTGGATTAAAGCTGTAGTGGAAACACAGCCCGCAATGGGTACCCAAATTGAAGTACCCAAATTGATTTTGTAATTTATTTATACTGTATAGTTTGTTTTGTCATGCCCTGGGCACCCTGGATACCCTGGCCCTGGGGATTCCCCCCCCCCCAGGCCTGTATGGGAGTAGACAAATCAACTGAGCTCTCATTGGGATCTAAATGCCTAACACCCTTGGGTTTCTTTCAAACAGACCATAGAATCACCTACTGGAGCCAAAATTCCTTTGGGTTTAGGAGGCTCATTATACAAAGGAGATTCTATTTAAAAGAATTCAAAGGAAATTCCAGTCTTCTCCTTCAGAAAGAGATGGAGAGATACATAGCAGAATGGAGATCGTAAAGAGATGGGAATGATAGTAAGTGAACATGAAAATTCAGCCTCCTACCCATAACTCTTGCATTTGCACTGGGGCAGAAAGTTAAATAAATGGAAGAGGCACTCAGGCTCAAGCCGATGCAGCAGCTGTGAGTGGGGAAACATGAATGAATCTAATGTGAATTTCCAGAGGTTGCCAGTAAAGAAAAACACCCAAGAAAATCGGTCTCCAGGTAAATGAAGTAAGTGTCAAAGACTACAGCCTGTCATTTGTGTGTATTTTGTGGGAGGAAAATTTGGAGGAAGGAGATTGACAAAATTGCTTCTTTTCCTGCAAATATAAGCATTCAGTGCCTCAGTTAGAAATGTTGTCACAAGGTATGGTGATGGCCACTAGCTTTGGTAACTTTAAAAGGAAATTGGATAGATTCATGGAAGAAAAGCCTGTCAATGGCATTTAGTCATGACAGCTATGTGCTATCCAATGGCTCTATGCCTCTGACTACCAGTTACAGGGGAGCAATGATGGGAGAGAATGTCTCATGCTTGTGAATGTAGCAATAGCAGCTGGTGGACCACTGTGTGAAGTAAGATAGAAAGAAAGTAAATCCTGACTAAGGATCATTGGAAGAAATGACTCATTGATTTCCATGCTACTTAGCTCAGGATTCATAGGCTTAGGATACAAGGCATCAATATCAATCCTTTGTTACATGTTCATGTCTTAATGAACATTTCTGAATGTAGAACACTTAGCTCTTCAAAATATGTGGTTGAATCCCATTCTAAAGAAACATATGGCAAGGGGCCCGATCCTGAACTCTCAATGCCGGCACTCTGCTGATGCTGAGTGTCACAAACGTGATAAGGTACGCCTGCAACACTCAGTGCCAGGTCAGTATTGGAGCCAGGTCAGCCCCAGTCTGCACTGAGCCAATGCCAGCCAGAGGCCCACCACATGCTGCCCGCAGCAAGGGACAAGCAAGGGGGTCCCTTGCTTGTCCAAGGGACTCCTGCATCCAGAACCATCCAGGGCCAGGCTGGTCATGGAAATGGCCTTCTGGTCTTTCCCAGAATATCAGGTGCTGTAATGTCCATGTGAAGGGAATAGATCTGGGCAAAGCATGCCCCATGTCCAATTGTCTTAGAGGGGCAGCAGACTTCTAAGCTCAGATGTAGCCAGAACACCTGATAGCTTGGGGTGCACTCCACTGTACAAGAACAGTCAACCAAAATTCAGTATGGTGAAAATATTGCCCAACTGTCCTGGGATTAGAATTTGCTAACACCTCAGCATGGAAAACAACATGGTATCCTGATTATATTTTACAGTAACTGGATGGAAATCATGGTCAAATCACAGCATGGAAATCAATCCTCTGTCACGGAGTTCATCCTTCTGGGATTTGGCGATCTGCCTGAGCTGCAGATCTTCTTCTTCTTGGTATTTCTGGTAATCTACCTTTGTACGGTGGCCGGGAACCTTCTAATAGTGATGCTTGTTTGGGCTGATGAGCACCTTCACACCCCAATGTACTTCTTCCTGGGGAGCTTGTCCTGTCTAGAGACATGTTCTAGCACAAGTGTTGTGCCCAGAATGACAGTTGGTTTTCTATCTATGGACAGAACCATTTCCATTCAGGGATGTATAACTCAGTTTTTTTTCTTCTGTTCATTAATCACTACAGAAACTTGGTTACTGGCAATCATGTCTTATGATCGTTATTTAGCAATATGCAGACCTCTCCATTATGCCACCATAATGACTGTGAGATGCTGTTCCCAGCTAGTGTTGGGAGCCTGGGTCGGTTCTTTTGTAGTTACCTGGATCCTGGCATATCAGATGTCCAGCTTATATTTCTGTGGCCCCAACAAGATTGACCATTTCTTCTGTGACTTCATTAAAATGGCAAAACTCTCTTGCAGTGATACTACAACAATGGAACTCACCTGCTTTGCCTTTAGTTTTCTGTTCACAGCTTTGCCATTTCTGCTGACAATTTTTTTCTATATTTGTATCATTGTCACCATCCTGAAGATTCCATCCAAAATTGGGAGGAAGAAGGCCTTTTTGACCTGCTCCTCTCATCTCACGGTGGTCTGCATTTTTTATGGTTTAATTGTCATTGTTTACATGTTGCCAGACACCCCCACCGTAAGAGATCTCAATAAATTCCTCTCTGTCTTCTACATGGTTCTGACTCCTTTGATTAATCCCATTATCTACAGCTTGAGAAACAAAGAGGTTCACCAAGCTCTCAGAAGAGTCAGCAGTAAATTAATCATTTTTGTGAGGATTCATTAAAACTCATACCTTTCTTTCAGTTTATCAGGCATTCACCACATTGATTGATTGATTGATTGATTGATTGATTGATTGATTGATTGATTGATTGATTGATTGATAGCCACCTTGAGTGCTCCTTTCTGGAGTGGAAAGGTGGGATATAAATTCTACTAATAAATAAGTAAATAAATAGTTGAACCTGATAGGCAACCACTCCTTTGGGATATTGGACTTGCTATAGGACATTGCAGTTTCTATAGGACATTAAACTTGCTATAGGACATTGCAGTTTCTTGGTGATTGTGGCTGGACTGATTTTTCTGATTATACAGGGATGTATAACTCAGTTTTTTTTTCTTCTTTTGTTCATTAATCACTACAGAAACTTGGTTACTAGCAATCATGTCTTACAGGACCTGACCTTGCTTTCTCTGTTTATTTGGAGAATTTATATCATGCCTTGCTCCCACACTCAACGGCACTTTTGTCTCCATAGTCTTCTTCAGATGGTCAAAATGTTAGTAAATGAATGATTAGTGGGGGAAAGGGATTGTTGGCCTAATTCTAACCTACCTGTGCCCTGACCGAGTGTGTGATCCATCACAACTTGGCCACAACTCTTAATAGAAAACAGATTTTTCAACATGGGTTGGTTCACTGCACTCCATATTACCCATTGAATTATACTGAATGATATATAAAATGAGGGTATCATTCAAAAATACTAAGATTTCCACCATTTTGGCAAATAGTGGTGTCACCCTCCCCCCCGAGTGTGTCACCTGGTGCAGTCCACAGACTGCTAGTGATGCCACTACGGTGCGTTGAACTCAAGAAGGGATGCCTGATCAATCCTGTCTCTCAGTGGATCAACCTCGTAGCTCAGAGAGTGGCAGTAAAGAATAAAACCACCAATGTTTTTGATCTGGAGTCTTTTTTGGTTACTGATGGCCCAAGAAGAAAATACCAGCAACCTGGATAATTCAAGTACAGAAGAAATTCACAATGACCTGGATTCTCTGTGCCACTTGAAAAATCAGCATGTTTATGAGGATTGAAGAGATTTTTTGGGAGCTGAGTTGGGATTGTGGCATGAGGTAGAGCATCTATGCTATGGTCTCAATCCAGATTATCCCCCCCCCCCCAGCAACTGTAGATGACATGCCTGACAAGGAAGTGTTAAACATATCACATCTCATAAAATGTGACCTGATGCTTTTTTAAAAACATTAGCCATGGTGGCATTGTCAGCCAAATTTCTCATGGCTGCTTTGGTCACTGGCTGCTGAACTCATCCCTACCAGCAAGGGCCACCATGGGTAATAGAAAGTCACAGACTACACACAGACACCAGGTTGCACTTGAACAAGAAGAAATATTTTAATGAGAAAGAGATAAAAGGTAAAGCTTTGTTATATAAAACAAAGATCCCCAAACATATATCTAGCGATTCCCCCTTCCCAAGCCCTCTGCTGAGCATATTATTGGAAAGGAATGGCAGGCCTGGTTTTCCCCTTTGACTGGTAGCTACTGGAAGACTGAATCTTTCAGCGAAACAGTCTCTGGTAGGTAATTTGGACCACAGATGGGACTTGACTGGAGTTCAAGTGGATCTTCAAGACAGGTAAGGTCTCTCCCTAAGAGCACTTCCCCTGGAGATCCTATGTCAGTGTCTTTCCTTGCCCACAGAGAAGTCTGCAGTTTGCTCTCCTTTTTATATGCTGGTCTCATGGAACCTGTCAGCTGTGCAGCCAATCAGAACCCTCCCCTGCCTACTTATTTGCTTAACTGTATCAACTTTGCTGCTGCTGGTTTTTTATCTATTTAATTGCTGTTGTTTTAATGTATTTTATGACTTTTAAATGTTGTTAGCAGCCTTGGGTGCCCTCTGAGGAGAAAGGCGGATCACAAATCAAATAAATAAATAAATAAATAAACTGTCTACAATTGTCAACTGGAAGGGGCCGAGGAGGAGTGTTTAACCCATTTCTGTCCAACCCACAGGTGTACACATTTGATTCATATGTTGCGTATTTGCAATGTATATGGTTTAACTCTGTATTGACCAATTACCCCCCTTACCTAGGTTTTCTGACTTCGTAGTCTTCCAAGAGAAAGATGCTTTTTACTTTTTTATAACACTTTAATCCTTTTCCATAAACATTTTTCTTACAGCAAAGGAAACATTATTTTTTTAAAAATTTTTTTAACTTGGTTTCACAACCAAATTTGGGCTGGGAAAAGTTGCCCAAGATCAACCTGGGCTGCCAAACTACTTGTCAGCTCTCATCACCTTCTTGCCTACTGATTCCCAGTCCTCAAACCGCTTTGCGTTTCAATGAAAAAACACAGCAAAAACCACACATGAATGGCCACTGTGCCTACATGCTATAGCTGGCCAGCCCCATAAGGGAGATGCTTTGCAATGAGTTCATATTCTTGCAATGCCTTCCATCAGTTTTCATCCAGAATAGGGTTTGCACAGCTTTTGTAACAAAAGTATGTTATACTGAATTGAAGTAGTTTATTCACTGCTTAAATGCCTGGGAAAACTTGCAAGCGCTAAGGGCTTACAAGCCATGATGATGACTGCACTATGAAGGGAAACATCTGGAGAAATGGAGGGTTCTATTAATACTTCTCATGGAGCAACACTAATAAAAAAAAATTGAAAAAAATGGGGTTTATGATTAGCCTGCGTATCAGAAATGTGATATATAAATCTATGAGGAAGGTGATATATAAATACTGTAATAAATAACATAACTGTTTGTCTGTATCAGGAGTGTCAATCAAAAGGCCTGGGGACCGGATGTGGCCGGCAGAAGCATTTTATCAGGCCCTCAGGCTCACAGCTGCTGGGCAGTGTTGAGGTGTTACTGCTGAAAGAGCTGCCTACATGAAAATTAGGCTCTCCCATATCTTGAAATATGATCAAGATTTGTGAATTTTCTCTTCTGTCATTTGCAGTTAATGAGTTCCTGAGAAAAAGTGCTTATTTTTGGCTGTGAACTATTTAATGACATCACTTCCTGCATATTGACATTACTTCTGGCCCTCAGCAGGCATCATGAATGCTATTTGGTCCTCTGTATGAAACGGGTTTGACACGCTTGGCCTATATTAGCCATTTTTAACCACTGTGCCATCGCACACCAAATGATCCCCAGGTGTGCTGAGGGAATTTGGGAGAGGGTCAATTATCAATAGGACCATAGGGGGATGTGAGCCCCCATTGACAGCATGTCAAAAATATGCCTATGGAAAAATTTTTATTTTTTGAACTATTTTTACAATTACCCCGGGGTCATTGTTTTTATGGCCTGAACCCCATTTTTCAAAGTTCTCTCTCATCCTCTCTCAATCAACTCTGTTGATGCTGCAGAGCTTCCAAGGGTGACCAGCACTGCTTCTGCATGTCCAAATTGTGCCTAGGGAAACCTTTTTTTTTGGTCTACTTTTCCCATCAACCCAGGGTCATCGTTTTTCTGGCCTGAACCCCATTTTTCCAAGATCACCCTCATCCTCTCCCAATCAACTCTATTGATGCTTGAGAGTTTGCAATTACCTGCACTGCTCCTGCATGTCCAAACTGTGTCTAGGGAAATTTTTTTTTTTTGCCTATTTTTTTTGTCTATTTTTTTGCCTATTTTTTCCTATTTTTTCGATGGACATCGTTTTTCTGGCCTGAACCCCATTTTTTACAAGATCGCCCTGATCCTCTCCCAGTCAACTCTATTGATGCTCCAGAGTTTCCAAGGGTGACCAGCACTGCTCCTGCTTGTCCAAACTGTGTCTAGGGAAATTTTTGGGGGGCCTATTTTTTCCATGACTATCGTTTTTCATGGTCATCGTTTTTCATGCATGAACCCCATTTTTCCAAGATTGCCCTCATCCTCTCCCAATCAGTTCAATTGATGCTGCAGAGTTTGCAAGGGTGACCAGCACTGCTCCTGCATGTTCAAACTGTACCTAGGGCAATTTTTATTATTTTTGACCTATATTTTTGCTGACCCCAGGGTCATCATTTTTCTGGCCTAACCCCCATTTTTCCACAATCAACATCATCCTCTCTCAGTCAACACTTTTGATTCTCCAGAATTTCCTTGGGTTATCCACAATGCTCCAGCATGTCCAAACTGTGCCTAGGGAAATATTTTTCTTTTGGCCTATTTTTTGGATGACCACCAGGGTCATTATTTTTCTGTCCAGAACCCCAGTTTTCCAAGATTGCCCTCATCCTTTCCGAATCAACTTTTTTGATGCTCCAGAGTTTGCAAGGGTGAACAGCGCTGCTCCTGCATGTCCAAAATGTGCATTGGGTAAATTTTTTTGGACTATATTTTCGATGACCTGGGGTTCTTCAGGCCTGAACCCTATTTTTCCACAATTTCACTCATCCTCTCCAAATCAACACTGTTGATGGTCCAGAGTGTCCTTGGATGACCAGCACTACTCCTGCATGTCCAAACTGTGCGAATATTTTTTTGATGACCCCGGGGTCATCGTTTTTCTGGCCTGAACTCTATTTTTCCAAGATTGCCCTCATCCTCTCCCAATCAACTCTCTTGACACTCCAGAGTTTCCTTGGCTTATCTGAAGTTCTCCAGCATGTCCAAACTGTGCTTTGGGGGGAAAAATTTTTTTGGTCTATTTTTTTAATGACCCTGGGGTCATCGTTTTTCTTGCCTGAACCCCATTTTTTTACGATCAACCTCATCCTCTCCCAATCAACTCCTTTTATTTTCCACAGTTTCCTTGAGTCATCCAGAATGCTCCAGCATGTCCCAACTGTGCTTTGGGAAGTGTGATTTTTTTTTTGCCTATTTTTTCAATGACCCCGGTGTCATCGTTTTTCTGGCATGAACACAATTTTTCCAAGATCGCCCTCATCGTCTTCCAATCAACTCTCTTGACACTCCAGAGTTTCCTTGGCTTATCCAAAGTTCTCCAGCATGTCCAAACTGTGCTTTGGGAAAAGTTGTTTTTTTTTTTTTGCCTTTTTCTTCAATGACCCCGGGATCATCGTTTTTCTGGCCTGAACCCCATTTTTTCAAGATCGCTCTCATCGTCTCCCAATCAACTCTCTTGACACTCCAGAGTTTCCTTTTCTTTTCAGCACTTCTCTAGCATGTTCAAGTTGTGCTTTGGGAAAAAATTTTCTGAAGGACCATTCACCATCATTGATCCAATGCCAAGTTTTCAGGCCACACACTAGAACCAAAGAATGAGTGGAACTGACGATTAGGGCCTGGAAATTCTGTGAACTGGACTGGGTGGCCAACTGCTGAGATCTAGGAGTTCTGGTCTAATGATTTAAGATGCACTTTCCCCATGCAACTGATTATACTAATACATATTGGTGCTTATGGAGACGACCTGGGTTGTATTTTCACTACAGCTTTAATCCACTTTCATTGCACTTCTATTCCCCCAATGCATTCGAGGAGGACTGTAGTTTGTTAAGGTATCTGATAGCTATTAGAGCTACCTGTAACAAATTACAGTCATATTAAGCTACCCTTAACAAATGCATTGGGGTAAAAGAAATGCATTGAAAGTGGATTAAAGCTGTAGTGGAAACACAGCCCCCAATGGGTACCCAAATTGATTTTGTAATTTATTTATACTGTATAGTTTGTTTTGTCATGCCCTGGGCCCCTTGGATGCCCTGGGGATTCCCCCCCCCAGGCCTGTATGGGAGTAGACAAATCAACTGAGCTCTCATTGGGATCTAAATGCCTAACACCCTTGGGTTTCCTTCAAACAGACCATAGAGTCACCTACTGGAGCCAAAATTCCTTTGGGTTTAGGAGGCTCATTAAACAAAGGAGATTCTATTTAAAAGAATTCAAAGGAAATTCCAGTCTTCTCCTTCAGAAAGAGATGGAGAGATACATAGCAGAATGGAGATCGTAAAGAGATGGGAATGATAGTAAGTGAACATGAAAATTCAGCCTCCTACCCATAACTCTTGCATTTGAACTGGGGCAGAAAGTTAAATAAATGGAAGAGGCACTCAGGCTCAAGTCGATGCAGCAGCTGTGAGTGGGGAAACATGAATGAATCCAATGTGAATTTCCAGAGGTTGCCAGTAAAGAAAAACACCCAAGAAAATCGGTCTCCAGGTAAATGAAGTAAGTGTCAAAGACTACAGCCTGTCTTTTGTGTGTATTTTGTGGGAGGAAAATTTGGAGGAAGGAGATTGACAAAATTGCTTCTTTTCCTGCAAATATAAGCATTCAGTGCCTCAGTTAGAAATGTTGTCACAAGGTATGGTGATGGCCACTAGCTTTGGTAACTTTAAAAGGAAATTGGACAGATTCATGGAAGAAAAGCCCGCCAATGGCATTTAGTCATGACGGCTATGTGCTATCCAATGGCTCTATGCCTCTGACTACCAGTTACAGGGGAGCAATGATGGGAGAGAATGTCTCACGCTTGTGAATGTAGCAATAGCAGCTTGTGGACCACTGTATGAAATAGGATTTAAAGAAAGCCAACCTCGACTAAGGATCTTTGAAAGGAATGACTCATTGATTTCTGTGGTGCTTAGCTTGGGATTCATAGGCTTAGGATACAAAGCATCAATATCAATCCTTTGTTACATGTTTTTTTCTTGATGAATGTTTCTGAATGTAGAACTCTTTGCTCTTCAAAATATGGGGTTGAAACCCATTCCAAAGAAACATATGACTAGGGGCCCAGTCCTAAACGCCAACACTCCGTTGGCGCTGAGTGTCACAAACGCGTGGTAAGGCACACCTGCGATGCTCAGTGCCAGGTCAGTGTTGGCGCCAGCTCAGCCCCAGTTCATATTGAGCCAGCGCCAGCCAGAGACCCACATAAGAACATAAGAACAGCCCCACTGGATCAGGCCATAGGCCCATCTAGTCCAGCTTCCTGTATCACCAAATGCCCCAGGGAGCACACCAGATAACAAGAGACCTGCATCCTGGTGCCCTCTCTTGCATCTGGCATTCTGACATAGCACATTTCTAAAATCAGGAGGTTGCACATACACATCATGGCTTGTAACCCATAATGGATTTTTCCTCCAAAAACTTGTCCAATCCCCTTTTAAAGGCATCCAGGCCAGATGCTGTCACCACATCCTGTGGCAAGGAGTTCCGCAGACCAACCACATGCCGAGTAAATAAATATTTTATTTTGTCTGTCCTAACTCTCCCAACACTCAATTTTAGTGGATGTCCCCTGGTTCTGGTGTTATGTGAGAGTGTAAAGAGCATCTCTCTATCCACTTTATCCTTCCCGTGCATAATTTTGTATGTCTCAATCATGTCCCACCACACTGTCCCCATTATCTGGAACCCTGCATTGGGCCAGGGACAACACTTGTCATGGAAATGGCCTTCTTATCTATCCAAGAATATTAAGCAGGTGCTGTATCGTCCATGTGAAGGGAATAGATTTGGGCAAAGCATGCCCCATGTCCAATTGTCTTAGAGGGACAGCAGACTTCTAAGCTCAGATGTAGCCAGAACACCTAGTAGCTTGTGGTGCACTTCACTCTATAAGAACATTCAAAACATTCAACCAAAATTCAGTATGGTGGAAACATTGCCAATTGTGCTGGGATTAGAATTTGCTAACACCTTGGCATGGAAAACATGGAAAACAACATGGTATCCTGATTATATTTTACAGTTAGTGGATGAAAATTATGGTCAAATCACAGCATGGAAATCAATCCTCTGTCACGGAGTTTATCCTTCTGGGATTTGGAGTTCTGCCTGAGCTGCAGATCTTCTTGTTCTTGGTATTTCTGGTGATCTACCTTTGTACGGTGGCCGGGAATCTTCTAATAGTGATACTTGTTTTGGCTGATGTGCACCTTCACACCCCAATGTACTTCTTCCTGGGGAGCTTGTCCTGTCTGGAGACATGTTCTAGCACAACCATTGTGCCCAGAATGACAGGCAGTTTCCTATCTATGGACAGAACCATTTCAGTTCAGGGATGCATTACTCAGTTTTTTTTCATCTGTTCATTAATCACTACAGAAAATTGGCTACTGACAATCATGTCATATGATCGTTATTTAGCAATATGCAAACCTTTGCATTATGCCACCATCATGACTGTGAGATGCTGTTCCCAGCTAGTGATGGGAGCCTGGGTCGGTTCTTTTGTACTTACTTGAATACTGGGATTTCAGATGTCCAGAGTATATTTCTGTGGCCCCAATGAGATGGACCATTTCTACTGTGAGTTTATTACAATGTCAAAACTCTCTTGCAGTGATATTACCCAAATGGAACTTACCTGCTTTGTCTTTAGTTTTGTTTTCACAGCCTTGCCATTTCTTCTGACAATCACTTTCTATATCTTTATAATTATCACCATCCTGAAGATTCCATCCACCATTGGGAGGAAGAAGGCCTTTTTGACCTGCTCCTCTCATCTCATGGTGGTTTGCATTTTTTATGGCTCAATCATCATTTTTTACATGTTGCCAGATGTCCCCACCCTGAGAGAACTCAATAAATTCTTCTCTGTCTTCTACATGGTTCTGACTCTCTTGATCAATCCCATGATCTACAGCTTGAGAAACAAAGAAGTTCACCAAGCCCTCAGAAGAGTCAGCAGTAAATTAATCATTTTTGTGAGGACTCATTAAAACTCATCCCTTTCTTTAGTTTATCAGGCATTCACCATATTGACTGATTGCTGATTGAACCTGATGGGCAACCACTCCTTTGGGATGTCGAACTTGCTGTGGGACATTGCAGTTTCTTCGTGATTGTGCGGAACAGGTTTTTTCTGATTATGGTTTCATTAGTGACTTTGTACCATGTTATGATGTACAACAATACAGTTTGATTTATTGATTGACTGTGCTATTAATTAGACCAAGGTAGGTCAAGCTGTGCCGTAGCTGCTGCCCACCATAGAAGAGGGGGGCATGGGGGGTCGTCAATGCCCACAGACTGAGAACCACTTTCATGAGACAGGTGGTCTTCACGTCACACAAACCTGACAAACTACATCACACAAACCATAAAAGTAAGTCATTTTGTAAGGGAATGGGAGTTTTCAGTCAGTGTTTGCGGATGAGTAAGCATCAGAAAGCCAACCTGATAAGGATTTTAGCTATTCCCATAGATATAAATGACAAACTATTATTAAAATTTTAAGGTATTATTAAAATATTTTATATCAGTGATTTGCAACCTTTTTCATCTAATGGCACACAGACAAGGTGCTAAAATTGTCAAGGCATACCATCAGTTTTTTGTCAATTGACAAGGCACATCACCCTGCTGGTAGGAGGATCCTATCACCCAATGGCCCTACCAATAAACAACTCTTCCCCAAGCTCCTGCATGGCACACTGATTGTGTTGAAAAATCACTGTTTTACACTATACTATGCATTGCATAATATGCATACTATGCATACTATCCTATGCACTATACCAGATTTCTGCTTTCTGGATATACTGTGTTGCAGGACACAATCCTAACCAGGTCTGCTCAGAAATAAGTCCTGTTTTGTTCAATGGGCTTACTCTTAGACAAGTGTGGTTAGGATTGCAGCCACAATCATTTGGGGGAACATTTTGAGTCTTCTACTTGGAAGAAGAAAAGAAAATGTTTAATTGCCAGATTTTTTTAGCATGCAGGTTATCTTACATTACCTGATATGATCAGGGCCTCAGTTTATTAAGGTGAACCCCATCATAATGAACCAACAATTTCAATATCCCCCTCCCCCCAAATTCCAATTCCCTGAAGTGAGTTCAATGGGACTTACACCCAAATGAGTATGAAGGGTGAAACTTTACAGCCCAATCCTTGCTAGAGCTGGTGCCATGGGTGCTGCACTGGAGCTAGGTGTCGCAAAAGTGCTTTGCAATGACTTTAGAGTAAGTAGCACTGGTGGGAGGGCCTGTGCCATCCTGCTGGTGCTGAATGTGAACAAATACCCAAGCAAGTATGACCTGCTCTGTGCAGCAAGGAAGCGGAGGAGGGTTTTTTTGCCTGCCCCAGACTGATGAGGGAGGGACAGTATGTTCAGTAGGTTTCATACATTAAAAATTAGTCACTGTGTTTAATAAAGTAGCACAAGTACAACCCAATTGCAATCTGGTGTCTTTGCTGGGGGGTGTGAGTATAAATAGAATGCTAGATGCAGGAAAAGTGGCAGCAAGATGCAAGTATCTTGTGTGTGCTTCCTGAGGCATCTGGTGGGCCACTGTGAGATACAGAAAGCTGGGCTAGATGAGCCCTGGGTCTGATCCAGCAGGGCACTTCTTATGTTCTGATGAGGGAGAAACAAAGGCTGGGAGAAGTTTTTTTGGGGGAGGGGAAGGCAGGGAGAGAGCAGTTCAGGCTCAGGAGGGGGCAAGGACAGTGGAGGCGGTCTCCCCAATATCCAACCCCATCCTGAGCCTGAAAGCCCTGCATGGGGCTTCTTTGGCTTGCACTAGTGATTTTGCTGGTGTAGATGAGAATAGCCCCATTGCACAGGCTGGAGCTCAAGAACACCTTTGGCATGCTTAGTTACAGTGCTGTATACAGCATGGAACATGTGGTCCTGCTGCGCCAGATCTGAATAGGATTGGTCTATTAGTTCCTGCCTGGTCAGTCATGGAGTGTCTCAGACCAAAGCAACTTTCATAAAGATAGAAGCAAGGAAGGAATATAAATAAGTGCTGTTGCATGTATTTTGAGTTAGCGTCAAAATTCTTTATTAACCAACATCATTATCACATTTTTTTTTAAGTTTGAAAGCCTGCATTGGATTAGTAGGCAATATCTTGTTTCAAATGCAGCTTTTGAGGGGATTTTCCTAAACAACAATCCTGACTCATGCTGTAACCAAGGCATAAGGGAGTTAGAAAAAAAATATGGACCTCCTATTGGGATCTGAATGCCTAACACCCTTGGGTTGTCTTCAACCAGACAGTAGGGTCACCCGATGGGGATGGAATTCCTTTGGGTTTAGGAGGATAATGAAACAAAGGAGATGGTACCTAGAAGAAGTGAGAGGAAATTTCAGTCTTCTCCTTCAGAGAGGCTACAGATGGACAGATATGTAGTAGAATGGCAATTGTAAAGAGAAGGGAATGATAGCAAGTGAACATGAAAACTCATTCTTCCACCCATAACTTCCGCATTTGCACTGGGGCAGAGAGCCAAAGAGAGGGGAGAGGCACTCAAGCTCAGACTGAGTAGGGAAACATGAATGAATCTGATGTGGATTTCCAATGGTTGCCAGTAAAGAAGAACACACAACAAAATCTGTTTCCAGGTAAATGAAGTAGGTAAGATTCTTATGCTTGGGCCACAAACCATCAATATCAGTCCTATTGTACATGTTCTTTTTTAATATTTCTGAATGGAGGATTCTACTCCTCAAAATATAGGGTTGTGTCCAATTCCAAAGAAACTTATGACTACATTGAGCTTAATGGGATGAGTTAACAAAGGCTAATGTACTTCACAGAAGAGCAGAACTAGCTGGCTCATCTCAATTACAGATGTGGCTTTTGTATATAGAAGAGGTGCAAGGCATATTTCTATCGTGGTTATATTTTACAGTTGCTGGTTGAAAATCATGGTCAAATCAAGGCATGGAAATCAATCCTTTGTCACAGAGTTTCTGGGATTTGGAGATATGCCTGAACTAAAGGCCTTCTTCTTCTTGGCATTTCTGGTAATCTACCTTTGCAGAGTGGCTGGGAACATTCTAATATTGATGCTTGTTTGGGCTGATGCGTACCATCACACCCCAATGTACTTTTTACTGGGAAACTTAACCTGCTTGGAGACTTGTTCTAGCACAACTATTCTGCCCATAATGATGGCTTATTTCCTATCAATGAACCGAACCATTTCAGTATAAGTGTGTGTTGCTCAGTTTTTTTTTTTTCCTCTGTTCATTAATCACTACAGAAACATGGTTATTGGCAATCATGTCTTACGACCGTTATTTGGCAATATGCAGACCTTTGCATTATGGCGCCATCATGACTATGAGATGCTGTTCCCAGCTAGTGACGGGAGCCTGGTTCGGTTCTTTTATAGTTACCTGGATCCTGGCATTTCAGATGTCCAGCTTATATTTCTGTGGCCCCAACAAGACTGACCATATCTTCTGTGACTTCATTAAAATGGCAAAACTCTCTTGCAGTGATACTACAACTATGGAACTTACCTCCTTTGACTTAATTTTTGACACGGCTTTGCCATTTCTGCTGACAATAATTTTCTATATTTGTATCATTGTCACTATCCTGAAGACAATTGGGAGGAAGAAGGCCTTTTTCACCTGTTCCTCTCATCGCATTGTGGTCTGCATTTTTTATGGCTCAATCAGCATTATTTACATGTTACCAGACACCCCTACCCTAAGAGATCTCAATAAATTATTCTCTGTTTTCTACACAGTCCTTACTCCCTGACAGGTATTCTGACTCTGTCAGGTATTCAGAAAATTGAGTGATTGCTGATTATACCTAATGGGCAACCACTCCTTTGGGATGTTGGACTTGTTATGGGATAGCACAGTTTTTTTTATGACTGTGGCTAGGCTGATTTTTCTGATTATATTTTTGATTA
The DNA here is from genome assembly GCF_035046505.1 of Tiliqua scincoides. Classification (NCBI taxonomy): domain Eukaryota; kingdom Metazoa; phylum Chordata; class Lepidosauria; order Squamata; family Scincidae; genus Tiliqua; species Tiliqua scincoides. The sequence continues at coordinate 94,177,142 of NC_089825.1, forward strand.
GCCATTGGTGACTTTGTATTGTGTTACAATCTTAAACAATACAATGTTGATTGACTGATTAATTAACTGATTGATTGATCATGCTATTAGACCAAAGGTAGGTCATCTGGGTTACAGGACTCCTTTCTCTGTTGCCTGCTTAGTCCTCTACAGATGGTCAAAATGCCATAAAGGAATGCATATTCTATTCAAAAAAGCTTATGCCAAAATAAGATTGTTCAGATCTGAAGCAGAAAGGCTGCCCAATCCAAAGTAGCACCCTGCATGGTAATACAATTGCATCAACAGGGCATCTTCTGCCACAGGCAACTTTGGTTTCCAGACGCCTCCTTGGGGCAAGGGAACATTTGTTGCCTTGTTTCCTTACCAGCACCTACCTGGTAGGCACCTGTCAGGCCAGTGGGTCTACTTGGACCTATTCCAGCAGTATTGTGGACCTGTGAAGGCAGATCAAGCCTGAAAAGGGGCTGTGGATTTGGCAGATATCCAAACTGTCGAACCTACTCCTTTCCTGGTCTCAATCCACCCTACTCCCAGTCCCCATAGATACCCCATTCTGCCCACCTCCCTCCAACCCCTTCTGCGATCCTACCTTGTGCAGTGGGCATCCTTGATTTGTTACTGCATGGAGCCAGCAGTGCACTGATTCTGACAGATGCAAGCCCGCAAACCCGCAAGTATGTTGTGCTTTGTGACTGGAAAAAAGTGTCTAGTGCCCCAGAACATTTATTCCTGTGGCACTAAGCACTGTTAGGATTGGGCTATATAGGATTGGGCTATATAGAATTGGGCTCTCGCTCTGTGTGTGTGTGTGTGTGTGTGTGTGTGTGTGTATACAGGGCTTTTTTTGTAATGGAACGCACCGGAATGGCGTTCCGGCACCTTTTTTCTCCCCTCCTCCTGGCCCCCACCTTTTTCCCCCTCCTCCTGGCCCCCACCTTTCCCCCCTCCTCCTGGCCCCCACCTTTTTTCCCTCCCTGCGCTGCCCAGCACTGCTGGCTAGGGAGGGATTTGAACCTCCAACCCCCCTCCTGGCCCCCACCTTTTTCCCCCTCCTGGCCCCCACCTTTTTCCCCTCCCTGTGCCACCCAGCACTGCTGGCTAAGGAGGGATTCGAACCTCCAACCTTGTGCTCCACAGCCCAGCACTCTCTCCACTGGGCTATAGGAAAGCCTAGAGTTACAGTGTTCAGAACTAATATATAAGGTCCTGAGCCCAGCTGGTGGCCATCAGCGCCTCAAGTATTAGTGCCAAACACTTTGAGCCTAAGACTTCCAGTGGCTCAGTTACTAAAGTGCTGGTCTAAGGAATAATTTTTTTTCTTTTTTTTTTTTTTAGGTGGGGAGGTAAATAAAAGATTACACTTGTTAATCTTAAACTTGTTCTTGTAAGTGGGTTCCTGCACCTTTTATTATTTTTTTTTTTTACAAAAAAAGCACTGCCCCTGCCTCATCGCACTCAGCTCTCGCCTGAGCCCAGCCCGCCTTTCCTCTCCCCGCGCTCTGCTTCCCCACGCTCAGCTACCAAGCTGGTGAGGGCGTGGGGACATGTGCTGAGGAGGAGGAGGATGACGAGGAACAGCAAGCCAGGGAGACGGGTTGCAGCACCCAGGTACTGGCTTGGCAAGAGGAGGGGGGGAAGGAAGCTGGCTGGTGCAGCCCCTGCACCTGAGACAGCCTAGGCATGTCTACTGAGAAGTAAGTCCCCTTGTGTTCAGTGGGGCTTACTCCCAGGAAAATGTGGATGGGATTGCAGCCCAAGCCTATGCAGGTCTACTCAGAAGCAAGTAATTCATTCATTTTTATAGTTATTAATATAAGGCTTGGCTGATCTAAATAAATTAAGCAAAAATTATTACTAATAATTTAGTAGCTTTGTAATGTCATCAACAGGAGATTTAGGTTTTTAACTATAAATGGGGAAGCTTAAGTGTCCTTGCTGCATTATAACAACACTTAGGAAATATGTATTCCTCTGTGCAGTAGGTCAGATCATTGTTGTCTATTAATTTTTGGTTTTTTTAGACTATATTTAATAATCACTATTATTATAATGGGGACATAGTACACAGGGGAAAGGGGGGAACCACAAAAGATGGGTTAATGAATTGATTAAGTTATGAAGTTATGAATCAAAAATCATGTGGTCACACACCCTCTATTGGTTCAAGATGAGTTGTAAAATAGATTATATTCCGGTATTATATAATTTATCTATTTTACAATTCATCTTTTGTGTTTATTCTTCTGCTCCCCCCCTTGTGTGCTTATATTGCGCATTCATTGTTATCTGATCACATATTTCTCTTTTTTTTTTGCACCAATCATGTTTCAATGTTTTGAGCCAATAGAAGGTATGTGACCACATGATTTTTGATCCATAACTTGTTTATTAATCAATTAATTAACCCATCTTTTGTGCCCCCTCTCCCCTGTGTGCCAATTGATTTGGATTCAAACAAATCTGTAGAGTGATGTAATGTAATCATTTTTTATATTTTGCCTTCATCAATTGTTTTAACCAATATTTATTAAATGTTTTAAAAGTTTTAATTATTTTTTTTGGTTGTTACATATTTGCAAATACATGCAACAAGCCGTGATATAATCCTTGGTGTGTGCTCCAGAGGTGGTCCGTCTCTTTTTGTTCTTCTCTCTTGAAGATCTCGCCTCATTTTCTAGTTCTTAAGTAGTTGGGGAATGGGGATTTAACGAGAGAGAAATGAGATGAATAAATAAATAAATAAATAAATAAATAAAAGATTTATTTTATTTTAAATAAAAAAATATTTTATATATATATATATATATATATATATATATATATATATATATATATATATATATATATATATATATATATATATATATTTTATTTTAAATAAATTTAAAAATAAATAAATAAAAGATTAACAAGTCATGAGTTCTTGCACTTTTTTTTTTTTACAAAAAGCACTGTATATATATATTTTAAGGACTCCAGGGGCCCTTAAAATTCCTCTAAAGTGAAGTAAAGGTCATGGATGAGCCTACTCTCTTCTCCGGAACTCCAGACTTAATACAAATTGTTCCTGCAGTTGCACTGAGCTGTAGAATGCCATCAAGCCTTTGGGATGATCAACTTCTACTAAGTGCCCAATCCAGATAGGGACTTATGCTGCTAGAACTAGCATTCCAGAAGCATAAGGTCTTTTACAACTGTCTAAAAGTGTGACATACGATTCTGCGCTGTTTAGCCACCCCTACAAGTGGGTAAGCACCATTAGCCCATGTTTTCAGCACTTTACATTGCAGAGATAACCTGACATTGCAAAACTGGGATTGGGTAGGGGGGACACAGCCAGCTGGTGAGGCAGCATGGTGGCTTGGTCAGCTGGTGCATTCACGTTTGGCCCTTAACACATTCAGGCACAACACATGAATAGAGTTTCTGTGTATGTGGACTTTACTTCAGTTCACTGGCAATCATAATTAATAAGCACAAAGGAGTGTCCTTTCAGACGGAGTCTCTACTTCAAAACAAACAGCAAAATAGAGTATATGTGTAACTCCAGCCCCAGAAACATTTGATAGATTGGGGTACATGTCAGAATTTTCAGATTCCTTTTTTCTCTTGAAATTTTGTGAACATTTCCAGCTTAATCTGGTTTTGCCTCTGATCTGAAAATTGTATTCTGTGGTGCAGATTCTGATCCAGCGTGATATTTTGGATACTTGCACATGAAATACAAATGTTCCTTCTGACATAACATATCTGTCTCATCATGCAGAATTCAAAGCAATCAATTTATAAATGGGTTGCAATTTTCATGATCATAAATTCATGGAGGGGGGAATCATGCAAAACACCTACAATTTTAAAATGAGGATCAATAATTTCTTTTCTCTATTAGAAGCTTCCTGCAGTTGAGATCTGCTCTTAGAACAATAATGTAACATTTGGGGAGAAAAATGCAAGCCAGTAGCCCAGTGTTGGAGGCCAAGATGGCAAAGACCTCCACGGCCACTACATATTTCCCCTTGGTGCTGAGGTAAGCAGGAATGAAGGAAATCCACACACTGCAAAAGACGAACATGCTGAAGGTGATCAGTTTGGCTTCATTAAAAGTGTCGGGCAGTTTTCTAGCAAAGAAAGCCACACAGAAGCTGATGAGGGCGAGGATACCAATGTAGCCCAGTACAGAGTAGAACATGATGACAGAGCCTTCATTGCATTCCACTGTGACTTTCCCAATCTCAGAGTGCATGTCCACATCTGGAAATGGAGGTGAGGTTGCCAACCATGTCATGCAAATACCCACTTGAATGAGGGAGCCAGATAGAACAATGGAGATGGTGACATTTTTCCCCAGCCATTTCCTCATCCTGTTGCCTGGCTGTGTGGCCATGAAGGCCAAAACTACTGTAATTGTTTTGGCAAACAAGCAGGAAACAGCGACAGAGAAAATGATGCCAAAAGCCGACTGCCGGAGAAGGCAGGATACCTTGCCAGGCTTCCCAATGAACAGTAGGGAAGAAAGATAGCAAAGCAGTATGGAGCTTAGAAGGACACAAGTGAGTGCCCTGTTATTAGCTTTGGCAATTGGGGTATTCCAGTTCTTTTTAAAGGTGTATATCACCAAAACTGTGATCACAGCAAAGACAAAAATAAGGAAAACCAAAACAATTCCCAAAGGCTCTTGGTAAGATAGAAAGATGATGGCCTTGGGGATACAATGATCTTGGTTCTTGTTTGGATATTGATCTTCTGGACACTTCACACAATGTACTGCATCTGAAAGGGACAAACTACTGTTAGCAGCTCTGTTCATTCATTCAGAGATGTAAGCTTTAGGGCAGTGGTTCCCAAACTGTGGATCAGGGTCCACTGGAGGGTCACGGCCTGATTTTTGGTAGGTCGCCAAAGGGTGATGGAAAGATCAGACAACTAATTGTCTCAAGCCCTGTGATAATATAGCTGCTAATTATCCTGCAATGAGCTCAGCTCCTGCAGTTTGCAAGCATGTGTAAATATAGGGAGATAAATATTGCAGGGCCTTTTTTCTGATTATTACTTATAAATAAATAAAATATTTCTTTCTAGATCTCCTTTTATGAAAGTCTGGCAAACCTAGGTTGGTCCTGATAGAGCGTCATTTTAAAAAGTGGGTCCCTGTGCTAAAAAGTTTGGGAATGACTGCTTTAGGGAGAAATGATGAAAAGTTGGTGGACCTTAAAACGGAAAATGGCATATCAATCAATAACTGCACGCAAGGGAAATTTCTTTAAATTAGGAAGTTATATGTATATTTGAAAATAGTTCTTAGCAAATTTTTGCGCTGTTGTTTACCTGTCTGGTTAGAGACCGTGTCTTCTGGGCATCGTCTACAATCATAGCAACAAACTGGTTTCCCCTCTTGAACTGTTCTGCTCTGTCCAAGATGGCAGCTCGCAACACATGTTGAATGGGGCTGCATCTAACAATAAAAGAAATTGGGAGGTAAGTTGAAGCTGTATGTGAGGGGGAGGGGCTTCTGTAAACTGACTCAATTCCTGGGCCCAATCCTCTTTCATGGATCAATTCAAACTTTTTCCAGTAATTGATGCAGGTCCCCGTTGACCCATGGTTGTGGGAGTTACCTTGAGGTAAAGGAATTAATGTTCCCTTATCCTAAGGTGATGTCCAGTGGTAAAAAATCCCCTGCAGGATACAGTGGAAGCCATGCTGGTGCTGCTGCATCACTGTGCAGGGATTTAGTTAGGATTGGGCTATTATGGAATCACAAAGGGTATGCTGCTGTTGTACACTGTGGGACCCCTTGAACAAATGGCTGAAGGAACCCCCCCCCCCAGACACACACACATCACTGGCTCCCAGATACCATGCTGGAGCAGGTAAGGTGGTGCAGGTGTTGTTCCTGGGCAGTTCAAGGGACATTTGGGTGGGGAACAGGGCAGGCAGGGATGATTTGAGAGTGAACGGGTTAGATCTTGGCAGTAGTGCACATCAAGATTCTACCCCTTTTCCCAGACTGACATGCCTCCTAAATCTCCTTGGGCTTATGTGAGCTAAATGTCTGGCATAAGTCTGAGGAGACCCATTGGTGGCTAGGTGGCTTACAGAGAGGTAAGTAAAAAATATTTTTACTTACCTCTCCTGGGGTATCTTGTCATTCCCCCCCCCCCCACTACAGCATGCAGTGTGCACTCTGGGAGTGGGGCTGAATAGTGTAAACTGCTGGAGGGTAAGATTGGGGCATTAGTTAAGTATTTCTACCTGCTGAAATTTGCTATTCCAAATGATGGCATCATCACTGATGGTAAACTTTTTATTTGGAGAAATTGTTCCAACTCGGATCTTAAGAAAAGATTGGTTGGGGAAAGTAACCCAGTTGATGATATCAAATCCAGATGACAATTCTTCATTGGCAAACAAGACCTCATGCCCAGCACCATTGTTAAAGTGAATATTTTTCAGGGAAGAGTGCAGCTAGGTTTGAGAGGAAATATATTTATAAGGTTCAGTCCATTCCCTCAGTGTGCAAATTACAGTGGGCCTACCGTATCCGTGAGTCACGGACCTGCAGAATCAACCCACTGTGGTTAAAAAACATTGTCAAAATGCAACCATAACATAATGCCTTTTGATGGTGGCTGCTATCTGTTAGCCAAGCAATGCATCTGCCCCACTTAAAAGTCAAAAAGGAAAGGCACTGGGCTGCCAAGAGGGTGTTTCAAAGAAACTTGCGTCACTTTTCTTAACCAGATCACCTAGTCACACTACCCTCTTGCTCTCAAGCCTTGGACACTGCCGAGGGTACCTGCCTGTGGCAACATCAGGCACAAGTACAACCATAATCACTGAGGTGGACAAAAGTCTAGACTCTAGAGCGACAAATCCCATGATTCAGCAATGGGATTTTGGCACCTACAGATTTTGGAATCCACAGGGAGTCCTGGAACGAATCCCCCATGGATATGGTAGACCTTCTGTATAAAATTGAGTGTATACAAACCTCTCCCCCCCCCCCAAAAAAAAAGGTGCCTTAGAGCCCAGTTCTAACTAAACACTGCCTGCTGTGCCAGAATGGACTCTGCTGCAACCTGCAGGCAGCTGGAAACAATGCAGGGACCGAGAGCTAAGCAAAAATCTTTTTTTTTTTTTTTTAAATTCACCTTCCACCCACATGGTCCCCAGTGGGTTTACTTAGACTTGCACCAGCTCTTTAGCAGGTAGGAAAGTTTGAATAGAGGGAAGGAGGTGTGTCAGGGTGAAATCGAGGACAAGTTTTCTGTGGAGCCATTGTTGCCAACACCTGCCATCTGTCTGCCCAAAATGCCTCTTGGAGGTCCCAAACTCCTCTCCTTTCTTCCCACATTCTGCCCTATTCTGCCCACCCCATACCCCCCCTCTCGTTGGCTTACCAGCACCAGCAGGGGTGAAGGGCTCCCCTGGTGCTGCTGCAAGAGCGACCATAAAATGACCATCAGTGGGAATTGTGTTCCACTGTCATAAATCTCTCCGCATGCCAACCCAATTCTAATTAGGACCAGGATGTTAGACCTGAAGTGTACAGAAATAAAGCGGGCAAATTTCCTTCATTTTTCTTCCCACCTTATCGCCATACAACATTCTTGCATTTTTAAGAATTATTTTATTTGGTTCTCTCCCCTAAGATTTCAAGACAGTTTCATGGTAACAACGTTACTATGTGGTTTCAGTCATCAAACATTTATATCACATCTTCTGTCCATTATGGAGCTCTAAACACCATACATGGGATTCCCTGGAGGTCTCTCACTGAGGTTCTGGCCACACCCAGATCTGCTGACCTTTGGAAAGGTGACAACCATGCATGCCTCCAGATTAGAGACTAGAATTGGGATTTAACTCACACTAACAATGGAATCCCAAGCAGTCTCCTCCCTACTAATTTGGTTAGGATTGCACTGTTAAGTCATTCATTACAATGTGGAATGTACCTGCCAGGGTTTTACATTCAAATGCTTGGATTTGCCTCTGTCTCGCAGGGTTATTTGTCCAGACACATCTATAGTGTGTAAAGCATGAGCTACAGCATAGATAGCATTGTAAATATGATAGCTCTGACCACTCATCTCCATCTCTAATAGAGAGGCAGGCATGTTCTCCAGCGTCTCTTCTCCTGCACAGTGTTCACAGTCTTTTAATACTCCATTAAGACAACATTGGAATGCATCTGGCAAGAATAAACAGAGAAGATATTTCAATGAGTTATCAGGCTTTAAGTTTTGAAGGAAGTCTGTGAACGCTGGCACAGGACTTGTAGCGGTTGAGAAAGACAAGGTGCCGTGAAACGTTTTGGAAGCGAAGCCCTGAACATCAACTGCATTGGTGAAATCCCAGTGAGGTGGGGTGATCCAAACCTTCCCTACATGGCGCTTCATCACAAATTCAGTAAAATGTATGGCCATTGTTAAAGCATGCAAGGACTGAGAATCTCCACTGACAACGACCACATTGCCTTCGGACAGTAAAAGTGTTGAACGTAGACTTGATACGTGTTGAATGTATTGATGGAAATTGGCATGCTGGAGTAAAGCAGTCCTTTCCAAGAAGGCAACACAAATGTTCTTCTGGACAAGCAATGGTGTGAGCCTCTGCAGAAAAATTTCTCCACTCTCATCATCCGAAACAATGAGGCCGATCCACGTCCATTTGAAATGCAGCAGAAGCCAGATGATTCCACTGTGAAGAATACCATTCCTTGGTGCATTCCAGTATGCAGTAGGGAAGTAGTTTCTGGTGACTGGAGTCTCATATGCACCATAGGTGACCTAATGAGACAAAAAAAAAATATGACTCATTAGAGCTTTGAGACCAAGCTGCAGCTTTCCAAAGCAATGTGGGAAACATGGTGAGCAACTGTGAGATACAGGAAGCTGGACTACATGGGCCTTTGGCCTGATCCAGCGGGGTGTTCTTATGTTCTTAATGTGCTTATTGCCAACATTAAAATGTAGACTTTGGTTTTACTAGAGATGGCCAATCTTTCAACTTTAGGGCTCCTGGACCTTTAACAATTGTGTAGAGGAGGGAATTTCAGCAGATGCAGCTTGTCATCTGTGACATGAGAAGCTGCACCTGCTTAAATTCCCTCTTCTACACAATTGTTAAAGGTCCAGGAGCTCTACAGTCAAAAGGTTGACCACTTCTGCGTTATAGAGACAAATCTTGATTTAACTGACTAATGGCAGAAGGAGGTGTCCGTTAAAGCCCTTTAATTCTAAATGCTACAATAGCCGATTTACTTTTCAAACCTCATCAAATTCTGGCACTCCAAAAATATTCATACATATTCAACTCAAAGCCAAAGTACCAGTCACAAGTTGCTCAGGCCCAGTAGCAAAACCCTACAGTGGGCCTTACTGCCATTCTCCACACCGCTGCACAGATGACACATTGTATCATCTACTATCACCGGTACTGAGGGTTCAGAGGTTGGGCTGGCTGGCTGAGTCTCATGATAGACATGGGGTCTTGGCCAGTATCTGACCTTTCCAACTACATCAGAGGATAACTAAACAGATGTCGAACTGCATTCATACACAAATACAAAGCGCATACCTGCGGAATCTTGTAGAGGCTCAAGATGGAGTCCATTTGGATGGTGTATTCCACAGTGAACCCTGCAATGACAGACAAGACAGTCTCTTTCTTATCACACTTGTAATTGAATTTATTCCTTGGGTGTTTGAAGAGCAGATCCAGGGTGGTCTCATATGTGATGAGTCCATTAAAAAAGTTGTCATAGATCTTAAACCCCAGGGTCGCATTGGGCAAGAGGATGAGGTTCTTGTTGATCTCATGAATGGCAAAAATGAAGGACAGGACGTGCTGATAGTTTTTGAATACTACCCTGCAATGAAATTGACATTGAGACTTAGCGCCCAATCCCATCCCCCATCATTTTACACTATGCACCCATGGTGATGGAGCATATGCTGCATGCTGTGGTAGAGGGAGTGTGATCAGATAGCTTGGGAGAAGCAAGTAAAAATATTTACTGTCAATGATTATTGCGGGGACTTCCGGTGGAGGAACTGTGTCGGACGGCTGTATCTTCGCTGCGGTGGAGATATCAACACAGTTAGAAATCAGCTTGGGAGAATGTCAGCTGATTAAATTCTCCCCTGGAGAACAGGGGAAGACTAAGAGTTTAGCCAGGTGCACCGAAAAGGACCACCTAAAAGATTTTCATTGCTGAAGCAGAGGCTTTATCAGTGGATTCCTGGAGGTGATACTGGTGTCGGCTATTCCATTACTCTCGCTGCTGTGTCTGAAGTTGTAATATGCTACAACGCCCGACGCTTCCCATTTCCTTGGATAATTTAATGCTATGAAAGATTTGAGAATCAGGAGCTTTCCCTCCACAGACCTGGAATATCCACAGGACTGGGGTGAGTTTGGTTACTGTTTGGGGGATGCAAGCAACAAAAATACAAAAGGATTTGATTTACCCTGTGAGTCCTGCAGAATTGGACTTTTGCTTGGTCTTTTGAATTTAATTGGTACAGCTGAGATAAGAGTGAAATTACAGCTCTGGGAAAACAGCCAGAAATATTTGACCTTCAGTTGCTATCTTGGTGAAGGCTTTTGAAAGTTTGTTTTAATATGAAGAAGACAACTAGAAAAACTTCAGTGGATTCAACACCTGAAACAATGGCGGATTCTGAGATATTACAGAAGCTTTTGGATAAAATGGAGGAAGTGAGCTGCAGGATGGTGAAGTTTGAAAAAAAAAATGGATGAGAGACTGAATATAATGGATAAGAGTCTTAGGGCCCAATCCTGTGGTTCGTGCCGCACCTCCACGGCGCGGACCACAGTCACAAACGTGCCATAAGGGATGTTTGCGGGGCTTACCGCTGGGCTCCCACTGTAGGTGGCTCAGCTCTGGCCAGCACTGAGCCACCGTCCGGCGGGCACCCGTGTTCCACGGCTTGGCAGTGCCTGCGACCGCCGTGTTGCAGAACAGGGAATGGGGGCGTGGTCGGGGGCATGGGGGAGGCATTCTGGGAAGGGGGGAGGCATGGTCAGGGGTGTTCCAGGGGGCAGGGGAGAGGCGGATCCGCCGAGCTGAGCTCCGCTGGATCCTAGGCGCTCATGGAGGTATTCCCTAAAACAAGCATCTGGGGAAGTTAAACGAATTAGAGGCAAAGTAGAAGCTTTGGATAATAAAACAGAAACTATGTCTAGAGAATTGGATAAGTTAGACATACTGGGACTGAGAAATAAAGAACATTGTTTAAGGGTCAGATCTATTCCTGAGACAGAGGAGGATATCATAATAAAAATTATTAAAAATCTGGCAACTTTTTTGGAATGTGAAGAGGAAGTTATGGAAAAGGAAATTGATAGAATTTATAGAATAAACTCTGCAGTTGCTAGAACCCAAGAACTCCCAAGGAACATGGGGGTCTATTTTGTTAAAAGGACAGTAAGAGATCGAGTTCTTCAAAAACACTTTTCTACAAAAATGAAGGTGGAAGGCGTAGATAAATGGTTTTAAAAGAAATACCTACCAGGATTTTATGCAAGACGAAAGACTATTCCCCTCTTGGTGTTAAAGCTGAAAAATAAAAGGATTTCCTTTTGATGGGAAGTTCCAGAAGGAGTGTCATTTATGTTTAAAGGCCAAAGGTTTAAGTTGAATTCCATCCAGAAGATGAGAGACTTTTTGGAAAGAGAGGGAAGGGAACTGAAAGAACTGCAAAATATAGAGGAAACGGAAGCACCAAGTTTTGCAAATGGATTATAAATGGTTAACATGAAATGTCAATGGGGTAAATTCCCTCCAGAAAAGGAAAAAGATATTTTATTATTTGAAGAAATTAAAGAATGACATCACATGTATACAAGAAACACACATAATGAAAAAGGACACAAAATACTTGGTTTATAAATCCTTAGGGGAGGAGTTTATATCACCAAATGATAAAAAGAAAAATGGATTTGTTTTATATATTAAGTCACACCTTAAACCAGAGCTTGTAATGTCAGATGATTCAGGTAGATATGTGGGAGTACAAGTAATTATAAATGGTTCCAAAATTATGGTGTTGGGGGTGTATGCACCTAATGAGGATAAAAAGAAGTTTTATAAACAACTTATGCTTAAGCTTATAGAGTTGCCTTATGAGAACTGGTGTTTGTTGGGTGATTGGAATGGAGTAATACTACCACAGACGGATAGGAAATCAGAAAGAAATATGAAAAATTAGCAGGGCAAATTGCCTCCCATTTTTTTTGATTTAATGGACAATTTGGCATTAGTAGATATCTGGAGACAGAAGAATGGTGACTCAAGGGAATACACGTTCTTCTCTGAGAGGCATAAGTCTTTCTCAAGAATAGATATGATTTTGATGTCTAGAAATTTAGCTACTAAGGTCAGTAAAGTGGATATCCCTCCAAAGAGCCTTTCAGACCATAATCCAGTAATGATGAAATATAGGAGAACAGTTAATACTTACAGATGGCGACTAAATGAAGCCTTGTTACAAAACCCAGTTATTATTCAAGGTTGTAAAAAGAAATTGATTGAATTTTTTGAAGATAATTTGGGCCAGGGAAAACATCCAAGAATGGTCTGGGATGCTAGTAAAGCTTTTATTAGAGGATGTTTCATGCAACATAACTTTCAATTAAAGAGAAAGAGGCAAGACAAAATTCAAAATATTTTACAGGAGATAAAAAGAAAGGAAGAAGAACTAGAGAGATCCTTAGGGAATGCAAATGTCATACAACAAACTAAAGTTTTGCAGCAACAGTTATCTATGTTAACAGTAAGAGAAATGGAAATTAAATTGAATTATTTGAAACAAAGGTCATTTGAATTTGCAAACAAACCAGGGAGATGGTTGGCTTATAAATTACGAAAGAGAAAAGAAGACTATACTGAAAATAAAGGAGGGTGATTTGACTCTAACAGAAAATATGGCAATAAAAAAAGCATTCCAACATTATTACTCAAATTTATATAAAGGATATAAGGTACCTTCTGAAAAAATAGATGAATACATTGGGAAGCAAAAGTTACCTAGGATATCAGAAGAGCACAGGCAAATCATGAACGGTCCCATAACAGTAAAGGAATTGGAAGAAGCTATAAAAAAGTTTAAATTAGGAAAGGTACCAGGCCCAGATGGACTCCCGAGCATATACTACAAGACTTTTGAGAAGGAGCTCTTATATCCTTTGCAGGAAACGATGAATTCCATTTTAAGTGCAGGACAGATGCCCAAAACTTGGAGAAATGCAAATATAACATTAATACCTAAGGAAGGTCAAGATCCAACTCTACCACAAAATTATAGACTGATGTCATTATTAAATAATGATTATAAGCTGTTTACAACAATATTAGCTGATTTAAGATAGTTTTGCAAGACATTATTCATGAAGATCAAAGTGGATTCTTACCAAAAAGACAATTGAGAGACAACATTAGAGCTGTGTTGGATACACTGGAATATATGGAGAAACATATTGAGAATTCTGCAAGCGGCACTGATATTCTTAGATGCACAGAAAACCTTTGACAATCTGAACTGGTTTTTTATTTTTAAAATTTTGGAAGCTATGGGCTTTGGAGAAAGTGTTATAAAATGGGTGAAATCAATTTATAGTGCGCAAACAGCTCAGATAATAGTTAATGGGGAATTGACAAAACCATGTAGAATACAAAGAGGCACAAGACAAGGTTGCCCATTATCACCTTTGTTATTTATTCTTGCCCTGGAAATATTGAACAGGGATATAAGACAAGATAATAGAATTCAGGGTATAAAGATTAAGAAAGAAGAGTATAAGTTGAGAACATTTGCAGATGATTTGGTGTTGAAATTGGAAGACCTAATAAAAGGGATTGACAAAATGGCCAAATTTAAGGAATTTGGAGAAGTTGCTGGATTTAGGATTAATAATGAGAAAACTAAAATCTTAACTAAAAATATGCCAATACAAGATCAGTTAAAATTGTCAAATAAAACAGGTTTTAAGACTGAAAAGAAGGTAAAGTATTTGGGTATCATTTTGACAAACAAGAATTGCAGGCTGTTTCAAAATAACTGTGTTAAGCTATGGAGTGAAATAAAAAAAAGATTTAGAAAGGTGGGATAAAGTTCAACGCTCGATTATGGGAAGAAGAGCAACAATTAAGATGAATGGTCTACCAAGAATGCTATTCCTGTTCCAGACAATTCCTGTTTTAACATCTGATATACCATTTAAACAATGGCAAAAAGATTTATCCAAATTTATCCGGCAAGGGAAAAAGCCACGAGTTAAATATAAAATTCTACAGGATGCCAAAGAGAGAGGAGGGTTGGGATTACCTGATTTAAAATTATACTTCACTGCTTGTTGTCTAACTTGGATGAAGGAATGGGTAACATTGAGAAACAGAAGATTACTGGAATTGGAAGGACATGGTTTGAGGTTTGGCTGGCATGGGTATACGTAGTATGACAAAGCTAAGATTAATGCAGAGTTTAATAACCACTCTGTTAGGCGTGCCATTTTGAGAATTTGGAATAAATATAAAGTTAGATTTTGCCCAAAAACTCCATTGTGGTTATCACCACAAGAAGCTCTACTTAGAAAAGAAATTATAACCACACATAATTGGTTGACTTATCAGGATGTGATAACATTTTCCCAGGGAGAAAGTATGTTAAAATCAAGAGAGGAAATATTAGATGAAGGATATGTGTGCAAGTGGTTTCATTACTTGCAAATTCAGGAAAGGTTTAGAACAGACAAAAGAACCTTTGGCACTGAACAACACAAATCAGAATTTGAAAGGGAATTATGTCTAAATGATGTCTAAATCATCACTAAAATTTATAAACTCTTATTAAAACTTGAAATGAAAAAAGAACAAGTAAAAAACTGCAAGATAAAATGGACTCAGAATTTTGGTTACAATATCTCAATGGATCACTGGATGGGTTTGTGGACAAGAGGTTTGAAATTTACTTTAAATATTTAATCTTAATATTTAATCTTAGGGAAAATTTCTATAAGATGATGTACAGTTGGTATTTGTCTCCCATGAAATTGGTTAAAATGTATAACACAATGGGACGTTGTAAATGTGAACACCAGGAGGGATCATTTTTTCATATGTGGTGGTCCTACAAATTTGCAAAAAAAATTTGGACACAAATTCATTCGCAGGTGCAGAAAATTTTGAAGATTAATATATAGTGGAAGCCGGAGTTTTTCATGTTGGGTTTGATGGACAACCAATTGAAAAGAGAACATGGGGTATTATTGCTGTACATGATAACGGCAGCAAGGATACTTTATGCGCAGAAATGGAAGTGCTCCAGTATACCAACAATAAAAGATTGGCTGACAAAGATGCTGGAGCTGGCAGAGATGGCAAAGTTGACAGCTTTAATTAGAGAAAAGAAAACAGACTCAAAGCTCAGATTGTAATGAATTATATACCTGCAAAGCTCAGATTGTAATGAATTATATACCTGTGGGTTTGGAGACTGAATAGAAGAGACGGACATAAAAGAGATCTAATATTAAGTTTATTATTTTTATTGTATTAAATATTATAAAGAAAGATATTATTATGATGTATGTTTGTAAGACTGTAGTAGAGCAAAGTGGAAGACTTTTAAAATTTTGTGTTAGTTCAATATTGTAAATAATAAAGTTCTTCAAAGGAAAAAAAAAAGATTACTGCAGGAAGTCGCAGTTTTTCGCCTTGATCAGCCCCAGTTTTTCATAATGCCACAGTTCTGAGTCAAGCTTTACCTACCTCCATTTTGAAAATTGGATAACAAAACAGGACTTGTGAAAAAGTAAAGCCCCTTTCTCGAGTTGCAGAAATCCACATGTATGGCAAGTACAAAGAGTTCCTATTGAAATTCTCACACACACACCCCCATGCCATTGTTAGAAACCCTTGTCTCATCCGGTGCAAGTATTGCAGCTATGAAATAATAAAGAACTTACATAAAAGTGTCTAGCTCCATATCTGGTGGTCTCTGAAAGTTGATTTGAAATGTATTCACTCGTATAAGAGATAGGACCCCACCAATTATAGTATCTCCTGACTTATATAAATTATTTTTACCTCTTTTTTCAAAATTACATTCATTGTTTGTATCTGTCCAACAGACAAGAGAAGGGAGAAGCAACAACAACAAGAGCAGTGGCAACAACAATCGGGCTGCACATGTGTGTCTAATCTGGTTGCAGCTGCAGGCTGGCATTCTGAAGGGCAATCCCTGCTATGCTTACTCTATGGTATGCCCCTTGCTAGAATGGCACTCAGGAGCCATACAGAAACAGAATTTATGTACAGAGAGATTCTGCTTTGTCTCTGCGGGTGAACTAAAGAAGGGATGCCTGATTAATCCCTGCTGTTCCACGAAGCAATCTCCCAGTTCTGTGCAGCAGTTCAAAATAAAACCACTAATGTTTTTAACATGAATCTCTATTTTTATGACCAACTATGGAAGAAAGAAAATAACAGTGATTTGGATAATTACAGAGTACAAAAACAGCTTCCCGATGGCACTGATTCTCTGAACAACTTGAAATATGTACATATTTGTCTGGATCAAATGAGACAGGATTTTGTGAGGGGATTGACCTCAATGGGGATTGTGATGTTAGGCAGAGTGACTTTGCTGTGGTCCCAGTCAAGATTGTCATTCCCCCCCTCAGCAGCTGTACTTGAGAAATATCTGACAAGGAAGTGGTAAGCATCTTGTGTCTCACCTGGTTTAACCCAAAGGTCCAGATCACTAGTTATACTAACAGTCCAATCCTACCTGGTGGCCTGCTGATGGAATTCATGCTCAGTTGCTGGAAGGCACAGTCTGCTGGCATGGCAGCTGCAGTGACAGTGAGCAAAACTGGGACATCCACGCACCACAGGGGCGGATATGTTGGCAGCAGATTGGGCAGTGGGTGGAAGGGGGATGACCAAGGTGAGAAGGAGAAGGGTTGGGGCAGGATTGGGGCCAGCTGGGGGCATACTGAGGGAGGGTAGGGGGCAGATATTGGCAGGGGTAGCACTGCTGATGCTCCCTTCCTGGCCTTGACATCCTTCGGCCCACTTGCACCAGCCAAAAAACTGCCACACTGTTGGGGACTGTCCCAAGTTGGGGACCATGGCATGGTGAGGTAGATATGTTGCCTGGTACCATAAGGATAGACCCAGATCCGAATGAAACAGTGGTTCAGTTGCCCGGTGTGGTGCAGAGACAAATGACAACACTGTTGTGGAAAGCAAAGCACAAGTTTATTGAGGCCTTCATCGGCTCCTCAGAGACAAAGCTTCAGATCAGACAACAGCCCCAATATCTGGGGCAATGAGTATTTTATACAAAGCAGCACTAAGTCATATTCAAAGTAATGCCCCTTTACCCGAAAGCAACACGCTTTATGTAGTACTTTTTCCATCATGCTCTCTGCATGAGCTGATCATGCAGGAGGTGCGCAAACCTTTCTCCCAGCTGTCTTATTGGCCAAGCAGTTTTGTAACTTTGCTTGGAATGTGCGCAAATTGCAAGCTGTGCCCTGTTGTTTTACTTTTTATCTCACTTTCTCAGCCATGTGGGACCTTGAGTCGCTTACCTGCAAGAGGAATTTCATTTTATTCCCTTTATTGAGATCTACCAAATCTTTGGACCTATTGAGGTCTAGCAACACGTTAGGGCAGAATATAACAGGTAAGTACAGAATTATTTTAATTCCCTCTCTGTAAGTAATAGCATGAAGTGGAGTCTGTGTTGGCATCACTTCACACAGATAGGATTGGGCTGTAAATGTATCATGTGACTAGTCAGTTAAAAAAAAATAGCTGTATCATGTGACTGGTCAGTTTAAAAAAAAATAGCAGCAGTGGTGTGCCCAGAAATTTGGGGAAGGGTCATTTATTAGTAGGACCATTGAGGGACTGTCAATGAACATGAATTTGGACACACTCCGGAAATTAGTGGTAGACAGAGGGGCCTGGTATGCTGTGGTCCAAGGGGTCATGAAGAGTCGGACACGACTTAACGACTGAACAACAACAAATTCAGGGATGTGTGCCTTGTCAATTGTCCAAAAAATCTGATGGTGTACATTGACAATTTTAGTACCTTGGTTGTGTGCCATGAGACAAAAAAGGTTGAAAATCACTGCAATAGTTAATTGTCAGTGCTTGAGGATGAAAAAGCATCAGAGAGCTGTCATGGATATTTAATAGAAGCAAGTGTTATGAAGTTCAGAGATTAAAAGGTTAACTATTATGAGGACCAGAATGAGAACTGATCAAATGGCAGCTACTGAGCAGTTAGTTGGCCTGAGCATTCCATCATCAGAGAGTTATAACTTACCCAACTGATAGGGAGGTCCAGAGAGAGAGGTCCCAGTCTGAGGAGATCTAGGAGGTATTTATCTGAGTAGGCCAGTTTAGGTATTGGTTCCTAAAGGGAAACCCAGGGGGTTTTGTTATGTTCGATACTGTTTCTGTGCCTTTTTGACATAGTAAAGTTTGGTTTGCCTTTGACGTTGCATTGGTTGGGACTCTTCTTTTTCTAGCATCCCCTTTTGAATTCCTCAGCCCCAGGCGCAGCTTTTGTGCTCAATACAAATGAATGAGTGCACCGCACATGTTTAGACTGAGCTTCATAGTTCTTTATCCATCAACTCAGGTTCCCAGCAAGAAACTGAACAAGGAAATTCAACAGTAAAACAATGGCGCTCCCTTTGGTATTTGAATGCACAGCACTCTTGGGTTCTATTCAACCAGAGAGTGGAGTCACCCAATGGGGCAGGAATTCCTGTGAGTCTGAGAGGCTAGTTAAACAAAGGAGATGCTCTATAGAATGAGTGAGTGGAAACACCAATCCTCTCCGTTAGAAAGGTTAAATATGGAGAGACTTTCAGCAGAATGGAGATTGTGAAGGACAGGAGAATGATTGCATGAAATGGGCCTGAGATCCAAAAAGAGGTGAGAAGTATTCAAGCGCACAACTATGCAGCAGCTCAGAGTGATGACACCGTTATGACATGATGGAATGATGAAAGGACTACATCTGGATTTCCAGCAATTGCCACTAAAGAAGCGATACAGAAGGAAAGATGATGTAAGGTATCATGAGAGGCTCCATCAAAACTGGAAATCAAAAACTTATCAGAACCGAAGTAGGAATCTGCTGCATTGGGTTAGATGAGAAAGGTACATTAAATTTAACAGATCAACAGATGCTTGAAGTAGGTGTCAAACACTATAGCCTGTCTTTTATCTCTGAACTATCAGTTGAAAATTAGGGGAGGGGGACTGACAAAACCATTTCTTTGCCTGCAAATGTATTCATTTTCTGCTTCATTTTGATATTTAGAATACCAGTTGGGGAGGAGCAATGGTGGGAGAGGAGTTTGTCTTTCTCTCCTGCTGATGGGCTTCCCAGAGATAGCTGGTGGTCACTGTAAGAAACTGGATACTGGACAAGATGAATCATTGAATTGATCCAGCAGGCTTTTCTTATAATTTTATTCAAATTTGGTTTTTATTTGGAAAACTGAGACATACTGTTGTATCGGAAGAAAGTGAATCCTGAGTAATCTCTTTTGAAATCAATGAGACTTAAGTAACATGCATGGGCAATGACACTTTTTTGTATATTCATTTGTGGATTAATATTTTGGGTATAGTGCTAGTTGTTTCTTAAAATATGGAGTTGCATCCAATTCCATAGAGAGTTATGACTACATTCCATTTTATTTAATGGGACTTCTTGTGAGTTAATAAGGATTAATGTATCTCATTCCAGTGGAGAACTGGGTGGCTTGCTCATCTCTACTGCAGAGATAGGCGGTAGATATGGAACCGGTACAAAGCATGTTACCACATACAAAGACATTTTTGTAATTGGCAGTTTCCGAGGTTGCACGTCTTAATTGTATAATTGGCACTGCCTCAGTATCTGAATACTTTTGTCTTCAAACTGCCAGGGTACTTTGAAAATATCCTGTACATCCCCTGTACTGCCTTTTTCAACCAGCACATGTTGCATGCTTAGTTAGCGCAGGTTTATGTAGAACTCATGGAACTTGTTTCTTTTCAGTTCACATAGTATATGCAGGGTGATCTAACATGGATCTTGATTCAGGTGCACTCCATTATAGAAGACCAATCAGAAAAATTTAGCATTAGAACTTGTTAACATTCCTGCATGAAAAATAACAAGTTATTCTGTTTATATTTTATAGTTCATACCAGGCTTACTGGATGAAAATAATGGTAACATTACAGGACGGAAATCAATCAACTATTACAGAGTTCATCCTTCTGGGTTTCGGAGATCTGACTGAACTGCAGATAGTCCTCTTCTTGGCATTCCTGGTCATCTATGTTGTGACTGTGGCTGGGAACCTTCTTATAACATTGCTAGTTTGGACTGATGAGCACCTCCACACCCCAATGTACTTCTTTCTTGCTAACCTGTCCTGCCTGGAGACTTGTGGTACTACAAACATTGTGCCCAGAATGATGATCAATTTCCTCTCAATGGACAGAACTATTTCGATTCAGGGTTGTGTGACTCAATTCTTCTTCTTCAGCACTTTACTGGGTACAGAAATGTGGTTACTGGCAATCATGTCTTATGATCGGTATTTGGCAATATGTAAACCTTTGCATTATGCAACCAACATGAATATGAAATGCTGCTTCCAGCTGGTGATAGGAGTATGGGTCAGTGCTTTTGCATGTACATGTGTATTGGCATTTCAGATGTCCAAATTACATTTCTGTGGCCACAACAAGATCGACCATTACTTCTGTGACTTTATTCCAGTAGCAAAACTCTCCTGCAGTGATACTACCCCACTGGACTTTACCTCCTTTGGCTTTAGCTTTCTGTTCACAGCCATGCCATTTCTGCTAACCATCATATCCTATCTTTGTATCATTGTCACAATTTTGAAAATTCCATCCACCATTGGGAGGCAAAAGGCCTTTTTGACCTGCTCCTCTCATCTCACAGTGGTTTGCATTTTTTATAGTTCAATCATCTTTGTTTACATGTTGCCAGACACCCTCACCCTAAGAGAGCTACATAAATTCTTCTCTGTCTTCTACACAGTCCTGGTTCCCATGATTAATCCCCTGATCTATAGTTTGAGAAACAAAGAAGTTCACCAAGCCCTCAAACGTGTTTGCAGTAAATTGACCATTTTTGTGGGGATTCATTTGAACTCATCCCTTTCAGTTTAGGAAGCAGTCAAAACCTTGACTCATAGCTGATGAAACCTGATGGACTCGCTTGGGATATCAGACTTGCTATGGGATATGGCAGTTTCTTGTATATTGTGCCTGGGGTAATTTTCCTGATTATTTTTTTAGCTAGATATTAATAATTTATTAATGACTGTGTCATGAATATAATTTTGATTGTTTGATTGGCATGCTATTAGACCAGAGGTAGGTCATCTGGGCAGGAAGTCTGACTGAGTGGTAGAGCTGCCACCTATGAAGCCCAAAGACAGCTGGGAACGCAGTTCAAAACAGGAAGTAGCCAAGAGCTGCATAAAACACTGATGAGATCAGTCATCTCAGCTGATGAGAGAAGCAAAAGATGACTGGCGAGAGTAAAGGAATGCCATCATCTATGTGGGGTAGGTGAATGCAGCCAGAAAGAGAAAAAACTGAGAAGGACTCCATGTGGAATGAGGCACCCTAGGAAAATATAACATATAATAGTAAAAATTCCTAGGAAGATTTCGTAAAGCCTGCCTATGTAAACTGCCTTGAATAGTCAGAAGAGCAATCTAATGAAAAGAAAGATGATATATTATTATTATTATTATTATTATTATTATTATTATTATTATTATTATTATTATTATTATTATTATCTGGGTAACAGGAACTGGTCTTGCTTCCTCTGTTCCCTATTTAACCCTCTTGGAATGGTGACAATCTCAGCAAATGAAGGCATGATGGGGGAAATTTTGGAGATGCAGGAGACATGTGGGTAACTCAAGGAAACAGTGGGGCATCCACAGAGATACTTAGGACAGGTTGAAGGCGATCAAGGAAAAATGGGTTTCAGGCCCGAAAAATGATGACCCCAAGATAATTGAAAAAAATTGGAAGAAAATACAATTTTCACCTAGGCACACTTTGGACATGCAAAAGGAATGCCGGACACCCAAGGTAACGCTGGAGACTCAAGAGTTGATGGGAGAGGATGTGTGCAATTGTGGAAAAATGGGGTTCAGCCCAGAAAAACGATGAACCCAGGGTCATCGAAAAAATAGGTTCAAAATTTTTTTCCCCAAGGCACAATTTAGACAAACAGCAGCAGTGCTGTTCACTCAAAGAAACTTTGGAGCAGCAACAGAGTTGATTGGGAGAGGATGAGGGCGATCGTGCAAAATTGAGATTCAGGCCAGAAAAATGATGACCCTGGGGGCATTAAAAAAAAAGGTCAAAAATTTTTTTTCCCCTATGCACCCTTAGGATGTGAAGGAGCAGTGCTGGTCAGCCAAAGAACTCTGGAGCATGTACATAGCTGATTGGGGGAGGATAAGTGCGATCGTGGAAAAATGGGGTTCAGCTCAGAAAAACGATGACCCCAGGGTCATCGAAAAAATAGGTCCAAAACAAAAATTTTCACTAGGCACTCTTTGGACATGCAGGAGCATTGCTGGTCACCCAAGGAAACTCTGGAGCCTCAACAAAGTTGATTGGGAGAGGATGAGGGTGATCGTGGAAAAATGGGGGTCAGGCCAGAAAAACTATCTGCATTGAAAAATTTTTCACTAGGCACTGTTTGGACATGCAGGAGCAGTGCTTGTCACCCAAGGAAACTCTGGAGCCTCAACAGAGTTGATTGGGGAAGGGTGAGGGCGATCATGGAAAAATGGGGTTCAGGCCAGAAAAACGATGACCCCGGGGTCATCAAAAAAATAGGTCCAAAACAAAAGTTTTCACTAGGCACTCTTTGGACATGCAGGAGCAGTGCTGGTCAAGCAAGGAAACTCTGGAGCATCAAAAGAGATGATTGTGAAAGGATGAGGGTGATCGAGGACAAATGGGGGTCAGGCTAAAAAAACGATGACCCTGGAGTCATCGAAAAAATAGGTCCCAAATTTTTTTTTTTACTAGGCACACTTTGGACAAGCAGGAGCAGTGCTGCTTTCCCAAGGGAACTCTGGAGCATCAACAGAGTTTATTGGGTGAGGATAAGGTCGATCGTGGAAAACTGAGGTTCAGGCCCGAAAAAGGATGACCCCGGAGTCATCAAAAAATTTGGTTGAAAAAAAATAATTTTCCCTGGGTACAATTTGAACATGCAGAACCAGTGCTGGTCATCCAAGGAAACTCTGGAGCATGAACAGAGTTGATTGGGAGAGGATGAGGGCGATCGTGGAAAATTGAGGTTCAGGCCAGAAAAATGAGGAACCCGCGCTCATCACAAAAATAGGTCACAGAAATTTTTTTCCCCTAGGCACCCTTTGAACATGCAAAAGCTGTGCTCGTCACCTAAGGATACTCTGGAGTATCAACAGAGTTGACTGGGAGAGGATGAGGGTGATTGAGAAAAAATGGGTTTCAGGCCAGAAAAACGATGACCCTGGGGTCATCAAAAAAATATGTCCCAAATTTTTTTTTTCTTCTCTACGCACCCTTTTGACATGCAGGAGCAGTGCTGGTCACCAAAGGAAACTGGGGAGCATCAGCAGAATTGATTCAGAGAGGATGAGGGCAATCGTGAAAAAATGGGGTTCAGGCCAGAAAAATGATGACCCCAGGGTCATAAAAAAAAAAGTTCCAAATTTTTTTTCCCATACGCATCCTTAGGACATGAAGGAGCAGTGCTGATCACCCAAGGAAACTCTGGATCATCAACAGAGTTGATTGGGAGAGGATGAGGGCGATCGTGGAAAAATGGGGTTCAGGCCAGAAAAACGATAACCTGGGGTCATCAAAAAACTAGTTTGAAATTTTTTTTTTCCCTAGACACACTTTGGACATGCCGGAGCAGTGCTGGTCACCCAAGGAGACTCTGGAGCATCAACAGAGTTGATTGGGATGAGGGCGATCAAGGAAAAATGGGGTTCAGGCCAGAAAAACTATGACACTGGGGTCATTGAAAAAATAGGTCCAAAACAAAAATTTTCACTAGGCACTCTTTGGACATGCAGGAGCAGTGCTGGTCATGCAAGGAAACTGTGTAGAATCAACAGAGTTGACTGGAAGAGGATGAGTGCGATCGTGGAAAAATGGGGTCCATGCCTGAAAAACGATGACCCCTCAGGCATAAAAGCACCTGATGAAGGGAGCATTTGGTGTGGGTAGCAGCAGGCCCTATGCGAGAAATTTTTGCAGGGTGTACAAAGTTTCTTCTGGGCCCCTTCCCAAAGGGTCTTCCCAATAGTCTTCGGAGCTCAGATCTACTAGGTTTCATATTGCAGAGCCCAGATCTACCTGAACAAGCGGCATTGGCAGATAGATAAAGTAATAAGGAGAACCAAACACATTCCTAAGTCTCTCTAAAATTTTTGAAACACAGAAAATCAATTGCACAGAATTAGTATCATCATATTTAGGCTCACACTAGAATGGATCAAAATGAACTTCTGCAGTAGCTGTAGCCCCACAGTTTGGTCCCTGAGCTTCTATACACTCCTTCATGGTTATGGGATCCACAAGACAAAGAGCTACAGGCCAGTTTTCTCCTAGATTTGACACTATATTAAGGAGGGTCATGGATGCTTTCCTAGGCCTGGTGTGTATGGCTTACAGCAGCAATTAACACTGCATGCACGTGGTTGTGCCCCAGCATTATGCACTGGCAGCGAGTTCAGGTGAGGTAGGAAAATTTCAAGTCCCAGGAACTTTCTGGGCCCCCTCCTTTGGTTCCTGGGCCCCCTTTCTGACCCTGGGCCTGGGTACAAATTACCCCCCTCTCCTAGGCCCTGGGAAGCAGAAGGAGGAAAGCTTGAGGAAGGGGAGACTGTAGACTGGATCAATGGACTGAGGAACTAATAGCTAATGGACTACTGGAACTGTGGCTGGACTGATTGGTAAATTGACTTTGGAGACTTCTGGAACAGACTACTGGAGACACTAAGATTGGTGTTTGGCTGCCATGCCCAAGACCTGTGGAGGACCAATGTGCTGCTGTAGTGGTGGGAGGAGCTGCTGGCAGGAGAGGGGAGGAAGGAGGACCTCTGCAGGTGGAACAGGTGAGCTACCCTGGTGGTGGGGTCCAGCAGTGCTGCAGGGCAGAACTAGGGTCATTTTTGAGGAAGAAGGGGAGCTAATTAGCTGAAATTGGGCATAATTCTCCAGGTGGAGGTTGGACTGGGAATCTGGCAAAACAGTAAGATTAATAGCCCAATCCTGAGCTGCCCAAAATGGCTACTGCTGCATCCTGAGCATGCCGGGCAGCTGCCGGTGGCTCCTTGGCAGAAGGGAGCAGACCCTGCAATGAGGCTATTCAACTCTGTGCCAACTATTTAGCTGGCACAAAGCGGCCTTGAGATCCGACATAGGGGTTAGGATTCAGCAGAGCAGCACTCCACCAGTCCTACTCCCTTCCACCCTGCCCCCTCCCTGCCCCACTTTTCCCCCACCCTCCCCCTGACCCGGAATGCCCCCCTGCCCCCACTCACCTCTCTGCCATCTGGAGCCACCACAAGCTCCAGGTGACATGGTGACATGTGATGGGCCCCCGGCCATTGCTAGCTCAGCATGGACAGGCACTGAGCTGGTACCAGCGCTGACCTGGTGGTGAATCTTGCAGGAGTGCCTTACAGCATGTTTGTGACACTCACTGCTGATGGAGGGTCAGTGCTGGGTACATAGGATCAGGCGCTAAGTTTTATTGAACACAATGGGATTACCTCTAAGTAAAGTAAATAACACTCTTTTGAAACACCTCTACTTACAGCTCATTTGGAGCAATTGTACATGTTTAGGTTTAGCATCATGGTTTCTCAGCCATTGAATCAGGGTGCCAGCAAGGGAATTTAGCAGTAAAACTACTGAGCTCCCATTGGTATTTGAATCCCCCAACACCCTTGTTGTTGTTGTGTTTTCTTTTGTCCTGAAACAAACAGTGGAGTCACCCAATGGAGCAGGACTTCCTGAGGGTTTGAGAGGTGAGTTAAACAAAGGAGATGCTTTTTAGAAGGAATGATAGGAAACTTCAGTCTTCTCTTTTAAGAAAGGCTACATACAGCAGCACTGAAATGGTAAGCGATAGGAGAATGATGGAAAGTAAACATGAAAACTTAGCTCTCTGACTGTAATTGTGCCTTTGTATTGGGGCCTGAAATTCAAAAAGAGGTGGGATGTTTTCAAGCCCAGGATTATTCGGCAGCTCAGAGTGATGATCCCTGAACCAACCAAATCTGGATTTCCAGCAGTTGCCAGTAGAGAAGCAACACAGAAGATGATGCATCAGTTACCAGGTATCATGAAAGGCACCATCCAAACTGGAAAGGAAATGAAAAACTTAATAAAGCTGTACTAGTAGTTGATAGGGTTTTCTGCTAGTAAATGTAGAAATATACATTTAAAATTGTGAATTTTATTTATTTATTTATTTACTTACTTACCTACTGAGAGCCCAATCCTATCCAATTTTCCAGGGCCAGTGCAGCAATACCAATGGGGTGTGTGCAGCATCCTGCAGTGGGGGGACAGTCACATAGGCCTCCTCAAGGTATGGGAACATTTGTTCCCTTACCTCAGAGCTGCACTGCGGCTGCACCGGAGCTGGAACGTTGGATAGGAATGGGCTCTAAGGGTGCAATCCTAACCAATTTTGCAGCACTGGCATAGCTGTGCCAGTGGGGCATGTGCTGCATCCTTCAGTTGGGGGAGAGTCATGGAAGTCTCCTCAAGGTAAGGCAATGTTCCCTTACCTCAGAGTTGCATTGCCCTTAGCTCAGTGCTGGAAAGTTGGTTAGGATTGCACCCTTAATTAGGGCCCAATCCAATCCAACTTTCTAACACCAGTGAAACCACAGTGCAGCCCTGAGGTAAAAGAACAAATGTTCCCATACCTTGAGGAGGCCTCTGTGAATGCCTCCCACCACAGGATACAGTGCATGCCCCATTGGCACAGCTGCACTGTCACTAGAAAATTGGATAGGATTGGGCCCTTACTGCCTTTCTCTGTTTTTACATTGATTCAAGGCAGTTTACATAGGCAGAGAAGTGATAAACCCCCATTTTTTCAACTGGGGTTTTTACAAGTATTGGAAAGTTCTGTGACTTCCTTTCACAAGTGGTTGGAAGTCACAGAACCCTCAATTTCACTGCATGTTTCTATACAAGTGTAGCCATTGTCCAGGACACACACTGCACTGTCCAAGTTTTTCATATCACCCTCAGTCAGTTCTCAAGATGTTGTCTATCTCTAGCTGCTCCTCACATTCCATATTTTCCACACTCTTTCATTTTTTCCCCGGTGCAAAGTTTATTTATTTATTACAGATACAGGTAAGGAAAATGGGACTACACAGGTTACACATGAGGGTATTGGCCATAGATTACAACATGTCTTAATCCAAAAGAGAAATCAACAACAACTGAAAAGAAAAATAGTCATCAATACAAAATTATCATATTTGTCATTATACTAATTAATGATTTAACTAAACAGTCAATATTGTTAAACTAAAAATTTTTTATCCAGTCATAAAAAGGCTTCAAATTTTGCACATAGAATATTCTTGCTGCTATACTGGTATGTACAATAAAATGTTTCTTATATTGGTCTTCAATTTCTGATGTCACATTTAAGAGGAATATTTCCAGTTCGAATGGTACTACACAAGTCAATATCTCTTTTAACAGTTTACATATCATTTTCCAATATTTCTTTGCTTTTCCGCATATCCACCACAGATAATAAAAAGTTCCCTCCATCTCTTTGCATCCAACAGTTATTTGATGACCCAGGGTACATTTTTACTATTTTCTCTGGAATTTAATAGCATCTATAAAACATTTTATATAAATTATCTTTAGAAGATACTGCTTTAATAAATAAAATAATAATAAAACTTTATTTCTATCCCGCCCTTCTTTCTAAAGGGACCCAGGGCAGCTTTAGTTATCTTAATACCACTTTAGTTATCTTAATATTTGTGTTCCAAATTTATTTTCATTTACATCTGCTTTGATTTGATATAATTAATGGAATACTCCTCACTTCTGAGGAGAATTCAGTCCATTAATATCTACAAAGAAAATTTCCACTTATTGTTCAGCCATTTTCACTCTCTGTCTTAGTACTTTCTTTGTTCTCTGTATTGTTGGTATTTTCCTTCTTGCTCCTCCCACTGCTCCTCCCATTCTTTCTTCTTCTTCTTCTTAACTCTCTTATATTTCTTGATCCCTCTCTTTTCTTCTTCCATTTTCTCCATTCTATTCTTTTTGGATTTAATTCAAAGATCCTTCTTCTTCTCTCTTTCTTTTTTTTACTCTCTCTTTCTCTGAGAGTTCCCTCTTTTTTCTTCCTGAAAATTCAGAGTTCTAATAATAAATACTGCTTTTTCCATGTCCTGTCTCATTACAAAAATCTCCAAAGTTGACATTTGATCCATTCTTTTTTCCATCCCCTCCATACTTTTCTTTGTCTGTTTGTCAGGAAGGCATTTATTTGCTTTATTTGTTCAGATAGTTTTCCAACCCTTCATTTCATTTCTGAATTCCTGCAACATACTCCTGCTAATTGGGTAAGAGGCACTTTTTCAAGTGGGTGCTCCTTTTTTTTAGCAGGGGGAGAGTAACTGGCCCACCTCACCCCAGCACTGTCTGTTCTAGTGGCTGTCTGCTGGTATTCATTTGCATCTTTTTAGATTGTGAGCCCTTTTGGGACAGGGAGCCATTTAGTTATTTGATTTTTCTCTGTAAACCGCTTTGTGAACTTTTAGTTGAAAAGCGGTATATAAATACTGTTAATAATAATAATAACATATCCATTAATGAGGTCTGGCTTTCGCTAACATCCTTTAAATTTTTTGATGTCATTTTTATCAATATCAAATCAAGCCAATATAGCTCTGGCTATAAAAAACAAATGGTCCAACAATTAAAGAATCAACCAAGTCTCATTGTCTTGCTTCACCTTCTTGTAAGGCTAATTCCCAAGTTTTATATCTAAAAGGAGTAAGTCAATAATCCACTTCAACACCAATGTCAAATTGTTCCAACAGTTAAAGAGTCATCCAAGTCTTATTATCTTTCATTCCTTCTTGTCAAGGGTAACCTTGAAGTTTTTATATCCCAAAGGGGTGGGTCAGTAATCCAATTCAAGTCAATAACACTGTCAAATTAAGTTAGTATATCTTTAATTGTTCAGGCCTGAGTCAACCCTTTTGTGACAAAAATGAAAGTGAAAGTTATTCCAGCCTTTAAAGATTAGTTGTTTATTTCTTTTCCATGCATACCATTCCAACAGGGTGATCCTTTATCTTCCCTTATTTATCTTGTCTTGTTTTTCACCTTTTCTTCCAGTCACCCTTATTACAAAAAAGGAAAAAAAAAAACCTACTCCAGCAGGGGCTTCTTTAAATCCAGGTTCACTCTTTTCCCCTCTGGGTGGCTTCAAGCCAACGTAAATAATCTTAAAGTTATCTTTCCCTCCTTCCGACCTCTTGATTGCAGTTCTTTTTATAGCCTTTTAATGAACTGGTTACTCTCAATTAAAGGATTATTCGCTTTCATGTTTTATCTAGGCCATGGGGGGGAAGGAGTCCTCAGCTGTCCGAATCGTCTCCGAAGATGGCCTCCGGGATACAATGTGATCCAGCACAGAGCAATATCGGGGGGTTATCTCTGTTACCCGGCACATGCCTGATCTCGTCTGATCTCAGAAGCTAAGCAGGGTCAGGCCTGGTTAGTACTTGGATGGGAGACTGCCTGGGAATACCAGGTACTGTAGACTTATACCATAGTCTTTCAAGACTGAAGGTTGCCAACCATATATCTCTGAAACCACCGTCTCAAGAGACAGCCCCGTTCAAGTTCTCAGCCTTTGTTCCTTCTTCTTGGCAATGAAGAGTACCTCATTGTTGAGGTCCTTAGGAAAGCACATCTATTTAGCAGTTCCCCTGGGAGCCCTCCAAGGTTCTGTGCTACTGCACTGTTAATTCCACCCCCCTTTTTCCACACTCTTTCACAGTGCCTTTGCGAGGACTGAGGTCCAACAGCAGCTTTCCAGCCTCCCTCCCAGGTTGAGAACCCAGGCTGAACCTGCTCAGCTTCTTCAGGCAAGGCGCTGGCTCAGCCTCCAGACCACAAACCCTGCCCCCTTTATGTTTTTTTTAACACATTGAACTGTTTTTTTATATTTGTAAGCTGCTTTTGATGCCTATTCAGAAGTGGGATATAAAATAAATAAATAATTCTAGGACTGTTGTGCTAGATTAGAGGTTTACATTAAATTTGGTGAATCAACAGATATTGAAGTAGATGTCAAATGTTACAGTCCAGTGTTTCTCAATGTTTGTCCTCCACTGTACCATTACATATGATCCACCTATATGAAGTACCACTGGAAGAACCACTGAAAGTAATTGGTGATGACATCATTGCTAGTTACTCCTGGGTTGGAAGGCCAGATGCAACATGATAAGCACCAGTAAGAGGTTCAGGGTGAACTGGAGGGCTATTTTGAGCATGGAAAAGCATGCTTTTGAGCCTCCTACCCCTGTTTGTTATATTGCATTGCTGGTCTTGTTGCAGGGCAGCAGGTGTCCAGAGTCCCACGAGTACCACCAGACATCACCTCAAGTACCACTGGTGGTACACATACCAACTGGTTGAGAAACACTGTTATAGCCTTTTGTTTTTCTCTGTTATCTTGGTTGAAACATGGCATGGGAAGGGATGGTAAAAAATTCCCTTTTCTGGAAATGAGGGAAAGATTGGGCTGACAGGCAAAAAATAAATACATTTCTGCCTGTCAATCTTTCCCTCATTGCTGGAGGTGAATTTCCTACAACAGCGCTGACTATTGTAAAACAGTCAACGCCTGTTGTAAAAGGGGTTCCAACAGCAGGCAAGTTTGCGCGCTGCTGGGAATGCTGGCGGGAAGGTCTCTGCCTTCCCCATGCCATCGCTGAGCTCACCAGAGCAGGTAAGAAATTGGGAGAGGTGGGGAGGGTGGTGGGAGGGCAGAACAGAGTTGGGGAGGGGGCATAACAGGGATGGGGGAGGCTGCAGGCAGGGAAGGATAATAATGTTTAATGTGTTTCATTAGACCAGAACTGGGTGGTTCTGTTACAGGGGAGGTCAGCATATGGAAGAGATACAAGACATGTAACTATGAACAAAGTTGTTTTTGTAATTGACTGGTTCTGAGGATGCAGGTCTTAATATTTACTTGACGGTGTATCGTTTTTGTCTTCCAAATTCTAGGGTACTTACTTTGAAAATATTGTGTACATTCTTAACTGCCTTTTTCAAGCAGGACATGTTGTCTGTTTATTTAGAACTGAGTTAGCCTAGGCCTCACTGCAATTTAAAGTGGACCTCTTTTTCCTTTCCTACATGGAGTTATTGGCTCATTCTGCAACAATGGTGAATTATGGATCACGATTTATAATAAATAAAATTTCAGGGGAGGAAGTGTTTTTTTACAGTACTCTTGCACTTGTTTTGCTCTTGTTAGAAATGCTTGTTCAGGAATGTTTCTTCTAAATACATGCAGGACACTTAACAAGCATGTAGTTCACTCCATGGTAGAAGATGCCCAGCAGTCCTGAGATTAGAACTTGTTAACATCCCTGCAGGAAAAATAACATATCATCCTGATTATATTTTACAGTTCATATCATGCTTGCTGTATGAAAATCATGGTCAAGTCACAGCATGGAAATCAATCAACTGTCACAGAGTTTGTCCTTCTGGGTTTCGGAGATCTGCCTGAGCTGCAGATATTGCTCTTCTTGGTATTCCTGGTCATCTACCTTTTCACAGTTGTTGGGAACCTTCTGATAATGATGCTTGTTTGGGCTGATGAGCACCTTCACACCCCAATGTACTTCTTCCTGGGGAGCTTGTCCTGCCTGGAGACTTGTAGTACCACAATTACTGTGCCCAGAATGACAGCCAGTTTTCTATCAATGGACAGATCAATTTCAGTTCAGGGGTGCGTTACTCAATTCTTTTTCTTCAGCTCTTTAGGAGCGACAGAAACATGGTTACTGGCCATCATGTCTTATGACCGGTATTTGGCGATATGCAAACCTTTGCATTATGCAACCAACATGAATCTGAAATGCTGCTTCCAGCTAGTGATGGGAGCCTGGGTCGGTTCTTTTGTAGTTACTTGGATCCTGGCATTTCAGATGTCCCGATTATATTTCTGTGGCCCCAATGAGATAGACCATTTCTTCTGTGACTTTGTTCCAATAGTAAAACTCTCCTGCAGTGATACAACCCCAATAGAACTTACCTGCTTTGGCTTTAGCTTTCTTTTCACAGCCATGCCGTTTGGGTTCACAATCACATTCTATATCTTTATAATTGTCACCATCCTGAAGATTCCATCCACCATTGGGAGGAAGAAGGCCTTTTTGACCTGCTCCTCTCATCTCACGGTGGTTTGCATTTTTTATGGCTCAATCGTCATTGTCTACATGTTGCCAGACACACCAACTCTCAGAAATCTAAATAAATTCTTCTCTGTCTTTTATGCTGTCCTGACTCCCTTGCTCAATCCCATTATCTACAGCTTGAGGAACAAAGAAGTTCATCAAGCCCTTGGAAGAGTTTGGGGTAAATTGACCATTTTTGTGAGGATTCGTTCGAACTAATTCCTTTCAGTTTAGGAAGCTGTCGAAACCTTAGCGGGTGTAACCTGATTGGTGGATGTAACCCACTAGGTGTAACCCACTGGGTGAAACCCACTTGCTTGGAATGTCAGATTTGCTATGGGAAGCAGCAGCTTCTAAATTATTGTGTCTGGGATGATTTTTATGTTTTTGGTTAACCTCTTCTGACTCTGTTCTATGTTATAGTCTTGAAAAATACCCCTGCTAATTGGATAAGAGGCACTTTTTCAAGTGGGTGCTCCTCTTTTTAGCAGGGGGAGAGTAACTGGCCCACCTCATCCCAGCAGTGTCTTTTATAGTGGCTGTCTGCTGGTGTTCTTTTTGCATCTTTTTAGGTTGTGAGCCCTTTTGGGACAGGGAGCCATTAGTTATTTGCTTTTTCTCTGTAAACCGCTTTGTGAACTTTTAGTTGAAAAGCGGTATATAAATACTGTTAATAATAATAATAATAAAATACAATTTTGATAGTTTAATTGACCATGCTATTAGACCAATGGGAGGTCATCAGGGCCTGATCTTGCTTCCTTGGTTGCCTGCTTAGTTCTCTGCAGATGGTCAAAATCTCAGTAACTGAATGCAAGTTGAAGAAAGGGGATTATATTCACAAAACCTTGTGCCACAATAAATGTCTTCATGATTCTAAGATTTCATTGTGATTCTGTAAATAAATAAGTAAATAAATAAATACCTCCTCCACCTGGTGCATGACTTTGCTATAGTATGACTTCCACCAGCTTACAGTCTGAAGGAATGTGAAGCCATTATCAAACTTGAAATATAAATTGTTTCCTTAAAATCCTTTTGGCTCTTTTAACTCCTAGATGAGTGGTGAGGATCAAAAATATACATTATTTTTCATCAGAAGAAATTAATGTGATTAAAACTGAAATCAATGAAACTTCTGTTAATCATTACTCATATGAACCTAAGAGGAGTACTGCTGGATCAAACCAGGGGCTCATCTAGTCCAGCTTCCTGTATCTCACGGTGGCCCACCAGACAAGTGTGGCACAGTGGAGAGACCATGCTAACTGATGCCAGGACTCCATGCTGGCAGTATGTGAACGACAAGTAGCAGGAAGGCTTTTTCAGAATAGAGGGAGGGCAGGGGGAAGGTGGGGAGGGGGCAGAAGTGGGCAGACGGAGGGCTGGCAGATTGGGCCTGGGAGGGGGGAGCGGGGATGATGGCAGAAGCTGCTGAAGAATCCGATCTCCCCTGCAGAGCCGCAGAGCCTGAGATAGGTCTCCTTGGTTCTGTACCAGCTAAAGAGCTGGCACAGCTCCCATTGGGGCCATTGGGGCTCTACATGGGGAAAGGGAACCAATGTTCCTTTACCCTGAGGAGACCTCTAGCAGCTTTCCTGATCCCACAGGATACAGCGGTGGCCATTTTGGTGCCATTATACTGTGCGCTATTGCCAGCCCACAGGATTGGGCTCTTAGAGTGTTCTAGTAATCATTGCAATCCTATACACATTTTACTATGAGTCAGCCCCATTGAACAAATGGGACTTACTTCTGGGTTGACATGCTCAGGCTCAAAATATTTTATATTATGACAAACCCAACTTTTCTTTTTTGATAGCCTGTAAGTATCTTAACTGTTTGGGAGTACATTCAGAGTCTCATGTACAGAGAAAAAATATGATGTGTCCTACTGTCAGATTATTCTAGCATTCACTATTTCTTAGGCTGCAATACTATACATATTTACCTAGGAGTATTGCCCATTGAATTAGTGAGAGGATTGTGCATAGAATTGTGCTGTTAGACTATATGTGTGACAAACGTCAGGATTCTAGTTCATGAGGAAGGATCCCAACACTTTGCAACTTCTAGTGAGTCCAGTGTTCCCTACCTGTAAGTATGTATAGGATTTTACGCTTATTTCCTGCCTGGCTAATCAAAAGCAGAAGCACTTACAGCTCATTTGGAGCAAGTAATGAATAAGTGCTTTTCTACATGTTTAGATTTAGTTTCATGGTTTCTCATCCATTGAATCAGGATGCCAGCAAGGGACTAGAACAGTAAAACAACTCAGTCCCCATATGTATTTGGATGCATAACACCCTTGGGTTTGTTTGTTTTTTAAACAAGCAGGGGAGTCACCCAAGGGGGCAGGAATTCCTGTGGGTTTGAGAGGCTAATTAAACAAATGCTTTTTAGAGGGAGTGATAAAACTTCAACCTTCTCTTTAGTAAAGGCTATGTGTGGAGAGTCTTATAGCAGCACAGAGATTGCAAAAGGCAGGAGAATGATTGAAATTAAGCATATAACTCCATCTATAATTGTTCCTTTGAATAGGGGCATGTGATTCAAAAAGAGGTGGGAGGTATTCACAGAGGAAAAGATGATGAATCTTTTACAAGGTATCATGAGAGTCTCCATCAAAAATGGAAATGAAAAGCCAATTAGAACCTTACTAGTAGTTGATACGGTTTAGAAAAGTAGGATATAAATTGCATAAATACATAAATAATAAATATTAGGAATTTTTTTCTTCTGTGCTAGATGAGAAGTTTCTTTTACATTTGGTGGCTCAACAGAGAGTTGAAATAGATGTCCAACATTATAGACATCTTTCTCTGTTCACTTGGTTGAAACCTGGTGGGTGGGATGATAAAACTTCCCTTTCCTGGAAATGTATTCATTTCCTCACTCAATTTGATATTTTAAAGACCAGTTGCAGAAGCACAATGGTGGGAGAGGAGTTTGTCTTTCTCTCCTGCTTATGAACTTCCCAGAGACAGCTGGGGTATCACTGTAAGAAACAGGGTGCTAGCAAGATGAACCTTTGGACTGATCCTGCAGAGTTCTTCTTCCTTATTCAAAGTTGGTTTTTATTTGGAAAACTGAGACATACAGTTGTATCCAAAGAAAATGAATCCTGACTAAACACTTTTTGAAATCAATGAAATATTTATTGACACATTTTTTTCATTATTTTAATATAATATATTCTAATATGCTATATTAATTGTTGATTATTATTTCTGAATAGAGAGTTATTTGTTCCTCAGCATATAGGGTTACATCCAGTTCCAAAGAAAATGAGGACAAAATTCCATTGACTTTACTGAGATTTGGTCCAGTTCAATGCGGCACTACCACTACTGGAACTCTCATTCCAGAGGCGGTACACACTTTACAACACTGGAAATGTGTGAGGAGCTGCTGACTTCCAGGCCACTACCACAGATGGCAGGGAGGATCTAATTTGCGGCAGCAATGAAGGGGTGCCCCATTAACATTTGTAAGTCAGCAGAGTGGGTGAAATGGGACGGGGTGGGTGGATTGGGGGAGGGCCAGCGGCAGGTTGGAGGTGAGAGGGGGCGTCACCTGGTACAAACATATTGTGCTGGATGCCATCACCTCCAGTGTCAGCCAACTTGCTCCCTTTGTCTCCTCAGACTTGTGTCAGCTAAAGACCCTGAAGGGGAAAAAGAGGAACACCATTACATCAGGGCAACTTTACCATGAACTGACTTGTCTTTGATGCATCCAGAGCTAGACTCCGTCACCTTGAGTAAGTTTGGACTGGTTCTTCAGAGGCAGATTCTCTCTGCTGACGACTGTGGAGATGCAGTGGAAGGTGTCAATTGGGTGATTAGGGTTTGCATGAATGTGATTGAGTAAGTTTACAGTTCCTGGTTGTATTATATAAAGACTTGATTGTTGCTGGCTAGTGGTCAGATGCATGTATTTGCTATGTGTACCTCACTTGATGCATCAAATAAACTTCTTTCTGGTTATTTTGTGTACCTCTGCTGATTGGACCCTGAAATAAAATTTCAGGGGAGAAAGGGGGTTTTATGCAGGACTCTTGCACTTGTTTCCCTGTTGTTAGAAATGCTTGTGGAGGAATTTGTTTCTTCTAAGTTCACATATACGCAGGACACTTAATAGACAAGTAGAATAGAGTTCACTCCATGGTAGAAGATGCCCAGCGGTCCCGAGATTAGAACTTGTTAACATCCCTGTATGAAAAATAACCTATCATCCTGATTATATTTTACAGTTCAAATCATGCTTGCTGGATGAAAATCATGGTCAAATCACAGCCTGGAAATCAATCAGCTGTCACAGAGTTCATCCTTCTGGGATTTGGAGATCTGCCTGAGCTGCTATTTTTGGTATTTCTGGTCATCTACCTCTTTACAGTAGCTGGAAACCTTCTGATTGTGATGCTAGTTTGGGCTGACGAGCACCTTCACACCCCAATGTACTTTTTTCTGGGGAGCTTGTCCTGCCTGGAGACATGTTCTAGCACAACCATTGTGCCCAGAATGACAGCCAGTTTCCTATCAATGGACAGAACCATTTCAGTTCAGGGTTGTATTACTCAGTTTTTCTTCTTGTGTACATTAATCACTACAGAAACGTGGTTATTGGCAATCATGTCTTATGACCGGTATTTGGCAATATGCAAACCTTTGCATTATGCCACCATCATGACTATGAGATGCTGTTCCCAGTTAGTGATGGGAGCCTGGGTCGGTTCTTTTGTAGTTACTTGGATCCTGGCATTTCAGATGTCCCGATTATATTTCTTTGGCCCCAATGAGATTGACCATTTCTTCTGTGACTTCGTTCCAATAGTAAAACTCTCCTGCAGTGATACAACCCCAATAGAACTTACCTGCTTTGGCTTTAGCATTTTTTTCACAGCCATGCCGTTTGGGTTCACAATCACATTCTATATCTTTATAATTGTCACTATCCTGAAGATTCCATCCACCATTGGGAGGAAGAAGGCCTTTTTGACCTGCTCCTCTCATCTCACGGTGGTTTGCATTTTTTATGGCTCAATCGTCATTGTCTACATGTTGCCAGACACCCCCACCCTAAGAGACCTAAATAAATTCTTTTCTCTCTTCTACACGGTCCTGACTCCCTTGCTCAATCCCATTATCTACAGTTTGAGGAACAAAGAAGTTCATCAAGCCCTTGGAAGGGTTTGCAGTAAATTGACCATTTTTGTGAGGATTCATTTGAACTCATTCCTTTCTTTTTAGTTTAGGAAGCAATCAAAAGCTTGATTCATAGCTGGTGAATCTTGCTTGGGATGTCAGACTTGCTATGGGATACAGCAGTTTCTGCATTATTGTGGCTGGATTGATTTTTATGTTTTCATCTCTGACTTCGTTCTGTGTTATGGCCTTAAATAACACAGTTTTGATAGTTTGATTGACCATGCTAGTTGACCAAAAGCTGATTATCTGAGCTATAGGACCTGATCTTGCTTCCTTTATTACCCCCTAGTCCTCTGTGGATTGTCAAGTTGTCAATAAATGAATGCATATTGGGGGAAAGGTGATTGTACCCACAAAAGCTTATGCCACAGTACATATCTTCATGATTCTAGACTTTATTGTTCTCCAAATTTGAAATAAAGATTA
The DNA here is from genome assembly GCF_035046505.1 of Tiliqua scincoides. Lineage (NCBI taxonomy): Eukaryota > Metazoa > Chordata > Lepidosauria > Squamata > Scincidae > Tiliqua > Tiliqua scincoides. Next base: position 94,215,391 of record NC_089825.1, read on the forward strand.
TTTCCTTAATGCCCATTGTGGCTCCTCTAATTCCTAGATGTGTGGTGAGGTTCAAAAGTATACGTTATTTTTAATCAGATTATTCCTGATGAAGACCTCCAGTTATAGGGAATAATCCTCCATTTCAGTTTAGACTTGTTTTGGGCTCTTTGTTCCTAATGAAAACACTGAGATCACAGTTATTCAATGTCTTAAACAGAATGACATTTTCATTTCTTGTGTGGCCCTAATACATTGAATTTTAGTGGTGAACTATAAGTTCACCCAATAACAAAAATAATATATATGGTACTATACCACCATACAGAAGAATGTCCTTGTTGTATCAGGCCAAAGGCCCATCTGGTCAAGCATACTGTTTCACACAGAGGTTTCCCAGAAGTGTCGGGAAGTCCATGATCAGGAGATGACACCTGCACTTGCTTACATTTGTGAAGAAAATCTGGTGAAAATGTTATTGCAACAGTCCTGTTCAGTTTACATGTACATAATGATCAGTCTTTGTGTTTCTGTGTTCTTCACTGGTTACAAGCCATGATGGGTATGTACAGTCTGAGATTAGCTGGTTGCTCATCTTGGGGGTGGGTAGGAATTGTATTCTGTCATGGAAACTGGCTGTGAATGGCAGTTTTTTCGCCTAACCCAGACTGATGAGGGAGGGACGGTATATTCAATAGGTTTCATGCATTAAAAATTGGTAACTTGTGTTTATACGGTTGCCCAAGTTAAACAAAAGTGCAATCTCGTGTCTTCATTGGGGGGAGTGAAGGTAAATAGAATGTCAGATGTAGGTAAGTGGCAGTGAGATGCAAGTATGTGGTTACCTTCTGTGCATCCGGTGGTCCACTGTGAGATACAGGAATCTGTACTAGATGGGCCTTGGGCCTGATCCAGCAGGGATCTTCTTATGTTCATATGTATTTTGTCCTTCACAATCCATTTTAACATGGGACTCTTATGCAACGAATTTCTTCTAAACATGAACTTGCCCCCTTCCAGGCTCCATTCACCCACCAAAATTCCTATACAAGGGGCCAACGTGCTTATACCCCAATGCCCACTTAATCTGCACTCTAGATTTCATGGACAGAATTGATGGATTGGATCTAAAGGAAGTGGATCCTAACTGTTGAACTTAATGGAACGTCTTTTTGTCAAAACTCACTTGTCTCAATTTCAATGATGCGTCAGGATTGGAAAGGTATTGGAAATGTCAAATGCCTTATTTCATATCTTTCAATTTCAATCTCTTTTTCATATTCTCCCTTGAAAATGCATGTGGGGTCAATCTGGGTTTTGAATTGATATGCTGAAGAGTGTCCTATAAGAACATAAGAAGTGCAACTGCCATTTTGTTGCCCATTCTGCCAGTCTGGAGAGATCCTTCTGGAGCTCCTCACCATCACTTCTGATCTTCACCACTCGGAAAAGTTTGGTGTTGTCTGCAAACTTTGCAACCTCACTGCTCACCCCAGTCTCCAGGTCATTTATGAAGAGGTTGAAAAGCACCAGTCCCAGGACAGAACCTTGGGGCACACCGCTTTTCACCTCTCTCCATTGTGAAAATTGCCCATTGACACCCACTCTCTGCTTCCTGGCCTCCAACCAGTTCTCAGTTCATGAGAGAACCTGTCCTCTAATTTCCTGACTGTGGAGTCCTGAACATGCAAACCAATTTCCATTCAAAAATCTCAGCCTCCAAGGCAGACTGCAATTTCTGTCTGTTTTACATTCTCCCTCCCTTCCCCTTGAAAAAAAGTGTGGGAATTGAGGTGCGGTTTTCATCTTGAAATGCAGAATGTTATCCTGAAAGTGGACATTTCATTTTAATTTCTCAAGAAAATAAAGAACTGGGTTGCATTGCGGTAACCTTTCTTAAAAAACAGGCTATGGGGGGGGTCAACCTGGGGTTCCAAGATGACATGCAGAACAGTACCTCTCCTCTCTCTGTCAGTCCTCACATTACATACAAAGACAGAATATATTTGGAATATATATTTGGCATTTGGAATATATATTCCAAATACCCAATAATAAGCCTATATCCTCATTAGCTTAACCAATTAAATACCAGGCAGTACAGGGGTGGTGATAAAGCAGGAGAGGGTGGGGAGAGGTATAATGGGGTACGGGGGCAGCAACCAGGGTGGGGAGGTAGGTGGATCTGACCTGGGAGAGGTACAAGATTAGTGGCAGCTGTGCACGCTGTATCCTATCCCCCTTCCTAGGCCCGATTCGCTGACAAAGCAACATAGATTTGCGCTTGTGATTTAGCAGGTGCAGGTCTGAGTCGCCTCCCTCTGGCTACTGGGGCTTTCTTAGAGGCAAAGGGATGAATGTCCCCTTGCCTTGCAGAGACCTCCAGCATGCAAAATTCTCCCAGAGGATGCAGAGTAGTCTGCTCTGGTACTGCTGCATCAGTGTGGGTGTGGAGGAACTTGGATAGGAATGGGCTGCCCATTTTGCATCACTGACCATTCCAGGGATGGTGTTAGAGGTTGACCAGATTGGACACTGACTGAAAGTCATCATAGGGCCCATCAGGCCAGACTGACCTGTGACTCTTCAACATTGGCAACAATTGTAGCAGGGAGTAGCCCCCATGTAGCCCCCATGGGGGCCCAGTGCAGTGTTTTGCTCCAGGCTCCCTAGTAACTTGGCACAGGACTCCAGCAACCCAGAAAATCAGCCCATATGTTATTTGATTTGTATTGGAAATGAGGGATGAGAAACAGGAAGTACATTTTTCAGTTGGCCACTAGGGGGCTGATGGTTGCAATAAATGTATCTATAATACTGTAACTTTAATTTTTAAAAGGAAACTAAAGAGCAGCACTTAAACTGAAACCTAACCACCTCTATGTTCTCTCCAGCAGAGACAGAGGATTTCATGCAGCTCAGTGGCAATGATATCTTTGCAGCACTTTAGGACCTCAGCAGGGATGCTGTCTTTCCCAGGTGCCTTGCCAGAGGCAATAGAGTCCAGCACCACATGAGGTTCTTCTAGGGTTGGTTCACTGTCAAGCTCCTCCAACACAGGCAGGCACTCAATGTTGTTTAGCGCTTCTTCGGTAACTACGTTTTCTCTGGAATATAGCTCAGTGTAGTGCTGCACCCAGCGTTCCATCTGCTGCGCCTGGTCCTGGATGACCGCGCCTGTGGCAGACTTCAGAGGGGCAATTCTCTTCTGTGTTGGACCTAGGGCCTGCTTGATACCATCATACATCTCCTTGATGTTGCGTGTGTCAGCTGCTATCTGTATCTGGGAACAGAGTTGGAGCCAGTAGTCATTAGCACATCTCCTGGCAGTCTGCTGGACTTTGCTACGAGCAGCTTGGAAGACCTGCAGGTTGCGCTCACTGGGACAGGCTTTGTATGCTGCTAGAGCTCTCCTCTTTTCCTCAATGACTAGAGTCAACTCCTCAGGGTGGGCTTCAAACAAGTCTGCCGTCTTGTTGGTCTTCTTGCCGAATACAGACAAGCTGGTGTTGTAAACAGCATTCTTGAAATGTTCCCATCTGTTGGATGCATTTGCATCGGCCAGACCTGGAAGAATTTCCTCAACTGCTCTTGCAAATTCCTCCACTTTTCCCTGATCCTGGATCTTGCTGGTGTCAATGCAAGGTCTTCTTTCCTTTTTCGTGTGATACAGTCATTTTGTTCGCAGTTTCACTCTTCTGCACACCAGGGAGTGGTCAGTGTCGCAGGCAGCACCTTGATAACTGCGTGTGATCTTGATGCTGGGAAGGCTGGAGCATCTGGTGAGAATCAGGTTGAGCTGGTGCCAGTGCTTTGATCTTGGGTGTCTCCAAGAGACTCTGTGTTGGGGCTTCGTGTTGAAGAATGTGTTGCTGACACAGAGACCGTGATGGCAGCAAAACTCTAGCAGGCATTGGCCATTTTTGTTCATCTTCCCAGTGCCAAACTGACCTAAGCAAGTGGGCCACGAATTGTGATCAGCACCAACTCTAGCATTGAAGTTGTCAAGGATGAACAATGACTCTTTCTCGGGGACTTTCTTGATAGTGATGGCCAGGTCGTTGTAGAATTTGTCTTTATCTTCTGCTGGAGATGGCAGAGTTGGTGCATATGCACTGATGAGAGTGACAAGTCCTTTTTGACAAGTCGCTTGTTGGTTTTCACCCTAAACCCCATGGACACAATGAGGTTAATGGACTGTGGTGAGGCAGCACCTTACTGGCTGGGGACTTCCCAGCTTAAGGTGGGCGGTAGCTGCCCAATGAGCTGCAATGATCTCTCCCACCATCGGAAGCAGCCCCTGGCATCATGCTCTATGCCAATCGAACAGAGACTTATAACCGGTAAACTGCTGCTTCCTGTGTTGTGCCGACGCCATATGGCAAAGTTGGAGTGTCCTCTCCAGTGCGCGAAGCCTGGGTAAAGAAGGTATGGAGGATAGGCTGTTATCCTTGCAGCAAATCCCCCCACCTTGCTGAAATGGCCCAATGGAAAGGCAGAAGTCAATACGGTTGGTTCCAGCGGAGTTGCCAGAACGTGACTGTGTTCAGCCATGAACTGCCTCAGGGACTCTGGCTCTGGATTTTGCCTGGAGATTGACTCCTGTAGCCTTTTCCATAACTGGATGTAGCCACAAGGCAGTGGAGGTTTGGGATCAGAGTTTTCCTTCTCTCAGATGAGCTGTCTTCCCAGGTTAAGGAGTCCCATCTAGCCGGTGGCTGTTTAGTCGCCTCTTAGGACAAGTACAGCGAAACCGAGGGCCTATTCTTATCCCCCAGGGGACAGATTAATTATACTTTAAAGAAATAAAGAAATATGTAAAGAAATATTTTCTATTGTCTGTCCTAACTGTCCCAAGTTAGGGACCCCTGCTAATTGGGTAAGAGGCACTTTTTCAAGTGGGTGCTCCTTTTTTTAGCAGGGGGAGAGTAACTGGCCCATCTCACCCCAGCATTGTCTGTTCTAGTGGCTGTCTGCTGGTATTCATTTGCATCTTTTTAGATTGTGAGCCCTTTTGGGACAGGGAGGCATTTAGTTATTTGATTTTTCTCTGTAAACCGCTTTGTGAACTTTTAGTTGAAAAGCCGTATATAAATACTGTTAATAATAATAATTAGGACAAAATTTTAGTGGCTGTCCCCTGGTTCTGGTGTTGTGTGAGAGGGAAAAGAACATCCCCCATAGAACATCCCCCGAAAGAACATCCCCCGAGCATAATTTCAAATGTCTCAATTGTGTCCTTCCCCCAGCACCTTTTTTCTAGACTGAAGCTCCAAACACTGTAGCATTTGCTTGTAAGTGAAGTGCCCCAGCCCAGTATCACACAAGCTGCCTGCCCCCTTCTACTACAACAGGCAGTTGTGTGGTTCTAAGTGTCTCTTACTTCCAGATATCAACCAATCTGGACCCAAATGAACCCAAAGTCTTTCAACTTCAGTAACAGAAGGGTAATTTATTTCCATACAATAACCTCAAACACATAATATTAAGAAGTTACAGAATAACAATATACCATACAAATGACAACAGAATAAAGCATTTCAAAAACGAATAGGAAAACCCTAGCTCTCATCTAATAGGTCTTTCACCACAATACAATCTAGGTAACAACTAACAAGAAACTCAGCAGAACCCAAATAAGCCAACTTCACTAGATGGAGTAGATTTTATAGATAGCACAACTCACACCTATCCCCTCCAAATTAGCATTATAGATGTTTTTAAGTTCCCAATTGTAGGCTCAATCACCCCAAGTTAAGAGAAAATTTTTTTACAGTTGACATTGAAAATAAAACAGACCTAATCCTTTCTTTTCAATGACAGTCCAGTAATTATTTTGGTTTCTCTCTTCTGCACCTTTTCATTTGTTTCAACAAATTTGAGCAGTTCTGAGAGATCAAACTACTGTTTGAGAAAGTCATGAGTTTTTTTTGAGATGTTCACTTGTTGTATGGACAAAAACACAACTTGATCTGAGCACTGGGATGCTATTGCATTCCTAAAAACTAAGGGGGGAAGACCACCACTGAGACCTGCAACAAGGTGATCTCCTAGCTTCATCACAAAAACAAATGGAGGGAAATGAAAAATGGGGAATTTGTGATGAGCCAAATGCCAGCTCTACAATCACAAACTGTAGTAAGACTTTCAGTTTCAAAAACAAACGGAGGTATGAAACTTTTTTTTGCACACCCCTACAAATAAGGCAGTTCACATTGGCATTGGAATGTCATGACAATTGTGTCTGTTTGCAATAGTCAGTGGACAAATTCTATTATTGTAGCAATTATTTTTATTTAGCACGTTACAGAGTTTCATAAAATCAACTATAGCAGTGGTTCTCAAAGTTCTTGGGAATTTTACTCCTGAGGTAAATCTTTGCGGGAGAGGGGGCAAGGACAGTGACGTAATACCCAGGATAGTATCCCTAAGGTGGGGCGAAAGGGGGGTACTCTTACTCACTGCAGGCTGCTGCAGGCTCCAGCAGGTGTGGGGAGCCCCGCACATCTTTCTGCAGGGCTCCTCAAGGCACCAAATGTTGAAAAAAAGCAATCACGAACCACCTTTTGGTTGCAATTGCAAACCAGAAGTGGTTTGCGATCTGTTATTTTCAACATTCTAAGCCTCAGGGAGCCCTGTGGAGGGCTGACGGGGCTCACCTCATCTCCTGGAGCCTGCAGCAACCTGCAATGAATAAAAGCCTCTCCCTTTCGCCCCCCCTTCGCCCCCCCTTAGTGACATGATCCTGGGGATCATGTCACTACCCCTCCCCTTCCCCTTAAAGGGACCGGGGGACCTTTACAAGAGCTGAAGGGTTGTGACTCACCAGTCTGAGTACCACTGAACTACAGGATTGGCTCCAAGAAATGTTTTCATGTCACACCTTTTTCAACCTTTGTTGGATCCATCAGAACATCCCAAAATGATTACATTTGGTTCCTGAGTTTCCTAACATATCTGAAAAGAGCTTGCTTCACTTCTCTGTTTCTTAGACTGTAAATGAGGGGATTGAGCATGGGAGTTAAGACCGTGTAAAACAGAGAGAAGCTTTTTTGAGAGATCATCAACGTGTCTGTTTCAGGGACAACATAAACCAAGAATAATGACCCATAGAAAAGGGACACAACGATGAGGTGAGAAGAACATGTAGAGAAGGCCTTCTGCTGGACAGCTCTGGATTTAATCTGCAAGATGGTCATGATAATGCAGACATAGGAGGCCAAAGTCAGTCCAAAGGGGGCCCCTGTTGCTATAAGGGAAAGAATGAAGGTTGTAAGCTTTACTAGATGGGTATTGCTACAGGAGAGGTTTGTCACTGGATAGAGGTCACAAAAATAATGGTCAATTTCATTGGGCCCACAGAACGTAAGGTCTAACACAAGAGCTGTGACTACTGTGTTGGCCATTAGACCAATGCTCCATGATGTGCAAGCCAATTGGATGCAAAGCCTGCCGCTCATTATGGTGGTGTAGTGCAGAGGCTTGCAGATGGCCAAATACCGATCGTAAGACATCATTGCTAGAAGGTAGCATTCGGTAGCAGCAAGGGACCCAAAGAAATAGTATTGTGTGATGCAGCCCTTCATGGATATAGACCTGTCCCCAGTTACGAGACTGGCCAGCATCCTGGGTACGGTGGTCGTAATGTAGCAGGTCTCCAAGCAGGACAAGTTCATGAGGAAGAAATACATGGGGGTGTGAAGATGCTGGTCAATGGCGACTAAAAAAACAATGAGGAGGTTCCCAAAGATAGATACAGTGTAGATGGTTAGAAATGATAGAAAGAGAGGGACTTGCAATTCAGGGTGGTTCCCAAATCCCAAGAGGAGGAACATTGTAGTGCTGGACCAATTGTTCCCAGTTTGCTGAAGAACACTGAAGTCAGTCTGAAATACAATTTGAGAAACAATAGTGAATGTGAGTCTTGTCTCGGCCCTGCCCTGAGATGATGCTGGGAGTCGAACCTGGGATGCCTGGCATGAAAAGCAGGTGCTCTAACATGGAGCTACAGCCTTCCCCAACCCCACCAAAGCAAGCCCCTAATAAACTGGTAGAGAAGTGGATTGATACTGGAAAGGATTTCAAGTGAAACCTACAGCAAAAATCAAGAACTTCCCACTCAGAAAAACCCCTCAAGCAACCAAGACAGATGCAAAGAAAAAGGAACATTCCATGATTAGGAACATTAGGAATGATTAGTGTATAAGGAACAGTGGTGTAGCTACTGGGTGTATCTGACACCTGAGGGCATATTTTTTTTAACACCGCCCATTTTAATACCCTCTGGGTGTCAGGTGCCTTTTAGAAAGTGGTATTCTAAAGCCTATAGGAAGTCTTAGTTTGATTTTTTTTGGCTCAGGTCTGCTGCTGGGGGTGTGGGTTGGCACCCCCTCAAAGTGTGGTACCCATGGCAATGTACCCATGGCAATGTACCCATGGCAATGTACCCCCTGCTCCCTTTAGCTATGCCACTGATAAGGAAGACCAGGTGGGACCAGATCAAGCGAATATGGTATGACACAAATTGGAATGAGATTCCTAAACTGAACTTAAAGGCAAATATGATAAATTCTTAAAGGTTTACCTTTCTAATATCACTAGATGACATATCTGGAGTGGACAGTACATATTCCATTCTTAAGATAAAAAGTTTCTCTTGCATCTTTTTTATGCTGCCAATGTTTGCGTCAGATGGTAGTTCTGGAGTCTTCCTTTGTCTCGTCTTCAACCAGTATCCAATTATCTATTGTTCTTTTGGAAGCTTATTTGAAGGTCACACGATCAAGTACTTTATCAAAGTAAAGTTCCTTTTGTGGATCGATAATTGCCGTGATTGGGAAGGAGAGATCAGCCAAGCTGGCATTAAGTTTGGACACAATTCTCAACTTGGTTATTGTCCTTCTTTAACAAGAAGTTGTAACAATAAATTTGACAATGCTAAAGGTGTACATTGTTATCCTGCTTCATTGTGTTGCTTGATCAAGAGTGGAGGACCAGCATGCCAAGCAGCTATACAGTCATTATGTAGGATCCTAGTTCATAAATTGTCATGGATACTCACCCAAGAGCCATTTGCTAAGAAAGAAAAATGAACAGCAATGAATGTACTGCAGGATCTTGCCAAAATGAAGCCTTGAAAGTATGTGCTGAAATTTTTCCCAGTGGAATCTGATTTTATGTTTATTTGTTCGTGTTGCATCCTTGTTTGACGGAGGGGCCCTGGAATCTGAGAAGAGCTCCTAAGGGATTGTAGGGAATAGAGGAAAACTCCACCACAGGTTACAAGCCATGATGGGTATGTACAGTCTGAGGTTAGTTGGTCACTCACCATGAGGGCCGGATAGGAATTTATTTTCTGTCACTCCAATTGGCTATGGATGGCAGTTTTTTCGCCTAGTCCAGAGCGGTGAGGGAGGGACGGTATGTTCAGTAGGTTTCATGCATTAAAAATTGGTCACTGTGTTTAATAAAGTAGCACAAGTTCAACCCAATTACAATCTGGTGTCTTCGCTGGGGTGTGTGAGTGTAAATGGAATGCTAGATGCAGGGAGATGGGCAGCGAGATGCAAGTGTCTTGTGTGTGCTCCCTGAGGCATCTGGTGGGCTGCTGTGAAATACAGGAAGCTGAACTAGATGGGCCCTGATCCAGCAAGGCTCTTCTTATGTTCTTATGCTCTTAGTTGAGAATGGCTGGTCAAGCCAAACACTACCTATCACTAATATTTTGCATTTATTTGAATAATTCGAAATTATACATCATCCTTCAATAAACATGGATCCATGGCAGAATTATAAGTTAGAACCATGAAATACAATGCAAACCCTCTCCTCCCATTACAGTAAATCCAAGAAAATGTCATCACTTTTGATGGCAGGTGCACCCAATGGAGGGTTTCCATTCCAAAGTTGATCTCACTGTTAAAGAAGATACCAAGACCACAAGCAGGAAGTGATCCACAGGTAAAACCCAGCACTTAATATTGTCCCCAGTAATGGATCAGGAGCCCGTGTAATTGATTATAGGCTGGTGAAATCCCATCCCAGGTCTAACTAAGCAGCCTGGCAGATATTCTTTCAGTTGTAGTTTTCAGTCACCAAAGTGCTCTCAATGTGCGACAGCAGCTTAACCTAGAAGTCACCAGGGCACAGATCATAGTGAGCAAGCTGTCCCTCTTCACGAAGGCTGTGGTTGGGACACCAGTCTTGGCTGGTAGAAAGTGCTCCACAGTCACCACTTTGGCCTACAAGCTGGACCTGTGAGCACTCCCAGACTGGGGGACTTTTTTTATGACCACAGTTTTTTTCTGGGGATGCAGATCACATTGCTATCAGTTCGTCTCCCTGTGCAAACTCCATACCTGGGTGAAGAAATTCATTTTTTCTCAGCGCTAGAGAAAGCTTTGAAAGATGGTAGAGAGAATGAATACCAGCATATGGGGTTAGTACTTACCTGTAGTTAGTCACTGATACTCCAGGAATCATATCTAATAATCAAAGATGTTCTTAAACGTGCAGCGGAAAGCAGTTTGGGTCTTGGCAAAGTGAAACAGACTCTGATGTAGAATGAGTGTCTCTGCAATTGTCTCCCAAGTGCTTAAAAGAAGTGAGCTTGGGGAGTCGCTGTTAATGTTTGGGTTACATGAGAAACATTTCTGATGCAACCAGCCTCCTAAACTCAAAGGACTTATTATATCAATTCTTATTATATTGACCTATGGAGAATTGCCTTAGAGCAGTGTTTTGTGGGTTGGGACTGTGGGTTGGGACCCACTAGGTGGGTCATGAGCCAATTTCAGGTGGGTCCCCATTCATTGCAATATTTTATTTTTAATATATTAGATTTGATGCTGCCATGGTGTGTGACTGCATTTGGGGAAATGTTACAGACCTGTACTTTTAACAAGCTACTATGTATATTCTTTTAACAATGATAGTAAGTGGGACTTACTCCTGGGTAAGTGTGGGTAGAATTGCAGCCTAGGATTCCTAATCATTTTCCTGCTTGATGATGTCACTTCTGGTCATGACAGAACTTCTGGTGGGTCCTGACAGATTCTCATTCTAAAAAAGTGGGTTCCAGTGCTAAATGTGTGAGAACCATTGCCTTAGAGAATGATCCAAACTGAGAAGAAACTCACTAACTAAAAGCCAACCTGAACTGTCTGGATAGCATAGTCAGGGGGTTTCTCAGTACTTGGCTCATGAGAAAAGTTTTTGAGAGGTGACATCACAAATTGTCATCTATCTACACAGCAGCTGGCTTTATAGCTTGTGCAATTTCACAATGATCAATGGCAATTTCAACAAATGTTTCACTGAAAGATCAACACAAATCTCAGATGGAAAGATCCACAGATCACTGGCCTCACAGCCAGGTTTTCATGGTGACAGCCATTTTTTTAAGCACATCCTGCCTTGGGATGACACTACAAAAAATACATACATACATACATATATACATACATACATACATACATACATACATACATACATATCTCATTGGTGCTCCTGCTGCTGCTGACACCAATGACAGTGAAACAACAGTTAAATATATCTTTTTCTAAATTAAAAAAAAAAAAAGCCATACTAGCAAATGGGGGGAAGAACTGTGACCCCACAAATGGGTTCAGGCACAGATGTCATTGAACCCAAACAGACCTGGGAATGAACAATATGGGAGTCCTGAAAACGAATGCAGCTCTCAAAGAGGAAATATATATTCATACTTCATTCACCCCCTCTGACGATCTCCGACACTAAGATGGAAGAGGTGAAGCAACGACAACAAGAGGGGTTCCTTTCTAGGAAAGTGCACCAATTTGATAACCATGTGATGACTTTTCCTTTTCATGGCAGATTGGCTCAGAAGGGGCTGTTACATTTTATTTACAAGAAAACTATGTGAAATAGGAAACAGCAATTACTTTTAAACAATTCTCAGAGAAGTCAGAACTCCACAAGGAGGCAGGAATGGAGAGAAAGAATAACTACCTTCAGCCATTATTCTTGCATAGAGGATAATCCAACAGAGGATTCCCCCAATCTCCCCATGTGGCCATGCAGTCATGCCAGTGGGGTGCAAACTACATCCTTCAGGGGAGTTTTGGAATGCAAAAGCCTTGTCTATGTAATGGAACATTTGTTCCCTTGCCCCAGAATAAGGCCTTGCCACCCCACTGGGACTAATTGGACGTGTGCCAGCGATATAGCTGGTACATGTCTGAGAGGACCCGAGAAGGTGGATCAAGGCCAGGAAAGGGGAAAGGATACTTACTGCTGGTGCTGCTGCCACCAGTACCAACCCCTTCACTGACCTCAATCTGTCCTCCTTCCCGTCGCGATCTCTGCCCCATTTTCCCCCCTCCCTTTCTACCTATGCCCTCCTATCTCCCACTCCCTGCACTGACATACCAGTGCCAGGGCTGGCATGCAGACCTGGTTGTGTGCCAATTATGGTGGCAACTAGGCTACACTAAATGGCATGTCAAGTTTTGCAACAGCCATAAAGGATCTTACACTGCTGGAACCTACACTCCAGAAGGTATTCAAGGTGGCTAACTATATTTTAAAAATCCACACCAAGAAAACCTGTCATGAAACAGCACCAAAATTAGGAGGAGAAAATCTTCAGTTGATGCTGAAACCAAACGAGTGATGGGACCACCCTCACCCCTTGCAAGTTCCACAGTCTGACCATTCCACATGTCACCACTAGATGAACTTCTGTCCATGGCCAAACATACAAAAGGGCTTTCTCTGAAGTTCTCAGGGGACCAGCAGTTTCATGTAGGAGGAGATGGCACTTCATGGACTTTGGCTCCAAGCTATTCATGGCTTTCACTCTTTCACATAAAACCAGCACCTTGAATGGTATTCAGGCACATACTGGCAATTTGTGCAAGGGGGACCACACCCGAGTCATATGTTTGGCTAACCTGGAACTGGGAATCCCCCCAGTCTGGAAACAGCCAGCACAGTGGCCAGATATCTGAAGTCACAGTGCGGTGGGATTCCTCGCCGGGAAACAGTCAATGCTGCTGTTGCCTTCAACCCCCATTTCCCTCTCAACTCTCCTCCCCAGCAGCATCCAACAGAACAGATGAAAAAATGCATTCTTTGGACGGGTATTAAAAGACACCATTCACTATATATGGAAAAAAAAAAAACATAAATAGAAGTGTCTCTAATTTTTTCCTGACGAACTACGAGACAGATTTACTCTGCCCCAAAAAGTGACAGGGAAGGACAAATACAACATGTTTATTTATTGGCTAAATGCAACTAGCAGTCTTCTTAAGGCTGTGATCGTAAGCGTATTTTTCTAGAAATGACACTCAGTGAAATTATGATAGTTTGTAATGCAGATGATTATGCAGATGACTATCTGTTAATGCAGATTAACCCCTGGGGGCTGGGGGATAAGAATAGGCCCTCCATTTGGCTGTTCGTGTCATAAGAGGCGACTAAACAGCCACCGGGTAGATGGGACTCCTTAGCCTGGGAAGGCAGCTCATCTGAGAGAAGGAAAACTCTGATCCCAAACCTCCACTGCCTTGTGGCTACATCCAGTTATGGAAAAGGCTACAGGAGTCAATCTCCAGGCAAAATACAGAGCCAGAGTCCCTGAGGCAGTTCATGGCTGAACACAGTTACATTCTGGCAACTCTGCTGGAACCAACCGTATTGACTTCTGCCTTTCCATTGGACCATTTCAGCAACGTGGAGAGGGGGGATTTGCTGCATGGGTAACAGTCTATCCTCCATTTCTACTTTATCCAGGCTTCATGCACTGGAGAAGACACTCTGTTCCAGAACCACCATTCAGAGCGCGATACCATAGTCTTCCGAGACTGAAGGATGCCAACTAAGTGACTACTCAAACATAATATTAGGTTAAGCAACCTCAGTCCCAATTGGTGGATCTCTCATGGAAAAAGATGGCCCCTCAGATACTGTTCCCAAACCACTTAGGACTTTCAAGAGAATGATTACCATTTTGACAAAGAGCCTAATCCTATCTATCTCCCTCTCCTGCCAATAAGTGATACCAGAGTGGCTACTGGCTACTGATGCATCTTGTGGGAATGGGGGGAGGGAAGCAATTGCAGAAGTCTGAGTAATGGAGAATTTATTCCCTCCCTTAGCAGTAGCAAAAGTCTCCTCTGGGTAATGGAGAATTTATTCCCTTCTGGAGGTAAGCCTCTGCAGTATGGGGGAGTCCACTCAGATCCGCGCTGGTGCTGGTTCACATGAACAGGTTCTGGTCCAGGAAGGGGACTTGGATTTGGTGGCTGCTGCTGCCACCAAACCAGCCCCCTCTGCAGACCCAACCTGCCCTTTCCTCATCCCCATTGCACCTTCTACCTGTCCCCATCACTGCCTTGTTCTGCCCACCCTGTCACTGCTTCACCCACCACATCTTGCCTCCCCTTCCTTCCTAGTTGCCATCTCAAAGACAACTTCATATTGCAACCTAAAATGTGCTAGAGCAATTTTGTTCCATTGGTTTTAATGGAATGATGTATGAATGAATGAGACATGGTGGTACCTAAGGAGAGAACCAAGCCCAAATAACACCTAACCACTTCTATGTTCATATTTTGCACATTGTCACAGCAAAGTAAAGTGAGCATCATGGCTTGTTAATCCAGTAACTTCCTATTAATGGAATCACCTAGTAATTTCTTATAGAGGAACTCAATCACATACTGTAAAATTATGTTGAACCTTTTCTGCCCAACGTTGCATCTATGCAACAGGGATCATATGTGTACACCTATGGCTGGGCAGAAATAGTTTAAATAAAACTGAAGGGACCAATTATATCTATACATTTGTGTCAAATACAATACATTTGTATTTGACATTAATATATAATCCATACATTATGTCAATGCATTTGCCCGCATCCTTGTCAGAAGCACCAATTTGCAGCCAAGTCTTCCAAGGGCTCTGTGAACTTCTTTGTTTCTCAAGCTGTAGATGAGGGGGTTGACCAAGGGCGTTAGGACTGTGTAGAAGACAGAGAAGAATTTATTTAGATCTCTGAGAGTTGGGCTGTCTGGCATCATGTAGACAATGATGATTGTACCATAAAAGATGCAAACCACTGTGAGATGAGAAGAGCAGGTCGAAAAGGCCTTTTGCCTCCCAACAGTGGAGGGAATATTCAAGATGGTCCTGATGATGCACACATAGGATGCGAGAGTCAACAGAAATGGGGTGATGGTAAAAATAAAAGTTGACAGAAAGGTGATGAGTTCAACCAGGCTAGTGTCACTGCAGGAGAGTTTTTCTAGGGGGACAAAGTCACAAAAGTAATGATCTATGACACTGGGGCCACAGAAAGATAAATGAGACATCAGAAACAGTATGATACCATTAGCTAGAAAAGAATTGGTCCATGCTCCAGCCATGAGTTGAATACAGGGCTTTCCCTGCATGATGGGGGTATAGTGCAAAGGTTTGCATATGGCCAAATATCGGTCGTAGGACATTGCAGCCAGTAGGTACGTCTCTATACCAACACAGGAACCAAACAAATAAAATTGGACCATACACCCACCAAAAGAAATGGTCTTCTCTCCAGTGAACAAATTGGCCAGCATTTTGGGCAAGATGATTGAGCTATAGCAAGTCTCAAGACAGGAAAGGTTGGCCAGGAAGAAGTACATGGGGGTCTGAAGGTGCTGATCAGACACAATGAGAAAAACAATGAGGAGGTTTCCAGCTGTGGTCACCATGTAAATGATTAAAAATAGCAAGAAAAGAAGAGGTTGCAGCTCAGGGAGATTTCCAAAACCCAAGAGGATGAACTCCACGATGGCTGTTTGGTTTCCTTTTTCTGTGTCCCACATTGGTTCAATTCAGTGATGGTTGCATCAACCCTAGGGCAGAAAGACACCTGTTTTAATGGTAGTGGCGCCAACCACCACTTACACAAATCTCTGGTTTCAAACGCAAAAATAATGGTACAGAGCGGCCCTAAATTAAGATAGGTTTGGATACCATGAAGCCCCAAAGCAGATATAGTTTTCTGTCTCTGCCAGCAGCTTTCAGTGTTAATGTACCCTCTGGTAAATTCAGGGTCTGAAACTTTGTCTCAGGTCGACTAAGACTCACTTTAAATATATGTACTTGCCAGTGTTGATTGCTGAAAGTATTTACCTAGTCTGTCTAGGAATGTCTGAGAGTTTTTTTTTTTTTTGGGGGGGGGGTGGATGGACAGGGTTCATCATCATAATCATCATCATCATCATCATCATCATCATCATCATCATCATGCTAGAAGTTTAGATTCAACTTAAATATATGTACCTGCCAGTGTTGATTGCTGAAAGTATTTGCCTAGTCTGACTAGGAATGTAGTAAGAGATTTTTTTGGGGGGGGGATTTCATCATCATCATCATCATCATCATCATCATCATCCTAGAAGCTCAAGGTAGCCAGCAATCATTTTTCTAAGTCTATTTTATCCTTAAAACAATCTTGTTAGACAGCAAAGCATGAGTGCTAATGATAAGTCTATGGTCACCCAGTGAGTTACTGGGATTTGAATCTGGATCTTCCCAATTTAAGGGTTTAAATAGACATGACGTTGGAGATCTGTGATTTGAATTTTCCACAGTTTTTTCTTTATGTGAAAGAATCTACAGTATGTGCCGCTGCTAATTTGATCTAAGAACCAGCCTGCAGGAAGAGGGTGTTTAACATCATTTCTTGAATCTAAACCACCTGCTTCCCAAAGCTGTTATTAAGAGTCATGAGGAGAGAGAGTACAGATATATTGTAGTGGAGAGTGGTACAGAACCAGAAGTGTTTCATGTAATACCATTATAAAGCAAAATCCAAGCAAGGGCAATGCTTCTTACCTTTAATCTTGAATTTTGCAGATTTTTTTTTTTTAAGTTATCCACCAGGAATTTGCAATGCAACAGTCCATAAGTTCATTTGGTCCTTTATCCCTCTTCAAATTCTTCACCAGTCATGAAAAATACTTCCCACATCTTTGTAGCTTGTGATGGTGAATTTGTGGTCAGCAGTACTTTAAATGCTCTCGGATTAAATGCATACTATTAAAGGAAGATAAAGCATAGGACACTGCCTTAAATTGAGTCAGACAGTGGGTCCATTTATCTCAGCATTGTCAACACAGATTCGTAGCAACTCACCTAGCCTTAGACAGAATTCAGCCAAGGTCTCCATGCACACAAAGCAGATGCTCTTCAACGAGCTATAGCCTTTCTACTCTTTCTTCAAGAATCCTCTCAATCTTTTTTGAAAGGGGCCATGAATGACAATGGGAGTTTGGAAAGACTTTTGCTGAACTGAATTCTTCTGGAAAGGCAGATATCAGTTCTGCCTATTTGTCTTCCTGTCCAAAATCATTGAATGGGTGACGTTTCTCAACGTTGGCAGACGTTTTAAAAGATGGTGTGTTGTCAACGAAGGTTGTCAGCATATGAGTTAGTACTTACTTGTAGCCATTTGTGATTACAATCAGTGATGTTCCAGGATTTAGACATGGCAGTAGAGGATAACTCTCAAGTTGTAATGGGGGAAAAAAATGGACTTTTGGAAAACTGAAATTGTCTTGCTTGCAGAAGGAAATTGCTTGGGAGGGTCTGAGACTCAATTGAAAAACATCTGCCTTGCAAGCAGAGGGTCCCAGGTTCAATCCCTGGCATCTCCAGGTAGAGCAAAGAAAATTCCTGCCTGAAACCTTAAAGAGCTCCTGCCAGCAGTGTCAATAAGATAGTGCCATGTGGCCCAATGTTCTGATTCAGTATAAGGCATCTCTCAAAAACATTTAAAAGATGTGAGCTTGGGGAGTTGCTACTGGCTGCCTGGAGAACATAATGATGCAACCAGCCTCTTAACCCCAAAGGAGACACTTATATTAATGTTTGTCCCATAGGACGGCTTTGATGGCTCCTATAAAATGATTCAGCCATTCCAAAGCTTTTCCAGGCTTTTGTGACTTGCAAGCAGTGGTTGTAAAAGCCACTGTCCATTGATATTGTTGAAGTTTCATGGTGGTGAACACTACCAATTGATACAAGGTAATGAAAGCCATTTATGCTATGCAATTAAAACAAATTATTAGTTTAAAGCCTAATAAAGCAGCTTAATGAGAAAATGTTCATATGCTTAAAACTTAAAAAATCCACATCACTGTCTCTGTCTGAAACAGGTCTGAAACTGCAGACTGGCAGTTTTGCTAAAAATAACAGAGTCTCAGGAAGCTCTTGGCAGCATGCCAAAGGCATCTAGTAAGGAGATAACAGTTTAGAACAATACACACATTGTAAATAGGGAGGATGCTGGAAAGCATCCAAGCCATCTTGAGCTCCCTGCTTGTAAACAGAGAACCCTGAACAGATGAATACCCTTGGCAAAAAAGTAGTTTGCAGTTTTAAAATCATAATTCTTTCAGGGTTCTTTTTAAACCAAAAGAATACATATATTAAACACTAAGAGAGCTATTTAGAAGGTACTATACCAAAATTTCATAGAAATGCCAAAGGATTACAATGTTTGCATGCTTGCCAAATAATTCTTCAATGCCTTAATAGTTATTGTCTCTAAAGTGTAACCAACATATATATATATATATATATATATATATATATATATATATATATATATATATATATATATATAAAATGACATAGTAGCCTTAGAAGTGAATTTTAACTGTTTGAAAGTTTAATAAAAGCATAAAAATACACAGAAAGGTGAAAAACTATTTCCAGTTAAAAATCAAGGGTCTCACAGGGAGACAGCTCACAGACTTTGGAATGTGGGGAAAAAAACAACTTCTCAAAGATAACACTCTTGTCTTGGCAAAAGCATTCGCTGAGCCTGTATCTCTGTAGACCTTGAGGCCTCAAAGTTTTGCTAGTTTCACACACTTTAGGAATTTGGGGAAAGTTGCATCTCAAAGGCTCTTTTGGCATCAGAAGCGGGGAAAACGGAATGTTATGATGCTGAGAAGACGCAAATTTGCAACATTGTAATAAGGGAAAGTCTTACTTGGCAGGCTGAAATAGAGTTTTAGCTAGCGAGATACAGATAATAAGATAAGCAGAAACATTCTTGAGAAAGTCCCTGTTTGAGAGTTTGCCTGACGTGAAATGTAATCTGTTTAAAAGTAAATAAGAAAAGCCTTCTTAAAAGAAATCCTTTTTTTACAATAAGAGTTTGGTTTGTCTTGTATTAAATAAATTAAAGTACACCACTATACATCCCTTGAAGGTAACAGGTCACATATGGGATCACAGCATGGAATAGAAAGGACTCAGCTTAACAAAGGTTGACAGAAAGCCCCACAGTGACTGGTGGGAGCAGGAGAAAAGAATGTAAGAGATAAAAGAGGTGGCTCTTACCAAGGCCATCTAAGTTAAGGATGCCAAGAAATAAGTACAAAGACATGCCAAAAGGCCAGTTCTGAATAAAAATGAGGTTACAGTGCACTCTACTGGTACTTGAAAACAAAGTTTTCTATATGTTTAAATGTATGGTATGGCCTTATTTGAAACCTGTAACTTGAAGCTCACCAATCAAATGTCTGTAAGGCTGTCTCTGGCCAATCCAGAGTAAGCCCCATCTATGATGTCAAACTCCAGCCAATGAAAAGTGTAAAACTCCTCAAACAAAGGACCCAAAATGTAATAAAAGGGTAAGGTTGAGATTGAAAATTGCTCTCACTGCTTTGGACTGGAGACACCCCTTGCTGGTAATGAAATAAAGCTTGCAGACAATCACCACTCTTGCCTACTGAGTCTTGCTTTTGAACCTTGCAACACCTTGCAACACAATCACAGCAACATATATATATATATATATATATATATATATATATATATATATATATATATATATATATATATATATATTTAATTGCTCTGATCATAAAATACCAGAACTGTGATTAGGGAAGACCCAGTTATATTGTCCATATAGATAGATCTCTCAGCAGAACCTGGATTCATAGGGATCTCATCATTCAGAAGTGCAGGTTGGGATGTAACCTCTGAAAGCAAAGATATCCTTCAACCAGCTCCAAATGATATGAATTT
Source organism: Tiliqua scincoides (assembly GCF_035046505.1). Taxonomy (NCBI): domain Eukaryota; kingdom Metazoa; phylum Chordata; class Lepidosauria; order Squamata; family Scincidae; genus Tiliqua; species Tiliqua scincoides. The sequence continues at coordinate 94,235,452 of NC_089825.1, forward strand.
CTGTGTAAGAAAGCTGATCTATTGAGTCTGTATGCTTACAGGATGCCATGTATCTGGTAAGCCCTGCCTCTGATGGTGCCATGCTCCGAGTCATGCCCTCTGCTGTCCCCATGGAGAGGGCATGTTGCTGCAAACAAAGCTCTCCATCAGGAAAATGAGGCTAGGAGCATGGCAGGAGCAGGGCTAGCTCATAGCATTCTGTAAGCAGGAGAGACTCCATACTCAAAGGACATTTGACAAGGTCTTCAAATGCTTACAGTGTGAAATGTTGTACCATTCACAGCACAATCCAAACATGCCTCTTCACTGGCACAGTGGCTACCACTCTGGCCGAAGGTGTCACAAATGCATGGAGGCCTGCACCACCCTGCTGGTTCTGTATCTTGACCAGTGGCTTCTGGCAAAGGCAAGAGTCATGTCAGGTGGCAGGAGGGTACAACGGAGGTGGGAAGGGAGCGTTTCTGGGTAGGGAGGGTGGAATGGGTAGATCGGATTGGGAGGGGGCCGGATCATTAGAGCAGACTTGTGTGTTATCCTTTCCTCCCTTCTGGGCTTGGTAGCCTTAAGAACATAAGAACATAAGAACAGCCCCACTGGATCAGGCCATAGGCCCATCTAGTCCAGCTTCCTGTATCTCACAGCAGCCCACCAAATGCCCCAGGGAGCACACCAGATAACAAGAGACCTGCATCCTGGTGCCCTCCCTTGCATTGGCATTCTGACATAGCCAACTTCTAAAATCAGGAGGTTGCACATACACATCATGGCTTGTAACCCGTAATGGATTTTTCCTCCAGAAACTTGTCCAATCCCCTTTTAAAGGCGTCCAGGCCAGATGCCATCACCACATCCTGTGGCAAAGAGTTCCACAGACCAACCACATGCTGAGTAAAGAAATATTTTCTTTTGTCTGTCCTAACCCGCCCAACACTCAATTTTAGTGGATGTCCCCTGGTTCTGGTATTATGTGAGAGTGTAAAGAGCATCTCCCTATCCACTCTGTCCATCCCCTGCATAATTTTGTATGTCTCAATCATGTCCCCCCTCAGGCGCCTCTTTTCTAGGCTGAAGAGGCCCAAACGCTGTAGCCTTTCCTCATAAGGAAGGTGCCCCAGCCCCATAAACATCTTAGTCGCTCTCTTTTGCACCTTATCCATTTCCTGATTGGCATGGCACAATGCCATGTGTGTAAGCACGACTGCCATGGGAATGTGGGAACTTCACATCAAGTTGTCCCATCTCTGTTTCCTTTATCCTTTTGGCTCTGAGTGTCTGTCTGCAAGCCGGTGCACAGGCTGGAGATTCAACAACAACAACAACAACAACAACAACAACAGTATTTATATACCGCTTTTCAACAAAAAGTTCACAAAGCGATTTACAGAGAAAATCAAATATCTAATGGATTCTCCTGATTAATGCTACGTTTCCGCAGCACCTTGTTGCTTAAGAAGTGGTCATGATTACGCTGCTCAGCCTCTTGCTCTGGAATCCATTTGGCTGTGGGCTTCTTGACATGGGCTGCACATGACAGGAACAGACCTGTTTTTGTACGTGGGTCTATCCTGATCACATCTGTGATGCAAAGGGGCACATAGGAGGTGAGCTCTTGAATCCTCCCCTTCCCACCTCTTTTCCTTCTGCAGCCTCTCTCTAGCCATGTTTATTTTCTGCACTGGAGCCTGACTGAGGACTTGTGGGGAGGGGTATAGACAATAGGGATTAAAAGCATTGGGCAAAATGGAAGGGTTCATGTACCTCCCCCAGGTCTTTGGGTGCTTTAAATCACCCTCCCCTTACATGAGGCTACTTGGACTTGTGCCAGCTAAATAGCTGCACAGATCCAAATAGCCCCATAGGGGAAGCTGAGGTGTTGTTTGGGGTAAGGGGGAAAAATATCACCTTACCCCAAGACCTCCAGCCTGCTCTAAGCTGCGCTGGATACAGCAGCAACCTTGCTGCCCCACTGCACCAGGGCAGCATAGGATTGGATTGTCGTAAAAAAATAGTCACCTTCTTCTGCCCTTTTGTAGCCCATGTTGAGTTTCCTTTCTGCATCATATCACATCACATCTGATGCTTCCTGAAGCATTCAGCTTTTCTTTCTTTCTTTCTTTCTTTCTTTCTTTCTTTCTTTCTTTCTTTCTTTCTTTCTTTCTTTCTTTCTTTCTTTCTTTCTTTCTTTCTTTCTACCTCCCAGCATGCTCTTACATTGCTTAGTTCTGGGGTGTTCTGGGGGCAAAAAATGTGGTCATATTTTTTTTCTCTGAATGGTCTGGTATGACACAACATTTGGGATGTGCTGGGAAAAAATGTTGGCCTTGAGAGGCAGCTCCAAGGGAAGGTCTGGTGCATCTTTTCAACGCAATTTAAACAGGCGAGGGGACATTCTGCAGGCAAGCCCCCCCCATCCCCATTATGAAAAATAATGGTGTTACACCAACAAATTCTATTGCATTCATGGTAAGCTGTAAGGCCAACAACTGGAAAACAAAAGGCCTGTTTGGTGAATCTCTCATCCATTTTGGGCAAAACTGCTAGGATTGAAATCCAATCAACGGGATTTCCAGAATGGAACAACTCTGTACAAAACAACCCTTAGGAATAGCATACTCTATACGCGATTAGTGGCCAAATCTTGGATTAGTAGTCTAGTGACTAATGGTCCAATCCTATCCTTGACCAGCTGCACAGGGCAGGGCCACTGACACAGTGAATCAATCAATCAAATTTTTATTACGATCATAGACCAACGTAGAACAAAAACAATACTGTCACTACATAATCAGCTACATTAACGACAATTCAGATAGATCAGTGGTTCTCACACATTTAGCACCGGGACCCACTTTTTAGAATGAGAACCTGTTGGGACCCACCAGAAGTGATGTCATGACCAGAAGTGACATCATCAAGCAGGAAAATTTTTCACAATCCAAGACTGCAATCCTACCCAAACTTACCCATTAGTAAGTCCTATTTACCCAGGAGTAAGTCCCATCATTGTTAAAAGAATATACATAGCTTGTTAAAAGTTCAGGTCTGTAACATTTCCCCAAATGCAGTGACATACTATCAAGTCTAATATATTAAAAATAAAATATTGAAATGAATGGGGACTCACCTGAAATTGGCTCACAAGGTGGGTCCCGACCCACAGTTTGAAAAACACTGAGGTAGATTAAAACTACAAATTATTATCCTAAAATTGGAATAAAATCAAAACTAGAAGTAAACTTAAAAATAAGAGCAAATTAACATAAGCTGTATACAATTCAGGTAGGCTAAAACTACACTTCATATTCCAAAATTGAAGCAGCAGAGATGGAATAACAGTGAAACATTGCATCCTGCAGGCTGGCTGCTCCCCTCGCCTCCAAAGGGTGCGGGGGGTGGGTGGGTGGAGGGGGCCTCCACATCTGTAGATTAGTGAATCTGCAGATATAGGATCTGTGGATATGCCCCTCCCCCCTGTACTAATACATACTGGTGCTTATGGAGAAGGCCTTGGATGCATTTCTGCTACAGCTTTAATCCTCTTTCAGTACACTTCTATTCCCGCAGTGCCTTCTGGTGGGGGACGGACGGACTGTAGTTTGTTAAGGAATCTGAGACCTGTTAGAGCAACCCTTTACATAATGCATTGGGTAACAGAAGTGCATTGAAAGTGGATTAAAGCTGTAGTGGAAAAGTAGCCCTAGGTAGGCTGAGATTGAAGTACCCAAATTTATTTTGCAATAAATTTGTTTCATACTGTATTGTTTGTTTTGTCATTGCTCAGGTCTCCTGGAAGCACAGGCCTGGGGGATTTTGCCTCCTTGCCCCCTTCCTTGCAGGTGCACATGCCAAAATCCTATCCCTCTTTTCCTGCCCCAAACCACCACAAGTCTCCTTGAACTTATGCCAGCTAGCTGGCATAGAACCAAGGAGACCCACTAGAGGCCCATATATAGGTAAGTAAAAAAGATTTTTTCTTACATCTCCTGGGCTGTGTTTTTGCCCCCCCAGCCCCCCCCCCCACTCACAGCATAGACTATGTAGACCATTAGTGGTGCATAGGATTGGGCCACAAGAATGACTGTTTATAAAACAAGTGCCTGCTGGAATAAAAAGTCCCTAATTAGATGTTTGAAAGACCACCATGTCTGGGCCACTTGGGTCTCTTACCAGAGTATGCAGCCCTGACTTTCTCTTCAGTTTTACCTTTTAACTTTTCCTGTTGAAGAACTTTTTCTCTTGTCTGTCTCACTGTTACAAAATAGCTATAATAAAAATGCTTGGCAGAGCTCCCAGAATTCTTGGCATCTTCATCTCGACTTTGGCATTTTAGCACAAGTAATGCTGAAGTCTAATTATGAAGGGAGCTCCTCATTAAGGCAGGACAGCAACATACCTGATCTCTCATTTATAAAATGCAACTGGGCGGTTTCCCCCCTCCCCCAACATTAGTTGCTTTTCAGAATTTATTTTCAAGTCCACGAAAATAAATCGTGGACTTATTTCGATTGTCTGACCAGAGCACTTGGGTTTAGCAAGTGATGCAGATGCTCAGATTAATAAAAAAAAATGGGAGTGCAGAACAACCAGGAACAGATGTGATGAATTTGATTCTAGATAGCCATCTTTTATGTTACTTTGAAATGCTCATTCTAATTTCAGGATGCACTTGCCATTTTGTTATCATTATCACGATGAATAATAATTCTTCATTATTCATTATTATGAATCCAATGTTATCTTGTATATATATTTTTAATGAAAAATGTGGAGAAAATTAATTTGGAGAACTCTAGCTCTGGGTATGTTTTGTCCAAAGAGCTGTGATTCTTGGTGAGCTACTGTACTTTTTTTTCTGAGCCTCAGTTTCAAGCACTCTGTGTGGTTGATGCTTTCAATCCAAAAACAAATGGAGATCATTATTATTAATAATGACCTATAATGAGTCTTAGAAGCGCTTCTTCCAACTTTCCCTTGATCTTGTGGACATTTAAATAAGCGTGCGTACAAAAGGACTATTTATACATGGCTACTGAATGAATGCAAGGTTCAGGAAAGCTCCAAAATTTTGATCTGAAAGCAACAGCTGATTCATAGAGGAAAAACTTGTGCCTTTGGAATGGAACACGAATGGAACACATCAGAGTATCTACCTAGCGATGTGATCATCTTAGAGGTAAATATTTATGCATTTATCTTATTAACATTTCATTCAATTCAATGTATTCAGCAGAAGATATTTCATGAGATTTTTAAATAGTCCATATACACCCCAACCCACTTTCTGAGTAAACTGCAGCACTAAAGGAAGCAGATGATTTTTTTTAGAAAATCTGGTTGTCCCTCTTTTGCTTCTCTTCTGTATTCTCCCTTGGAAAAGCAGCTCCTTGGAAGAGCTTCTCTCTCTCTAGTCCACTGGTTCTCAACCTTTTAGCAGAATGAGAATCTGTCAGGACCCACTAGAAGTGACATCATCAAGTAGGAAAATTAACAACCCTAGGCTGTAATTCTACCCACACTTACCCAGGAGTAAGTCCCATTTACTATCATTTTTAAAAGCATGTACATAGTAGCCTGTTAAAAGTACATATTTATAACATGTCCCCAAATGCAGTAGCATCAAGTCTAATATATTAAAAATAAAATATTGAAATGAATGGGAACCCATCTGAAATTGGTTCGCAACCCACTGAGTGGGTCCCAACCCTCAGTTTGAGAACCACTGCTCTAGTCTGTTAGCAAGCTGCTGTAACCTTATGCCTTATTTCTTTTAAAAGAATTCCTCCTTGTTTTGCATGAGCCACTTCATCATCTCTACTGATTGTTAAATTTCTCTGTTCCCCCTCCCCCCTTTTTTGCCTGCTGTAGATTCCCAACTCACAGGGACTTGATCCTGCTGTGTTTTGTACAGCATCTAGCACATTATTCATGTGAAATCAATGTGCAATAGTAGGAAAAAACAATATTGAAGATGCCAGCAGTGTTGCCAACTCTCACTGACATTATTCCTGAATATTTTTTTTTTCTCAACACAGTTTGATGTCAAAGAGAAACCCCTCTTAAAATCTCCACATTTGCTATCAGTAGTTTCATGGAGATTGGTGCTGATTTCTGGAGACTCCAGGTCAATAGTAGAGGGTTGGCAACCCTAGGTGCCAGCAGCAGTAGCAGGCTGGGTCATGAGTCATTGGTCTTGAGCACAGTTTCTTGTCTCAACCCCAAGCTACTAGTCCCTAATCCTATATCACACCATTTCCATTTGTTTGCCTCCTTCCAGTCTGCTTCCTGGAACTTGGAAGTAGAAAGGAAATAAAAAACAAAATAAATACAGTATCTGCATATTGTTAATGTGAAAATTGTTTTCAGATTCCAGACTTTGATCTTCCTTAAATCTTGACTTACAGTGCAAATCTGTGCATATCTACAAAGGAATGCCCCATTGAGTTCATTGAGAATGCCCCATTCTCTCACTGATGTGCTAGTTTTTGTTTTGTAGGGAGAACTTTATATATGTAGTTGAGTGAAGGAAACGGGAAGAAAGAATGTAACAGGTCTGCTGGATGAGGCCAAAGGCCATCTTATAGAGCACCCTGTTCCCCCAGAGTGGCCAACAAGATTCCACTGGAAGTCCACCACCAAGATAGGAAAACAATAGCTTTGCTGTTGCTTAACCCAAGCAATTGGTATCTGAGGTATACTACCTCTGAACAAGGAGGTTTCACATAGCTATTGTTCATGAATTTGCAGCAGAGGAAAAGTAGCTAAAGTCTACTATGCAGTAAAATATGCAGTTCTGCCCAGTTAATCAGCTGGGCCTTTGGTCTGAATGATCTCACAATTCTATAGTGTTATGCATGTTCGCTCCCATGAAAAAGAAAATATACTGTTTACCCAGAGAACCAGAAAGCTTCCTGCTTATTGTCCTCCATGATACGTTGAGTATCCCTTAGCTGCAATTCTAAAATCCAAAATAGCTCCAAATCCAAAACTTGTGGTTTGCTGTTGGCACTATTTAACATCTGGTACAGGTATTTTGGTGATGCTACTGTGCTGCTTAGTTCCCTTGAACACATTTCTTTTTCACTGAACATAAGAAGAGCCCTGCTGGATCAGGCCAAAGGCCCATCTAGTCCGGCCTCATGTATCTCACAGTAGCCCACCAGATGCCTCAGGGAGCACACAAGACATCTACATCCTGTTAACACTCTTGCATCTGGCATTCTGAATTAGCCTACTTCTAAAATCAGAAGTTTGCACATACCCATCATGGCTTGTAACCTGTGATGGACATTTCCACCAGAAATTTGTCCAGTTCCCTTTTAAAGGCATCTAAACTAGATGCCAAGTCATGGTGACTGACAGTCCAATCCTTAGCTGCCCGGGGTGTGCAGCTTTGGTGGTACCGAAAACGACTGCTGCTGAATTCTACGCACCTTGGGCTACCGCGGGTGACACCTTGGGAGAAGGGGACTTTTGTCCCCTTCTCCTGGCTAAGGGAAGCAGCCCCGCAATGGGGCTACTCAGTTTACCACCAACCAAAAGGTCGGTGGTAAGGTAAAAGTGTTCGTGAAGGGTGTCAAGCCCTACACGAACAGACAGGATCCGGTGGAGCGGAGCTCCAATGGACCCACCTCTCTGCCTCCCTGCTCTCTCCCCCTGGCATGCCTCTTACCCACCCTCTCCCCAACCTCACGCCTCCATGATACGCCTCCTCCCTTGTATTGGCAACCTTCAGTCTCGAAAGACTATGGTATCGCGCTCTGAAAGGTGGTTCTGGCACAGCGTCTAGTGTGGCTGAAAAGGCCAATCCGGGAGTGACAATCCCTTCCACACCGGGAGCAAGTGCAGTCTGTCCCTGGTCTGTCTCCCTGGCTATGGGCCTTCCTTCTTTGCCTCTTGGCCAAGTGTCTCTTCAAACTGGGAAAGGCCATGCTGCACAGTCTGCCTCCAAGCGGGCCGCTCAGAGGCCAGGGTTTCCCACTTGTTGAGGTCCATCCCTAAGGCCTTCAGATCCCTCTTGCAGATGTCCTTGTATCGCAGCCTCCTCCCTACCCTCTCTCCAACCTCCTCCTGCCTCACCCTTCCCCAGAATACCTCCTTCCTGCCCCCCACCCCACCCCCACTCACTGTGCTGTGACTCGGGAATCCATGAGACTGCCAAGCAGCAGCAGCAGGGCACCCCCCTGGCGCTAGCCCAGCGCCGGCCAGCTGGTTAAAGTGGTTAAAGATACTGGACTGTCAGCTGCAAGGTCAGCAGCCCAGGAGTTTGAGACCCTGGTGCTGTGGTACAGGGTGAGTTTCTGTTACTTTCCTCAGCTCCTGCCAACTTAGCAGTTCAAAAGCACGTAAAGCAAATAGATAAATGAGTACCATTTCCCTGCTTACTCTGGCAAGTTACCCTAGGAAGGCAACAGCATTCTTTGTGCTTTGGCGTTTAGCCGTGCTGGCCACATGACCACAGAAGATGTCTTTGGACAATGCTGGCTCCTTCAGCTTTGAGACGGAGATGAGCACAGCCCCCTACAGTTGGACACAACTGTGCAGAGGAAACCTTTATGCAAGCCAGTGTATTGGAATCGCAGAAGATCTGGCGAGGAGGTAGATGTGGTGTCAGCAGTGGCCCCTTTAAGGATAAGGCTTGGGCATCCAGCAGAGTGTGCTGCACAGCTGCAGCCACTTGAAGGCAAAAGGAGCACCTGAGGCAGGAAGGGATGGTGGGTTGTAGAAGGAGTGCAGGTTGGAGGTAGGAGAGGAGACTGACTTGTAATCTGACCTTGGATGGTGACTTGGCTTATTGACTTTGGACTTTGACTTGGATACTCTGACTGACTTTGTGACTAATGGACTGATTAACGGACTATTTGAACAGGCTGCGGAGAGCTGGAGAGCTGAGGTGTGCTGCTATACTAGGAAGGACTGCTGCCTTAGGAACTGGGTCCCTGCAGTTTAAACAGGCAAGCTACCCTGGTGGTGGAGTTTAGCAGTGCTACTGTAGAGAACTGGGGCCATTGTTGGATGAAAGGGGAGCTAATTAGCTTAGAGTGGGCATAAGTTCCCTAAGTGAGCTTGGAGTGGGAATCTGGCAGAACAGCCAGATGCCACCTCCACATCCTGTGGCAAGGAGCTCATCAGACTAATTATTATTCGACATACCACTCTATTATGGTATGTCATACTTTTTACTGTTAAGTACTTACGTGTACTTACTTCCCCTGGGGGCTGGGGATAAGAATAGGCCCTCAGTTTGGCTGTACTTGTCGTAAGAGGCGACTAAACAGCCACCGGGTAGATGGGACTCGTCAGCCAGGGAAGGCAGCTCATCTGAGAGAAGGAAAACTCTGATCCCAAACCTCCACTGCCTTGTGGCTACATCCAGTTATGGAAAAGGCTTCAGGAGTCAACCTCGAGGCAAAATCCGGAGCCGGAGTCCCTGAGGCAGTTCATGGCTGAACACAGTCACGTTCTGGCAACTCCTGCGACGCCGCTGGAACCAACCGTATTGGCCTCTGCCTTTCCATTGGACCATTTCAGCGACGTGGAGAGGGGGGATTTGCTGCATGGGTAACAGCCTATCCTCCATACCTACTTTACCCAGGCTTTGCGCACTGGAGAGGACACTCTGTTCCAGAACCACCATTCAGAGCGTGACACCATAGTCTTCTGAGACTGAAGGATGCCAACAACTTACGCGTGTATAAGACTTGGGTCCCATGCCCAAGATATCCCATTATGTATATATAAAACTGAAAAATATCCAAAATCCGAAGCACTGCTGGTCCCAAGCATTTCCGACAAGGAATACTCAACCTGTATATCATTTTCCATGCATTCTAAGGTTTGTTTGCTCATGTTTCTTGTTCAGTGTGACAAGAACGTGACAGTGTATTCAAATATGAAATACTTCCTGTGGCACAGTTCCCCAAGACATTGCTGGCACCAGATTCCTGGGGGCCTGGGACAAAGCCTGCAGTGGGCCTTCCATCCATGGCATCCTTACCTGCTCCCTTACCATAGTCAGAACGCTGTGCAATGCTACTTCAGGTTCACTGCTCCTTTGTTAGCACAGTTCCTGTAAATAATAGCAGGAGTTTGAAGAAACAGCCTGAGGAGTGCAGGAAGGAGATGAACTGCTTTCTGCTTGCTTTTAACAGGCAGAAAGTGGATCAATGTGGTTCACACTGTGGCAGGCTGGAGGGAGGTGGCTCAGAGTGAAGGGCCAAATTTGCCACTCTCCTGCCCCCCCACAATCTGCCACTGATGCACCTCACATCACCTCACCTAATGGATGGATCACTCCTGCTCATAGTATGTTGGGTGCTACCACTGTTACAGGTACTGAGAGTTTTCAGGAATGGGACCTTGGCTAGTGCCTAATCAGGTCAGCCTCTGATGGCACCCTAGCCCTGTAGCCTCTGATGGTACCCCAGCCCTGTAGTTTTTACCCATTCAGAACACGTACATGGACCCACAGATTGTGCCCTATATACCTGTTAACATGAGTCCCAACCATGGGGGGAGGAAAGCAAGAGAAATTTGCCTTACTTTTGCACATTAATGCTTTTCAAATTGTCTTTCAGAACACCTTTGATATTCATCAGCAACTGGAAACTGGGGACAATCAGTCCAGTGTTACAACTTTCATCCTTCTGGGATTTGGGGACCTCCTTGAACTGCGCATTCTCCTCTTTGTATTGTTTCTAGCCATCTACACTTTGTCTCTTGCAGGCAACCTCTCCATTGTTTTCCTGGTCGCGGTTGACCACCATCTTCACACCCCCATGTATTTCTTCCTCATGAACTTGTCCAGCTTGGAGACCTGCTACATCACGACCATCCTCCCCAGGATGTTGGTCAGTTTCCTAACAGGAGATCGATCCATATCCATTCCGGGCTGTATCACGCAATACTATTTCTTTGGTTTCTGTGCAGCCACTGAATGCTACCTTCTTGCAATGATGTCTTACGATCGCTATTTGGCCATCTGCAAACCTCTGCACTACACAACACTCATGAGTGTTAAACTCTGTGTACGATTGGCATTCATATCTTGGGTGAGCGGCCTGGTGACCAACACTATAATCACCTCTTTTCTGTTAGAGCTCACCTTCTGTGGACCCAACGTCATTGACCATTTCTTCTGTGATGTCTATCCAGTGGCAAACCTCTCCTGTAGCAATACCTATTTGGTAAAGACTGCCACATTTATTCTAGGCATCATGGGAACAGGGCCGCCTTTTGTACTAACCCTGACCTCCTATGTCTTCATTATTCTCACCATTGTGCAAATTAAATCCAAGGCAGCCCAGCAGAAGGCCTTCTCCACCTGCTCTTCCCACCTCATCGTTGTCACGCTTTTCTATGGCTCAATCATCCTTGTCTATATTGTCCCTGAAACAGAAACCCTGAAGGAGCTACACAAGACCTTCTCTGTTTTCTATACCATCCTGACTCCGACGCTCAACCCCCTTATATACAGTTTGAGGAACAGGGAGGTGAAGGAAGCTTTTTTCAGGTCTGCCAGGAAATTCAACAACAGAGTTTCATAGTCTTCATTTCTTCCTGAATTTCTTCCTCTGGACGTGGAGCTTTGTCTTCCTTAAATGACTAAGGGCGCAATCCTAACCAACTTTCGAGCACGAACTTAGCTGCAATGTAGCCCAAAGGTAAGGTAACAAACATGCCCTTACCTTGAGGAGGCCCCCTTGACTGCCTCCCCACTGCTGGTTGCAGTGCTTGCCACATTGGCACAGCTATGTCAGTGCTAGAAATTTGGTTAGGATTGCGCCCTAAAGCTCAGCTCTATAGTTTGCTCGATTGAAATTCAAATGACATGGACATAGATGGTCCACATAAAATCAATAATAATATTCTGGGATGGGGAAGGCTGACAACAAAATGTTGTGACATATCCCAAGCCCTAATAAGAATTCTTTTGTTCAGGGCTCCAGTCCTCTTGAGAATCACAGTGTAGCACAGTGATTTTCAAGCAGTGCGTCACAGCACATCGGTGTGCTGCGAATGGTGTGCAGGTGTGCCACAGGAGTTTGGGGGAGGGTCATTTATTAGTAGGGCTACAGGGTGATGCAATCCCCTTGCTGGCAATATGGTGTGCCTTGCCAATTATCCAAAAACCGATGGTGTGCCTTGACAATTTTAGCGTCTCGACAGTGTACTGTGAGATGAAAAAAGGTTGACGATTGCTGGTGTAGAGCAGGGCTGCCCAAACCCCAGCCCCCGGGCCACTTGCAGCCCACGGGGGGCCCCAATCCAGCCCTCCAGGGAGCCCTCCATCTCCAATGGGCACTTGGCCTGCTGGAGACACGCCGGAGCCCTCTCCAGCCGACGCGACTGCTCTTCACAGCGACAGCCAGGAAAAGGCACTAACAGCACTAAGAGCACTAAGCACTAAGCAGGAGAGCAGGAGCCCCGCCCATCAACAACCCCCCCCCCCATTAGGTTGGGGAGGCTGCAGGCATCGGATAGGGGTGAGAAGTCCTGGGTCTGTTTGTCCTGCTTGAGTTTGGCTTGGGGGGTGGGGGTAGGCACTGAAAGGGACGGGAAACTGTGGGTCTATTTGTGCTGCTTGCGTGTGCTGGGGGGCGGGCACTGCAAGGGAGAAAACATGGGATGTTTGAATGCCACTGGAGAGCATGTCTACTCAGCAGTAAGTCCCATAGAGTCAGTGGGGCTTACTCGCAGGAAAGTGTGGATCTGATTGGGCTGTGAGTGCTCAGTGTTGGAGGTGGGCACTGCAGGGGAGAACTCATGGGATGTTTGAATGGGCCTACTGCTTTTGCTTGTTGGGGTTGCTGGCAGAGGGAGGAAGATGGGGGTTTGTTTGTGAATGGGGAAATACACACAGCTGTCTGCCTGCTTCTAAGTTTGGTGCTTGGTGCAGGCTGGGGGAGCGGAGGACTGAGAGAGGGAGACAGGCAACTCCCTTCTCTGAGTGCATGAGGAGAAAAAAATCTCCTGCCCTGAGGGGGCAGGTGCCCACCAGCCCCCTGGCTGACTGTGTCCCTTTGCTGCTGCTTGTTGCCAGGATTGGAGGGGGGAGAGAGAGTGAGAGTAAAAACATGCTCCTGCATGGGGGGGAAGGAGCCCATGCTGACTCTTCTTAAGTTTGTTCTGTACTTTTCCCTAGGAAGAGGTGTGTTATATGGGTCAGGAATTATTTTAACAACCCCCCTTTTCTGGATCTCATGTGTATTATAAATAAGCTCAGTAAAATTCATTCGTTCATATAAGTTCTGTCTCTAATATATTCATTTATGTAAATTTATTCAAATTTGAAATGTAAATTGGCCCCGGACACAGTGTCAGAGAGATGACGTGGCCCTCCTGCCAAAAAGTTTGGACATCCCTGGTGTAGATGAAGTGTATGAAGGGGGAAAAATGAAAAAGTGCATTGTTTTCTTTCATAACCTCCCAAACCTCATGCTGCTCTGTTATACATTGCTAGTGGTTTCCAGTCTGGGGATAACTGCCATGTCTGCACTTGAGAATTTCACGAGTATATATGCAGTGGTGACTGCAGTTCCAGAACTTCTGGAATCTCCCCATATAGTGTAAGACAAATGTTTTAATAGCCTCACGGTGTGCATCCCCTCAAACCTAATTCCCACTATAAACGTCTACATGTTGGAGCAGGCAGTTGGATCAGTCCTATTTCCCATGATTCCCCGCAAGTGACATGGTGCCACCCTCCACATTCTGTGACTCGCTGGGTCGTTTGGATTTGTTTCCCTCTCGGAGGGGTTGAATTTGAAAATGGATATGGCTTTCAGCGTAGTGATGGAATGTGCTGAACATGCAAAATGACGAACATTTCTGTGGGTTTCACTGCCAAACAGGCAGGCATGAAACAGCAAGGTTTGGTATTAGACAGAACAAGCAGGAACCAGCCAGAAAAATATTGCAGTGTATTCTCAGTCCCGAATGGGAGTACTCAGGTGATATGGGAATAATCATGTGATATGGATTTAGCACAAACTCAGCCGATATCTAAGTGATTTATGCTATCGACTGGAGGAGGAAAGCTTCTAAAGAACAAGAAAAGGTATCCTTTCTACTTTCTTCTCCTCTGAAGCTAATAATATATGGAGGTTAAGATTTTTAACCTCTCAATGCACACTTACCTGACCCTACTGCCCTCTCCAGAATACCACCAGCTGTTAGGGGCTCAAGCAAACCACTCCTATTGTTTCTGCAACTCATATTTCAGCAGCGGACCTCCCATAGGAAAAATGGGGCAAAAGCCCCAGGCGTGGAGTTTGCGCGCCTCCAGGACTGCACAGGAAGCCCTAAGGAGGCTCCTGACATGGTCAGAAGCTGTTCTTCTGGATTTCAGGAAGCACAGTTTAAGACCGTGGAAGCCTCAGATGGCTTCTCCCTTTGGACCTGGGGTTGCGTGAGCCTGTGTGACGATCCACATGGGGGGGCAGTTTCACGTAAGCTTCATGGAGGCTTCATGGTGCTTTGCCCCAGAGCGCCTTGAGTGGAGGTCCGCCACTGTCATAGTCTTAGCATTTCATAGCTCAACTGTCCTCAAATTCCATAGGTCCTGGAAGCTCTCAGATCCTTGTGTTTTCGTCTGTGTTTAAAAAAAAAAATGGATACACAAAAATACATTTGCATACAAAGGGATTCCCTTGAGAATGTGGAAACCACTACTGTGTTTTTGGGTGGTTCTTTTTCCCTTCTACATAAATAGGCACTTGATCAGCCGGATTTGGTGTTAGAGGGGATGACGATGTGAAAATGATTCTGATGTCTTAATAAACCTTAATACATTTTATGCTTATCCAATGACTTCATCCATAAACAAATGAAACTTATGAAAATCCAAATGGGATTTAAATTACTTTTTGCATACCTTTAAAGCGATGGGTAGTCTGATCTTCTGCTGCGCTAGCCAGTACTGGGTGTCACAAAAGTGCATTTGTGCCACCCAGAGAGCAAGCGGTGCTGACAGGGAGGCCTGCGCCACTCTATCGGTGCTGCAGTGGGAGCCCTGGCTGCCAGCAGAGCATGAGTAAGCACCAAGCAGCATGGGAATGTAGGGGTGGTGGTGGGAGGGCATGGGGGAGGCATTCCTGGGTGGAGAGAGGGTGGAGGGAGGGTGGAACGGGGAGAGGGAGAGGCCCGGGAGGAGGTGGGACTGGCAGAATCCTCCTTGGTCAAATCTTATCCCCCATGTCAGACTCAGAAGCCCAACAAGGGGCTTCTCCAGTGTGTGCCAATAGTTGGTGCAGACTTGAGAGGCCTCATTGAGCAGGCTGGGGTGTTACTTGGGGCTGACAGGATGAATTTCCTCTTCCTCTAAGGAGATATCTAGCCTGCTCAGATCCAGCACAGGATTCAGCAGTAGCCATTTAGCACTGCTGCTCCTGTGCTGGATAGGATTGGGCCCTCATTCTGGCCATTTGTAGCCCCATCTTGCTATGAATCTTTTATATTTGTTTTAAAATTGTACCCATATCAAGTAATAATTGCATTATAGCTTACAAGATGCCCTTTATTGAAGCATCTGGTGGGTCATAGCTTGCCATTGTTCTTACATTCATGATCATGTTATCACAATCTGCTAACAAGATGTAGTGATAATTCTGAACAAAGTCTCTGTTATCATTCCTGCCCGCCCCCCTTCTGTACAATGAAGAGATCAAACCCTAGGAGTTTCATTTTGCAGCATAATGTGTGATTTGGCACTTTGCTTTAAACTGAATGAGTTATCAGATGCTTAGCACTTCCGTGTCAGACGTGTCCCATCTAGAGCAGTTGCAGGATGTGGGGGGGGGGCGATCTAGATTGGGATCACAGCAAAGGCACCTGACCTCTTGCCACAAGCCCTAGTTGACCCACACAAGGTCTTGTCTAGTTCAGTGGTTCTCAAACTTCTCGGGAGTTTTACTTCTGAGGGAAGTCATTGCAGGGAAGGGGCTGAGCATAGCAAAGCAATCCCCAGGATTAAGTCACTAAGGGGAGTGAAGGGAGGTGCTTTTACTTACTTTGGGCTGCAGTGCATTGCAGGAGTTGTGGGGAGACCCACGCAGACTTCCTCTGGGCTCCCCAAGGCTTAGAATGTTCAAACGGAGCAGTCGCAAAGCACTTCCTAGTTTGAGTACCACTGCTCTAGTTCATTACTCACAAACATGCATGTTTCTCCAGCTGCACAAAGAATCAAAACCGTCATGTTTCTGTACTCTGTAATTTTCATAATCACTGTTATTGTCTTTTCATTATTTTCTCTAACAGAAGTAGGTCCAGATTAAAAATGTCGGTGTTTTGATTTTGAACTGCCACTTACAAGTGTGGAGATGCTCCATTGAGGGGTATGGATTAATCAGGCATTTACTCTGCAGTTCACAACATAGGCAAAAGCTTTGGAGTGGGCTTTCTCTGAACACAAATTCTGTTTCCATGTGGCCATTTAGTGAAGTCCGTGCTTGGTGCCTCCCATAGAGATCATTGTGGCAGGGTTGTTCAGAATGAGGCATACAGCTGTGACTGCCATACACATGCACTTGCAGTCCGGTGGTTGTTGTTACTCTTGTTCTTGCTGCTTTTCCCTTCTCTTGTCTGTTGGGAAGATGTGCCTAGTACATGCGATTTTGCAAAAAGCTATGAAAATAATCCACCCAGGCCAGGTGATACTAATGTTGGTGGGGTCCTGTCTCTTCTACGTCCTTTTCTGATGGCCGTCAATTTCCAGAGACCCCCAAAGATGGAGATCAATGGTTTTGCGTATGTTCTTTCTTATCTGGTAGTTATCATGCTTTTTGTCCAAATGATGGCTGGTAATTTTAACATCTGCATGTGGGATGACATTTTAAGAGATTTTGAAATGGTTTTCACTTCCTGAATCTGATGTCCTTGAGAGGGTTGGACTTAGTTACAGTTCTGCTTTGGGTGCATGTTGCAAAGGAATGGAATCCTCCTTGCCAAGGAGCTGGCAACTGTAATGATGACCCTGACCTATCTTAGGGAGCATTCAGGCTATAAAGTTGGAAAGCATTCAACAATCATATACAGGTTGAGCCTCATTATTCGCGTGGGTTCTGTTCCAAGCAATCACGTGGATGGCAAAAAACGCACTATATCAAATCAATTTAAAAAACAAGGTTTCTTTGCTCTGTGTCGGGCTTCATGTGGGGGCGGGGCAGTTGTCAACCATGGAGCTTTATTCCCTGCCTCCCAGACCTTCCCAGCAAGGGAGAGGAGGCCTAACGAAGGGTGGAAGGGAGTGTCTCAGGATCCTCAGCTGGGTGACCAGAGGTAGGGGGTTACAACACCCTTCTCCTCCTCTCTGTCTCTTGAGGGTGGTGTTCACCAGTGGCAGCAGGAACTGCTCCACACCTTGCCCTCCTCATCCTCATCACAGGCTTCCATTATGAAGCCCTCTCTGCTCCACCCTCTTCCCACTTCCTTAAAGGGGCCTGGGGCTCTGGTCCCTGCCTCCCTTCTATCCCTTGTGTTTGGTGGAACAGGCAGCTGGGTGGGCATGCCCAGGGTCCAGGCAGCCTCTCCTCCTCTTTATGAGGCTTTTGCTGCCAGTCTGGGGACCCTCCCCCAGCCTCATTCCCAATTCTACCCTCCCTCTCCCTCCATGCCCATCACCACCCCCTCTGCTGCCTTGACTGGTCTTTATAGAATCCCTTTACAATGGTGGGAAATCAGTCCTCTTCTGCAATGTAAATATCTTTCTTCATGAGAGATGGGCTTCACTGGATGGTTCATCTCGTGAGGCTCCGGGGTTTTAAGATTACATCTGTTTTGCTTATAGGAGGCTAGAATGTCTCCTCTCCTTTTATCTAGGGAGTGTTCTCTCAAGAAAAAAAAAAAAAACCAACTTTACAATCTGTATATTGAATACAATAATATAATCTGAGAGCCAGGATGGTTTAGTAGATCTGGAGTGGACTTATACCTGGAAGATTCAGGTTCAAATCCCCAACTCAGCAAGAAAGTTTTTTGAGTTACCTTGAGCTAGTTACTACCTCTCAGCTTTACCTGT
Organism: Tiliqua scincoides; assembly: GCF_035046505.1. Taxonomy (NCBI): domain Eukaryota; kingdom Metazoa; phylum Chordata; class Lepidosauria; order Squamata; family Scincidae; genus Tiliqua; species Tiliqua scincoides. The sequence continues at coordinate 94,253,465 of NC_089825.1, forward strand.
CTGAGGGCCCAATCCTGTCCAACTTTCCAATGCCGGCGCAGTCGCAATGTAGCCCTGAGGAAAGGGAACAAACATTACCTTAGCTCACTGCTTCCCAACCTGTGGTCCAGGGACCACAGGTAGTCTGGGATACCTTGAGATGTGGTCCACATAGTCTCAGGAAAAAAGATTGATCATTTCCAGCATGCTCCCCCACAGACCACCAGAGAGGGTGGAGATTGAACTGCCTGCAGCCAGCAACACAAGCAGCAACCCATTAATCTTCACTAGAAATAATACATTTAATAAATCTCTAATAAATTCCTCTAATTATTACAAATTTAATTGTATTTTGTGTGTGAAAGATTGGTGGTTGCATGCAGGGCCCATGAGAGGGGATACAGGGAGTAATTTGTACCTGGGCCCAGGGTCAAAAAGGGGGGTCCAGGAGCCAAAGGAGGGCCACCAGAAATTTTCTGGGATCTTATATTTTCTAATCTCACCCGGACTTGCTGCCCACATGGAATGCTAGGTGTATGGTGGCGGTGGCTGCCGCAAACCATATGTGCTGGGCCAAGGAATGCATACATGACACTCCTGAACACTGTCAAATCTGAGCAGAAACTGGCCTGTGACAGTAGCTCTTTGGCTTGTGGATTTGCTTACCTTGAAGGAGTGTATCAAGGACACAGATGTGGGACTACAGCTGCTGGTGAAGTACACTTTGGTACACACAGGACACTTCCCATTCTAGTGTGAACTGAAATATGATGATCTAATTTTCTGCAATGATTTTCTATCTTTAAAAAAAACTGTAGAGACTTAGGAGTGTGTTTGATTTTCTGTATTACTGTAACTACCTGCCAACACCGTGTGGGCAGGTAGACCTGGGCTCCGCATTGGGAAGCAGGATAGACCTAGGCTCCAGATTCTTCCTGCTGTCACCACTGTTCCCCTACTTGGTTTTGCTCCCTCCTCACCCCTATTCTGCCCACCCCTGTTGCCAACCCCACTCTGCTTCACCCCTCCCCTCCTGCTTTGGGAAGGGGCCCAAAAGAAACATTGTATCCCCCTGGTAAAATTCCTCTTGGAGGCCTTGGTTGCATGTGATCCACACCAACTCCAATTTTTGTCTCAGTGGTCCACAGGCTACTAAAGGTTGGGAACCACTGCCTTAGCAAGAGGAGGCCTCGATGAAAACCCCCCTTCTACAGGATGCAGCACCAACCCTGGAAAATTGGATAGAATTTGGCCCTCACTGGGCTGTTGTGAGGACAAAGGGAGGGAAGGAAATATGCACATGGCCATGAGCTGTAGGAGGAAGGGCAGTATAAAAATGTGGAAAATGAATAACCTCCTAGTCTACCCGCCTCCCCCAGGATGCAGTGGAAGCCCTTTCAGCATAGCTGCATTGGCAGAGGGGAAGGTTAGGATTGGGCTGTTAAGCTAGTCAAGCTAGTCACAACTAACTAATCTCTTTGATTTAAATGCTGCTGAGTCATGATCAGTTTTCTTCTGATAGAACTCAGAATTCCTGACCAGTGTCCAACCTCCTATTTTGGAGCAAGGTGATAGAGCGGGTTGTGGCACCTCAACTCCAAGGAAGTGGATTATCTTAACACCTTTCAATCTGTTCTCAGGCCTGACTAGAGGATGGAGACAGCCTTCCTTGCTTTAACTGATGACCTGTGCCAAGGAATAGATGGGGTGAGGGAAGGAGTGCACCCTGTTGGTTTGTTGGACCTCTCAGTGGTGTATGACACCATCAACCATTGGATTGGGGTTTGGTGGCACTGTTTTGCAGTGATTATGCTCCTTCCTAGCAGATCAAACGCAGTTGGTGAAGCTTGGGGTACCTGTCTGGCATCCTGGCTATTGACTTGGGGGTGCCACAGGGATCTATTCTGTCCCCCCATGCTTTTTAACATTTACGTGAAGGGGCTGAGGGAGGTCCATCGTGGATTTGGAGTGGGGTGTCACCAATATGCTGCTGACACCCAGCTCTATCTGTCTTTTCCACCCAGCCTCCAAGAGGCCATTGAAGTCCTGGGGTACAGCCTGGAGCCAGTTGGGGCCTAGATGAGGGCTAAAAGACTGAAATTAAACCTGGAGAAGATACAGTTCCCCTCCTCCTGATTCAGAAGACCATGATGCAGGTACTAGATCTACAGCTTGCTCTAGATGGGGTAGCTCTCCCTCTGAAGGAGCAGTTCTGCAGCTTGGAAGTCCTCCTGGATCCACAGCTGGCCTTGGATGGCCAGGTGGCATCTGTGGCTAGAGACGCTTTTGCCCGACTTCAGCTGGCACATCGACTGAAACTCAGTCCTATCTGGCCACGGTGGCCTAGTGGCATTTCGCCTAGACTACTGTAATGCGCTCTACATCAGGCTACCATTGAAGATGGTTTGGAAGCTGCAGTTAGTGCAGAATGTGGCAACCTGGTTGGTCACCAGACCTTGACAGGCAGATACCGCCATGCCTTTGCTTCAGCGGCTATAATGGCTATCCATTCTATCCCAAGCCCAATTCAAAGTGTAAGTGATGACCTTTGAAGCCCTGCATAGCGTAGGACCTGGAAACCTCAAGGACCGTCTTCCCCCATATAATCCTACACATCCACTACAATTGTAAGACAAGGCTTTGTTAAGATACCACTGCCATCTGAAGCCAAGGGGATGAAGACAAGGTGCAGGGCCATTCACGTTGTGACATCATGTCTTTGGAACCAACTTCCAGGGAATCTGAGGACAGCCCCCTCTCTATATGTTTTCCAGTGTGGTTTAAAAACTTCATTATTTTACTTGGCTTTCGAGAAGAGAGGAACCTCCTAGGGATTCCTTTTTATTTTACATGTACAGTCTTGGTTGTTGTTTTATACTATCTCAATTAGATGTTATTGCTTTTTTTACACTTTCTAATCTGCTCCAGTATAATTTTAATCATTTTAACTGGTTTTACTTAATGTTTTAATTGATTTTATATGTTTTTTTTAAATAAATTGTGCGGTGTTGTGGTTGTACACTACTTTGAGCAGTGAAAATAAGTGGTATAAAAATCTTTTAAATAAATGAACTCAGAGGATGCAGTTTTTTAATTTTCTTTAAAAATTTATTTTTTTAAAAAAAGTTTGGTTCAGTACAATGCAGTACTGAATTTTAAAAAAGTTCAGTCTGAACACATATTTTCCTATTCCTGCATAATCAGATATCCCCTTTGCTAGGGTATGGGGGGTGGAAAATCTTTGTAGCTCAGTTACTAGACTTTTCGAGTGAGAATAACTTAAGTGAAAAGAAAACACATAGTTCAGTATACAGTAATTAAAATATAATCAATAAGCAAATGCTGGTTCTAAATATTGGAGAAGAGCACATGGATGTGCAGTTATTTTTCATAGCCCTAATGGCTCACATTTCCCCCATTAAGCTCAGCTACGGTGCATATGAGACTCCGGTCACTGGAAGCCATTTATCTTCTATCTACTGGAACGCACCCAGGGCAGGTTCCCTACACACTGGAATAGTCCAACTTCTGCTACACTTCAAATGGACGTGGATCGGCCTCATTGTATCAGATGGTGACAGTGGACCAACCCTTCTGCAGATCCTGACACCTTTGCTTGCCCAGAATAGCATTTGCGTTGCCTTCTTGGAAAGAATTAGGGTGGATAAGAAAGACAATCAACTTCGGTGCTATGAGTATATGCTAAGGTTACATTCAACACTTTTATTGAGTGAAACCAATGTAGTATTTGTCAGTGGGGATTATTTGTCTCTGGAAGCTATTCTGGAAGTCTTCTTTTTTAATGAACATGTGCACAAGGCCAATATAGGGAAGGTTTGGATCACACCGACTCAGTGGGATTTCACTAGTGGACTTGTGAGTTCTTTTATGCAAAAGCGTTCCATGGCACCTTGTCTTTCTCAACCTCCATAAATGCCATGCCAGCATTCAAGGATTTTCTCCAAACCTTCAAGCCTGATAAGTCACTCGCACATTTTCTCCATGTTTTCTATGAAGTCGCATTCAAGTGTTGCGGTGATAGATAGACTCCGTACAGGGCAGGAGAAGCTGGAGGACCTGCCTCCTTCCCGGTTTGAGATGGAGATGAGTGGTCAGAGCTATCGGATTTACAATGGTGTCTATGCTATAGCACATGATTTGCATGTTATATATTTGTCCAGACAAAGAACAGTGCTGAATAAAGGAAAATCCAAGCATTCCAAGATTGAGCCATGGCAGGTACGTTCCTCATTCTATCGATTATTGTACAGTTCAATCCCAAGCACGTTAACTAGGGGAGAAGATGCTCAGTAGGAGCTATTTCTGTGGAAACATCTTAGGGGTATACAGGAGTTGCCACTGACGTGAGTAAGCATCTGTGATGGTGATGAATAGCATCACAGCAGAAGTGAGATGAATCAATGTTTATTTCCTGATCAGGAAGAGGTTTACATCTCTCAGGGAAGCAAACATGTTCTGATGTCTCTCTATGACATTTCAGTGCTTAATATGTTAAGGACTGTTCAAGTGTTCAAACTTGTCCTCTGAGGCAAGGAGTCTATGATGACCATAAATGAAGACAAATATTAATGAGGCACTTCTCAGTATCACTGTAGGAAATAGTAAGAAAATATTATTGTCCCAGGTGATATGGAGATTCAGACTATTCAGAGATTCTGAAGCCAGCAACTCTTGGAGATGAGATGGTATTGTAGGTATTGCAGAGATACGTTTTTCTGATGTGTATCAGAAATAATGGCCTCCCTTTGGTAGGCACAATTTATCTCTCTTTGTCTTCTCCTCTTCCTCCAAAAGGTGTTTCTTGAGTAGTCTGGCCCTTCCCTTTTTTTCAGACACCAGCTGTCAGGAAATTGCCACCTAGCCTAGAGCTTTGTCACTTGCTTTCATTGGCTTTGAGGGCAAAGGCAGAGAAACTTATCAGATATACAGAAAGTTTGATGCACTCAGTTGTGGGGGGGGGGGGAGTGCAGTTCTGGGAGTCAGTGGAAAAGTGATGGGTAAAGGTGGACAGCGGAGGATGAGGGACGGGATGTGGGGCAATTCTTATGAAAGTCAAACTGAGGCTGAGGAGCAGAGGGAATATGGGCTTGTTTGAATAGAAATTACCACATCCAAATTTCAAGAAAATTGAGCTGATGCTGCTCAGTGAGAACTGTTGCCATAGGTGGTATGGGTGAAATCACGTTCCCATGCTCTGATCTTAAAGCTCATGGGGCAGGCACCTTGTTGAGGTTCAGACAGTCTGCATATAGTTGAGGCTTTATTCAGAGACCTCTTGGAACACTGGGTATGAAACCGCGATCTTCATAATGGAAGAATGGAGCATTTTGTGGCAGGGGGGTATATACTTGATGGTATACAACACATACTGAAGGAATGGACTATAGATTGATCTATATTCCCTCCCAACCTAGCTGCACTCTGTTCTGAAAAATGCCCACTTCAACAATGGTGATGGGCATGAAGTCTGCTTTGGCAAGGAGGAATTGTCATCTGGGTTTGATATAATGAACTCAGTTGCGTTCCCCAATCATTAAAGTCCTTCATTAAGGTCCGAGTTTGAAAGATTTCTCCAAGTCACAAGCTCACCATCCGTGAGGATGCTATTGTGTGGCACGACAGATTTAAGAAGGTAGGTTTTAAATGCACAGTTTACAGCGCAATCCTACATTTTCTCGAAAGTAAGCCCCACTGTGTTCAATGCAGCTTACTCCCGGGAGAGTACGTATAGTATTGCTCCCCCAGGATGCAATCTGATACATGTTTACCTGGCATAGATTCATAGTGTCACTGGACGACTGTCTTACAGGTCTTGAAGGACTGCTGTTTGAGAATATACCTTACAAATGTGTTCAATAAATATCCCAATCCCTTCTAATTGGAATCATATGGGTAATTCTTGCTCTCCACTGGCACCTAAGATGTATATATTTTAAACATTATTAATTATTATTATTAACAGGATTTATATACCGCTTTTCAACTCAAAGTTCACAAAGTGGTTTTCAGAGAAAAATCAAATAACTAAATGGCTCCCTGTCCCAAAAGGGCTCACAATCTAACATCTGTCCAAGACAGATGAATTCTAATCTTGCTTAAGAAAATACATATATTGAGAAAAATATAGAAAAGAACTGAGGGTGATTAACTGTCTTGCAAAAGATGATGTATTTTGGGTACTAACAGCCCAATCAAATGCTTGCCAGTGCACAAGGCTGCAGTAGGGCCGAAATGTCTTCTGCTGCATCCCATGTGGCTGTTAAGTAGCACCGGGGCTACTCAGAGTAAGGGTGCTCTTATCCCGTGTAATCCCCAGGCGGCCCTGATGGGTCTTTTCAGCTCTGTGCCTGCTATTGAGTGGCACAGATTCAAGGAGACGCATGTTGGGTCTCCCGGACCAGAAGGGGGGTTCCGATAGGGTGGTTGAGCCTGCCACTATCTTTGCCCCCCTTCCCCCGCCACAAATTTCCCCTGCCTCTCTCCGCCCCAGAATGCCTCCTCCGGCTCAGAGTTATCACTCCACTGCCTGGTGCTCCCCTGGAGCTCCTGGCGGTGATCCCCAGTCTTCCACCTGGTGCTGGCTTAGCACGGGCTTGCACTGAGCCAGCTCTGGGGCTGTATCGGTGCAGATGGTCACAAGCAAACTTTGCCACACGTTTGTGACACTCAGCGCCAGCGCTCGGCCAGCAGGAGCCCAACTGGATAGGGCTCTGAATGGCTCAACAGATCATCATTTAATGAAAGAGGATAAAGAACTATGATTTTCAAAAACAGATCAATCAAGGATGATATAGATATAAGCTAAAGGAAAAAAAAGGACTTGGCACCATAGCAGATGACAGCACACACAACTAAGGGACCAATCCTATCCACCTTTCCAGTGCTGGTGGAGTTTTGCCAACAGGGCATGCACTGAATTTTGCAGTGGTGGGAAGGGGACACTCATGAAGTCTTCCTCAAGGTAAGGGAACATTTGTTCCTTTGCCTCGGAGCTGCATTGTGGCTGTATCAGTGCTGGAAAGTTGGATAGTATTCAGCCCCTAAACAAGGAATGATTCAGGGGGGGGGGGGAAATGTCTAGTAACTGATGGGTGAATACTCTGAGAGAAAGAAAAGTGTTTTTGTACATTGATGAGGATCATGAGGATTTAAAAGTTTAAAAAAAAAAAAGAAATCCAGGTTGTAGCCTATCAGTTCTAGAGGATCATAACATTTTCATGAGAAGGACTCTGATGAACTCTTGCCCTTCATCTGCTGTAGATGGAATAACTTTCCTTGAGTATTTTTTTTTTTCTAAAACTATGCTCTACTATGAGTGTGAAAAGAGCCTTTCTGTGAATAGATGATGCCACCTTCTCCTAGCAGAAGGGTACCTCTGAATCCCTTCCAAAAGGAACGGCAGAAGGGCACCTTTGATACGTTTGCCATTACATTAGAATCTGCTTTGACGATCTTGAAGTCCGATAAAAAAATCTCCCTGGAATTTGTGCAGAAGTAGGGGATCTCTACAGAAACTAGAGTACAGATATGTTCCTGATATCAAATAGAACAGGGCTGTTAAACAGTTTGGGCAGCAATCAGGAGTAACTTGTGAGGTGACCTGAGGCTTCTTGCAATAGGTAAGTCCCATGTTACAGTTTGGGTGTTGAAGTGGACTCAAGCTCTTGACAGGTAAAAGACCACAGAACAAGAAGGAGAGCTGGAGTGGTGGGCAACAGTAGAGTGCTTCATCTTACCTCCTCATTCTTTATTCTTAGATCCAGCCCCGTTCCACTTGTGTTGACAGCTGCCATGTTGGACACAGCAAGATGGTTCGAGATGGGAAGCCAGTTTGTTGCTATGCTTGTACTCCATGCCCAGAAGACATGATATCTAACCAGACAGGTAAGGGCAATGCATAGCTCTGTCAGGAAATATTTGCCTGTATTTGTTTTGTTCATGTGGTCTTGTCTTCTCTAGACACTTGAAGTAAATAGTGCTGGTGAGAGATGTCAGATCACTTAAGTGTCCATTAAAACTGATATTCGTGGGCCAGGAATACAAAGAGGTGTAGAGCTATCAAGCCCATTTTGAAGGAGCTAATGCCACATGTGGCTTTTCCTTCATTTACTAACCATTTAGATTTTAAAAATGCTATATGTTGACAAAAAGTATGAAGGCTGAATCCTATCCAACATTCAAGCACTGATGTAGACATGCCAATGAGACATCCATTGCATTTTGTGGTGGTCAAGGAGGTCTCCTCAAGGTAAGGGAACATATGTTCACTTATCTGAGGTTGTACTGCAGCTGCCTTGGCTCTAGAAAGTTGGACTAACAGAGTCATTAACCCATTTTTATACACCTGACTCCTACAGATAGGAAATGCCACATTTCTAACCAGTCAATTGGCTCCATCAGTCCCCAAAATCCATATAGGAGCCATATCAGGAAATGAGGTTAGCAAAACTGCTCAGTTATTTAATACATTAAGGGCGCAATCCTAATCCCTTATGCCAGTGCCTTCCAGCACGGATATAAGGACAGTGCAGATCAGAGGTAAGGGAACATACATTCCCTTACTTTGAGGAGGCCTCCATGAGTGACACCCAACTTGGAGGTTGCAGCACATGTCCCATTGGCACCGCTATGCCAGTGCTGGAAAGCACTGTGCTGGAAAGCACTGGCATAAGGGGACAGGATTGCGCCCTAAGGCAATCCTTTCCTCACTTTCCTGGAGTATGTCCCATTGAACACAATAGGACTTACTTCTGAGTAGACCAGCTTAGGATTGTACCCTAAGTTAGTAGATTGGGGATATCCTTCATATTATTCACTTAGGAGGTCATTGGTTCTTTAGGCCACACCACATAGTTCATGTCCATGCATGATAACTAGGAGACCAGCACATTGGCTAAAACAATTAATATATCACCTTACTTTCCACCTGGGAAATACAGGTTCAACCTTGTTACACACTGATTTTTTATACAAGGATTTGACTCAACACGAATGGCCACTGCAAATGAGAAGGATTGTGCTGATCCCTGGAAAAGGGCAAAAATGCACCCCTTTAAAATCATAGTTTAAAAAACTGCTTTTCTTACTGTTGTAGAGTCATGTAAGCAATTACAGGTATAAGCTAATTATCCATGGATAAGGATAATGAGAAGGGCCCTTTAAATTAAAGAAAAACAGTACTTTTAGAATAACCTTATAATGTGAGAGAGGGCAGCTGGCTGACAATCCATCAATCATTCTCTCTCCTTCACCCCAAGGCAAGCGGCCCCTCCCTTCTCCTGAGTACCTGGAAGAAATCACTGCATTGATGAATGGAGGGGGTCTCTGGCTCGCTTTTTCTAAGCACCTGGAGAGGGAATGATTGATGGATTGTCTGCCTAATGACTGTATCTTACATCACAAAGGTCAGCAAGGCTGTTTTTAAATCACTGAACAAAGAGACATTGTTTTTTAAATGGATCTGCTTTAATGCAATTTTTGCCATCCACCTGAGTTCTGGGAACAGAACCCTCTCCAATAATGAGACTCAACCTATACTAGCCAAAGAACATGGGTACCTCCATTTTCAACAGCTTAATGGGAAAAATAAGGGAGTGGTTGGTTCCAAGAGACCTTGAGCATACCTATCCCCCCACCCGTCAATACAGCTATGCCAAAAAGTGCATGCTGTGTCCAGTAGGGGGTGTGGATCAGGAGGCTTGGGAGGGACAAAGACAATGATTTCCCATAAGCCTCCCACTCATAAATAGGTCTATAGCTGTTGCACTTTTGAGGAGAAGAAAGCGGCAGGGAACCTCCAAACGGAGGGGATAGGATTCTGCCAGTGAGCAACTTTGTGCGCAGGACCAATACAACAGCTCCTGATACTTGAGGTGTGTGCCAAATACTGCACCCCATTCCTGGTGATGAGCCAGTCTCTTGTTCTCCCTCTCTCTGAATTCTAAAAGTAGGAGGCGAACAGGAAGTGTGGGAAAGAGGAGAGTGGTGGACTTCAGAGTTGCACTATAACCCCACCACTGTCATGTCCTCCACACTTACTTCTCAGCTCTGCCACTGGAGCTATCCAGGCAGTAGGACAGGTAGGGAGAAATGGTGAAAGTGACTTGATGGAGAGAGGTAGGAACCTCTCCACAAATGTTTCAGTCAGCCTCATGGATGGACCAGACTTGCCTGTGCTACATTTGGGTCCTACTATAAACACTGGAATGTCCAAAAAGGGGGGGGAGTGCAATTCCTGCATTAATTCACAACTTCTTCATAAGAATTAGAGCATTACATGGATCAATAAGACACCCGATGATTTGCTTCTTCTTTTTCAGATGCAGTTCATTGTCTCAGATGCCCAGAAGAGCAATATCCAAACAAGAACCAAGACCAGTGTATCTCCAAGACCCTGACCTTCCTAACCTACAGAGAGCCTTTGGGGATCACTTTGGTTTCCCTGGCTCTTACCTTTGCTATGATCACAGGTCTGGTGTTGCAGATCTTTGTGAAGAACTGGGACACTCCCATTGTCAAAGCCAACATCCAAAACCTGACCTGTGTTCTGCTCAGCTCCATCCTGATTTGCTACCTTTCCTCCCTGCTCTTCATGGGGAAACCTAGCAAGGTCTCTTGCCTCTTCCGACAATCCGCTTTTGGCATCGTTTTCTCTGTGGCAGTTTCTTGTGTGTTGGCAAAAACCATCACTGTGGTCCTGGCCTTCATGGCCACTCAGCCAGGCAACAACATGAGGAAATGGCTGGGGAAAAAAGTGGCCTACTACACTGTTCTTTTCTGCTCCCTCATTCAAGTGAGTATTTGCATCCTATGGCTGTCAACCTCTCCTCCATACCCAGATGTGGACATGCACTCCCAGACACAACAAATCATTGTGGAATGCAATGAAGGTTCTCTCACCATGTTCTACTCTGTACTGGGCTACGTCAGTATCCTGGCCCTCATCAGCTTCCATATTGCTTTCTTAGCCCGAAAACTGCCTGACACCTTCAATGAAGCCAAACTGATCACCTTCAGCATGTTGGTCTTTTGCAGTGTGTGGATCTCCTTCATTCCTGCTTATCTGAGCACCAAGGGGAAATATGTAGTGGCTGTGGAGGTCTTTGCCATCTTGACCTCCAACTCTGGGCTACTGGCTTGTATTTTTCTTCCCAAATGTTACATTATTGTTCTAAGAGAAGATCTCAATTCCAGGCAACATCTAACAAAGAAAATAAATGATTAGCAGCCCAATCCTGACCTGTGCTGGAACAGGTAGGCCAAGTGACCTGTGCCATACCCAGTACAGGCTGGGAGGTGACTGGATTGCAACTTAGAGTACAGGGATATTTATCTCGTTATCCTGAGTAATGCCCCAGCGTCCCCATTGGACTACTTGCATCTTCGCTAGGGAAATTGCTGGTGCAAATCCTAGTAGCCTGGTGTAATGCTGGGCTGAACAGCAGGAGGATTAGGATCTGGTCTAGGTTGCCGAGGTCAGTCCTACCCACCTCTCAGGTTGAGTCTACCCACCAGCCCACCCTCTTCCCACCCATAAATTCCCACATTCTGCCATGCCACCACCCTCTCCAACCTTCTGTGCTGGCAATCCTTGGCCAGCACAAAGTTACCCTCTGCTGGCCCAGATCCAGCATGAGGAAGTTGGCCTGCATCCTCACGCTGACCTACTCTATTTCTGAGGTGGTTTAAACATGCTTTATGGCATATTTGCAACACCCAGAAGGCAGTGCAAGCCCATTAATCCAACCTGAGTGCCAGATTTGACTGCATTCTAAATCTCATTGTAAATTTATAGTTGTTTTGCATTGGTTGTCTAGCTCAATAGCAGCCAACCCATGGCATGTGTACTGCTAGTCACCTTATATTTTATATAAGTCACCTTATATAGTCACATGCAGTCACCTTATATTTTTAAACAATATTTAAATAATAACCACAGCAGTTTACGGATTGCCTGATTTCTCTGCTACTCCTGACACAGCATGCTCCAAGTTTCTAATACTGCAGTGGTACATGCAAGGTGGCCATGGCTTCTCTGCTAGATTTGCTCTGCTAGGAAAATGGGGAGAAAGGCGGGAAAAGAATGATAGGCAGGACAGAAAGTGAAAAGGGAGGATGCTAGTGAACTGCATCCTCTAATTGGCTGGTAACCTGCTTACCCAAAAAGGCCTGATTAGTGGAGAGCTGAAGAGGTAAGAGGTAGAAGGCATCGAGAGTCAAGTGCAGCAGCACAGAGATTGCTGATGAGACCAGCAAAGCCTAGGAGGCCCTGCCAGAGTGAAATACCATCTTCAGGAAATCATCTGCAAAGACATCCCAGCTATGATCATTTTAGAGGAGGAGAAGTTGGGCAGGCAGAGGAGGACTGGGTTGTGCAGCAGGGCAATGAATGCACCTTATGTGGATGTCACAATGAGTCTTGCTGGGCCAGATTAAAGGTCCATGCATGCCATCTTTCTGGCATCTTCAGCAGTCAGTCAGACAAATAATCAACAGCCCTCCTGTATTTCTTGATCTGAAGGTTCTGGCACTCAGAGATATACTGCCCTTGAACTTGGAGGTGCATTTAACCCAAAAGCCCAAGATCATGCTTAGTCTTCACATATATCGGTTTAGCTGCACCTGCTTGATAGCCCTTTTCCCAGATGATGAAAACATGCTTTGTTGTACCAGCTCAGCCAATTATCTGCTGCACCTGTATAATAAGATGTCTGTAAATGATCAAAACCTGGCAAATAGTTTATATGTACAGTATCAATTCTAATTAGCACTGGTTTCCTAAGAAATCCATCACATAGTCTATCATCATTGGCATCCTTCAGTCTCAGAAGACTATGGTATCACGCTCTGAAAAGTGGTTCTGGAACAGCGTCTAGTGTGACTGAAAAGGCCAATTCGGGAGTGACAATCCCTTCCACACTGGGAGCAAATATAGTCTGCCCCTGTCTATATACATACATAGTCTAGATACACCCCTGTATTCAGTCATTGCTTTGCCCCTGGACCTTGCTGATGGACATTAGCAGGCTGTGTCACCCAGTGGTCCCCTTAAATGTGGTCTTATCATTGGACATACTGTAAGTGTATGCCTGGAGATGCCTCTATGAATGGAGGTGCTCCTATAAGTTAATTCTTTTATACTTTAGACCAGGGGTCTCCAAACCCTGGCCCAAGGGCCAGATGCAGCCCACGGAGAGCCTCCATCCAGCCCGTGGCCAGCCTCTGATCCCCTTAGAGCCTCTGGCCCAGTTGACCAAACACAACCAGAGTTGTGCTTGTGGGGTGGGGGAATGAGGGTCCATTTAATAATAATAATAATAATAATAATAATAATAATAATAATAATAATAATACAGGTATTTATATACCGCCTTTCTTGGTCGTCAGATTTCTCCTCAGACTTTAATTCAAGGCGGTTTACATAGGCAGGCAATACTAAATCCCAATAGGGATTTTTACAATTGAAGAAGGTTCTGTCTTTCAAGAACCACAACATTTCAGATGGAACATTTAATGATCTGGTATCACATTCTGGCCTCCATTTTGCTCCCACACAGGCTGACAGCGGCCAAAGAGCAGGTGGAACAACTCGGCTAGGTTTGTCAGCTACTTCAAGGTCTCGCCGTTCACAGTGCCAGGGGCCTCGAACTGGTGACCTTCAGATGTTATCTTCAGGCAAACGGAGGCTCTACCCTCTAGACCAGACCTCCTGCCACATTTAAGTGTGTGTGCTTTATTTCTTGAGCTGTGTTGGTGGTTGGAGAAATCCTGGACATTTGAGCCCATTCATTCATTCATTTCAGTCATTCATCTAAGTTTCATCTCTAATGTATTTATTTAAATTTTATATTTAATTTTTTTTTTTTCCAGCCCTTGACATCGTGCCAGATATTTGATGCAGCCCTTTGGCCAAAAAGTTTAGAGACCCCTGCTTTAGACAAATAAAGCTCTTTTATGACAATCTTTGACTGGACTTGCTCCTTCCTTGAATCCCAAAGAACCTCCAGTCTGAGGTATCTCTAGTTTTTGTAGCACCCAGTGGTTGAGCTCATTGCATCACCCCCCAATGGACCTCCTCCCATACCTGACCATACAGAATAAATGACAGTATCATACGCACAACCTAAATGCAGTGGCATTACTAAAGTTGGTGTAACCGCCATTAGCTTGCTTCATTCATTCATTCATTCATTCATTCATTCATTCATTCATTCATTTATTTATTTATATAACAGTACAGGTCATACAACAAATCACTAACCAAACAAAAACCAGTGGTCAACTTGATGGCACTCACACAACTGAATAAAAGTTCTAGAACTTGCTCTGATACATGGAAATGAGAACTGACTCATACTAACACCTCATTGGTTTCCTGCTATGTCAAAATAACACCATTGCCTGTCAATTCTAGAAGATTGGAGGTATGTCTTAGCTGTGCCATTGGGCATTGGTCCCCCCTGCCTCTGGTCCAAACTACAGGTTGCCTTTCATTTCTAGACCAGAGGCATATCTGAGCCGTACCCTGGGGCATTGGTTCCCCCCAGGCTTCTAGTCCAAACCACAGCTTTGCCTGTCATTTCTAGACCAGAGGTGTGGCAGAGCCAAGCCACAGGAACATTGGCTTTCCCTTGCCTCCCATCCACACTACAGGACAGCGGACCATTCTGTTCAGACTAGAAGTCTGTCTCTGAGTGGCACAACAGGGCACAGACCTGAGGTGTGTTATTCCTGAGTGCCTGCGTGCTTCTGGATATGTCTGGACAGTGGGTACTTTGGACCCCCTCTCGGAGAGGAGAACACCCCTCCTTTCTTCCTGAAAAACCAAGCAGCCTGGATGCTGGGCTCTCCACCGGTGATGGGCTGCCTCCATCCTGCAACTCTCATGAAGCTTTCCTTAATGTCTGTCCAGGCTATGATGCATCCCTGTGTGTTCCACTGGGTCAGCATCGTCCCCCCCATCTGTGTTGATGTATAGTGATACTGTGTGTGTATGGGGGGAAGACCATTACTAGCTGCTGACACTTCTCCTGCCTCCACCTCTTCCTGGAGCTGGTGCCCAGCATCCACCCACTGTGATGTACATTGCTGTGTCAGCCCCAGCTGGGGGCAGTGGGGGAGTGTTCATACTGACACACACACACAGCCTGGCAGCAGCAGCCCCTTTATTTTCACGGAGCCATGGCTGGGATTGCTCATGGTCCCCTGTGCCTACCAGCCTTGCTGAGCTTGGATGCATACTTGCTCCCTCCCTGCCATGCCCGTTAAGTGAAGGTGGAGTTTCCTGCATCACAGGCCGGGTGGGATGAGAAGGGAAGGGGTCCACATGTTCCTCACTGCTGCCCTATATTGGGTTGGGATGGACAGCGGGGGAGTGTTGAAAGGGAACCCCAAAACATGCACATAGCCTGGCACAGCGCTGTTTTCTTCCGTGGAGCTGTGGCGAGCTTTTAAGAGGAAAAGACTTGTGACTCAAGTCCTTTTGAGTCGCAAAAACACTCTGGGTTACTCAATAGTGTTCCTGTTATGACTCTTTGTCAAGTTGAGTCACGGGGCGTAGACTCGAGACTCAACTCAGATCTAGCTGTGCCTGACTTGCCCATCCCTGCTTAGCACTTCTGTGTCAGATGTGTCTCGTCTAGAGCAGCAGCAGCAGGATTTGAAGGGGGGGGGGGAGAACAATCTGGACTTGGACAACAGCAAAGGCACCAAACCTTTTGCTACAAACCCAATTCCTAGTTAACCCACACAAAGTTTTTCCTAGTTGCTCAGAGAATCAAATCCATCAGAGAGGTGATTCTGTACTCTGTAATTTTCCATAATTACGGTTATTGTCTTTTCCTTATTTTCTCTTACAGAAAGAGTTCCAGATTTAAAACGTCGGTGTTTTGATGCTGAACTGCCACTTAGAAGTGCAGTGTTGTTCCATTCAGAGGTAGGGATTGGTCAGGCATTTCCTCTGCAGCTCCTAACATAGGCAGGAGCTCTGGAGTGGAATTTCTCTGAACACAAATTCTGCTTCCATGTGGCCATTTAATGAAATCCGTGCAAAGTGCCTCCCATAGAGATCATCGTAGCAGGTAGTTCAGAATGCTGGCATACAGCTGTGACTGTGGGACACATACACTTGCAGCCCGGTGGTTGTTGATACTCTTGATGCTGCTGCTTCCCCCTTCTCTTGTCTGTTGGGAAGATGTGCCCAGGATATTTGATTCTGAAAGAAGTCATGAAAATCATCCACCCAGGCCAGGTGATCCTATTGTTGGCGGGGTCCTATCTCTTCTACATCCTACTCTGAAGGCTGTCAATTTCATGAAGTGCCCAGATTTGAAGATAGAAGGTCTTGTGTATGTTCTTTCTTATTTGGTAGCTATAATGCTATTGTCCAAATAACAACTGGAATTTCTGACATCTGCATGTGGGAAGACATTTCATGAAATTTTGAAATGTTTTCACTTTCTGAAGTGATTGAGAAGGTGGGGTTTAGTTACATATCTACTTTGGGTGCATTTTGCAAAGGCACAGAACCCTCCTTGCGAAGGAACTGGCAAATCCTCCAAGCTATTTTGTGAGCATTCAAGCCATTGGTGTAGCTAAGGCAGTGCAGGGGGTAGCAGTCACACTGGGCAACAAGCATTAGGGGGGCAATAAGCTGAGCTTGATACTAGTAGCCAAAATTGTGAAAACCTTGATATGTATGAATTATACCATCATGTTATAGATCATTGGAAAGGTCATGTAATGCTGAATGCAATGAAACCAACCCTGTTGGAATATCTGTATTCTATCACAAGTTATAGCTAATTAACCACCAAATGAAAACACAACTGCCTTAAGGAACAAAAAGTGAATTTTCTTAACTCAAAACTGACCTATGAGACTGACTGTTAGAGCCAATGAGATGTTGTTATGATATACCAGGAACCAATCAGATGTTCATTTGCGTCAGCTCTCATTTCCATGTATCATAATACAGTTACCCCTGCAAACTGTGTAGAGGTGCTTTTTCAAGTGGGGCTCCTCTTATATTTAGCAGGGGGAGACAACCATCCCTCTTCACCCCAAAGTGGGGCACACTTATTATTTATTTACTTAATTAATTAAATTTGATTTTAGAGGGGGGCTACAAAATCTTCATTGATCCCAGGTAGCAGAGAGATGCCTTAGCTATGCCACTGGTGGGGGTGGGTGTGGCAGAGCAAGTGAGTGGTGAGCTGCTGTGGGGGGAGAGGAGCCCAAGTCCCAATCTTCACTTTTTTAAAAGCCCCAGCATGACGTCACGTCCAGTTGTGACATCACTTCTGAGGCATCATTTTGAGTTTGGCACCCGGCTACACCATCATTAGCTACCCCTCTGATTCAGGCTCTAATGTTGGAACGCACTCCGTGATCATATGCATGTCTACTCAGAAGTAAATTCCCTTGTCTTCAATGGGGCTTTTTGCCAGCAAAATGGGTATAGGATTTCAATCTTAATCAGTTACCCTCAAGGGAGAAAACAAGTAAGAAAGACTGGCATATTTTGAATGTAAATATATTAAGGACATAAGAAGACCAGAGGTATTCCTGGACAAGGGGCAAAACGCTAAGTTTTTTCAGAAGCAGAGCCACTCGTGTAAAGCACCTGTTCCCCTTGCCTGGAGAGCCAGTCATGGCTTTGAAAGCAAAGGCTTTTGCAGCTGCAACTGACTCTAAAGGTGAGGAGTAGAGTGCTTTACCCAGGCATTGCTGCTCCAGAAAAAAATTAGGGTCCAGTCCTAACCCCTTTTGTCAGTACTTTCTAGCACTAGCATATGGGACATGTGCTGCATCATGCAGTTGGGTGTCACTCACAGAGGCCTCCTCAAAGTAAGAGAATATTTGTTCCCTTACCTTGGAGCTTCATTGCCCTTATGTCAGTGCTTATGTCAGGGGTTAGGATTGCGCCCTTAGTGTTTTCCCCCCCTCTCCAGGAACACCAGTGGAGAAGACTCTACTAGATATGATAAAAGGCCACTATGTTGTTTCCCACAATGGCCTCAATGGCATATCTGTTCCCTCTGAAAAGGCATCAAGCAGGAGAGGAAAGGCTGGAGACCTCAGGAAGGGAGCAAAACCATGTGGGGAAGGCAGAAGAACAGGGAGGGAAGGTCACAGGGGCTGATGGTGGTTGTTGTTCACCAGATCCTATTCCCTTTTAGCAGCCTCTCTCCTTTCTTCTTCTTGGACTTGCACCAGCTACAGAACTGGTGCAGTTTCAAGGAGACCCATTGTGGAGTAGGAAGCTTCTGGAGGGGAGTGGGGAAATAATTGCCCTTTCCCTTCTGAAGCCTCTCTGTTCACTCTCCCCATAAGATATAGTGCTCTCATTTTTCGGAGTGGCTGCATCAGGTGAGGAGAGGGGAGATTGAATTGGTCACTTCATATTGCATCCTTCCATTTTAAAGGAACATTGTGTTTCAGTTATATTCTGTCTATCCCTCTTTCTCCTGCTCAAATGAACAACTCCACTCCTCCATGCAGGACCACAATTAATTCCCCTCTTTTTATCCCTCTTCTTATTTTTACTTCCATTTCTCATTGCACTTGGGATCAGATCTTCATTGTATTTGCACATGTGGTTCTTGGGACAATATGGTAGACTTCATCTTTGAATAGCTAAGTCTTGATTTCTATTCCCTTGTAGGGTAGATCTAAAAAATTATCAGCATGCCCTGTCCTTCATTTTTGCTATTCATGAGATCAATAGGAATCCCAACCTCCTGCCCAATGTGACTCTGGGCTTTAAGATCTATGACAACTTTTTTAATGAAAAGATAACCTATGAGAGTGTCCTGGACCTGCTCTTCAAACGGCAAAACAACGTCCCCAATTACAAGTGTGGTGAAGAAGACAGTGTCTTGTCTGTCTTTGCTGGTTTCACTTTAGAATACACCATCCAAGTGGACACCATCTTGAGCCTCTACAAGATTCCACAGGTATCTGCATTCATATGCATTTATGGATGGAGTATGTCTGCTGTTCTGTGAACTTCTGATGTAGCCCAAATGGCTGGCCAGAAGTGGTATCAGTAGTTGCTCAGTTTGGACATCAGCCAAAGTCCCACAATGACCAGAAGGCACATCCAGCTGGGCCTAATCCTAAATTACCCAGCACCCCCCAATAAAGACACAGGCAAGGGTATATGGTACAAAGGGCCACTTTATTAACTATTTAAATATATTTCAGATTGCAACAGGGCCTAACAAATAAGTCATGCGGGTTCTACATGGGGGAAACGGAGCTGCCCGTCTACTTCCCCCTATAGTGATATGGGCGACCACAACAGACTCTGGGCAGCGTCAGTACAAGCCTGCCACCCCCTTCATTGTCACCCCGAAGGGCCAGGGTGGCAGGCTAGCTCAGGCCACCTGAGCGAACCCGCGGTGCACCTTTACCACCAGGCCGATGTTCATCCACCCTGCGTCACCCAGCCGGGAATGCCAGCATGACCAAGCGTGGAGTCCACCCAGCCCTTGCCACCCTGCGGTGTACACCGATATGACCTTACCTACCCAAAACCTGCACGACACCTGCCTAAAGTGACCTAGAAGACCTGTGGAAAACCCCCATTCCGCCCCTAACTCTACAGTCTGGGGTAGGCAAAAAACCACCAACCGATGTGCCAGTTAGGCTGATGGCAAAAATTCCTACCCGGCCCCAGAAGGTGACCAGCTAGTCTCAGACTGCAAAGGGTGGGCGGGTGGGAGACTGCTGCCTGGTCCCAACTGCACAGGCTTCTCTGAGCAGCCTGCACGTGGCCCCAGACCAATTAACCCCCAGCCAATCGGCTGCGAGGCTGGCCCCTTCTGTGCCTCGTGCGGGGGCAGGGTAAATGCCGGTGGCGTGCTAATACACATGCCACCAGAATTCTCAGGAGTGAAAGCCACCAGAGGACCCAGTGTTGCGGCACTGAATGGGCAGGGGTTGCGGTGGGTGACTCAGTGCAAAACTTAGCCTCAGGACCCCCAACAAAGTGGCTTTGTTGAATGGCTTACAGCTGAATGTGTGAAGTTTAACAACATTCACATTCTTTCTGAATGCCACAATGCTGAGAAAATCCTTCTTTCTGCAAAAACTCAGGCACTGCTATGAATGGGTTTTGGCCTCCCCTGCCCCCTTTCTCCTTCCCATTTGAAATGCTCCTTTCCCCTGCTTTTTATCAGTATCTCTACATTTGTCAATATTCAGCAGCAAACTTGCTTTTTTTTTTTTTAATATGGAATGGCTTGAATATGGAAGGTTCTTATAGCCTAATCCCAACCCCTAGCATCAGTGCCAATGCAGCACCTTCTCCCATGACCCAGTTCCTTCTCTTCCCTGCCAAGATACACCCCAAATTCTCCCCTCACACAGTCCTCTTCTGCAGTGTAAATATCTTTCTGCATGAGAGATGGGCTTCATTGCACGGTTCATCTCATGAGGTTCCAGGGTTTCAAGACTACATCTGTCTGGCATATAGGAGGCCAGAATGTATCTTCTCTTTTTATCCAGTGAGTGTTCTAGTTGTCAAGAAAAAAACCCACTTTACAGTCTGTAAATTGAATACAATAAGAGTGATACAATCTGAGAGCCAGGGTGGTGTGGTGGTTCTGGAGTGGACTTAGGATGCAGTACATACCCCATTGGCATGGCTGCACCAGTGCTGGAAAGTTGGATAGGATTGGGCCCTTAGACCTGGAAGATCCAAGCTCAAATCACATTCAGCAAGAAAGCTTCCTGAGTGACCTTGGGCCAATCACTACCTCTCAGCCTTACCTACCTCACAGGGCTGTTGTGAGGACAAAGGAAGGGAAAGTACTATGCAAATCACCCTGAACGTCTGTGAGGAGGAGTGAAAGAATGCGAAAAATAAATAACTATGAATAAATAAGATAATAAAATGAATGTAGACAGAACGTGAGTTAATAGAATTCTATTTATAGCCAATTACTATGAGGGTCGAATGATAAATTGAATATGTTGTGTACTGCTACATATCCATGATTGGGATGCTGGGCAGAGCAAGTTACAACAGCATAAGTCACTTGTGCTGTTGTAAAAAGGTTGCGAATGGCAAGAGCAGTGCACAGTCAGTCTGCACACACTGTTGTGAGTCGTGGCAATGTCACAGCTCTGTTGCCAGAATGTCCTAGTGACATTTCACCTAGACTCACCATTGAAGATGGTTTGGAAGCTGCAGTTAGTGCAGAATGTGGAAACCCGATTGGTCACTGGGGCTTGGCATGCGGATTCTGCAATGCCTTTGCTTCAGTGGCTACACTGGCTATTCATTCCATTTCAAGTCCAATTCAAGGTGTTGGAGGTGACCTTTAAAGACATCTTAGCTCTAATGACCCACATTTCCTCCATTAAGCTCAGCTATGGTACATATGAGACTCCAGTCACTGGAAAACATTTATCTTCTATCTACTGGAACGCACCCAGAGCAGGTGCTTTACACATTGGAATAGTCCTGCTTCTACTACATTTCAAATGGACATGGATCGGCCTCATTGTTTCAGATGATGACAGTGGAGCAAGCCTTCTGGAGACCCTGACACCTTTGCTTGCCCAGAATAGCATTTGTGTTGCCTTCTTGGAAAGGATTAGGGCGGATAAGAAAGAGAATCAGGATCGGCAGAATGAATGTATGTTAAGGTTATATTCAACACTGTTATTGAGTGAAGCTAATGTAGTATTTGTCAATGGGGATTATCAATCTCTAGAAGCTGTTCTAGAAGTCTTCTTTTTTAATGAACATGCACACAAGGCCAATATAGGGAAGGTTTGGATCACACCGACTCAGTGGGATTTCACTAGTGGACTTCATGGTGAGTTCTTTTACGCAAAAGCGTTCCATGGCACCTTGTCTTTCTCAACCTCCATAAATGCCATGCCAGCATTCAAGGATTTTCTCCAAAACTTCAAGCCTGATAAGTCACTCGCACATTTTCTCCGTGTTTTCTATGAAGTCGCATTCAAATGTTGCGGTGACATATATAAAAATGATTGTGGACTCTGTACAGGGCAGGAGAAGCTAGAGGACCTGCCTCCTTCCCGGTTTGAGATGGAGATGAGTGGTCAGAGCTATCGGATTTACAATGGTGTCTATGCTGTAGCACATACTTTGCATGCCATGTATTTGTCCAGACAAAGAAGAGAGCTATATAAAATAAAATTCAAACATTCCAAGATTGAGCCCTGGCAGGTATATTCCTCGTTCTATCGACTACTGTACAGTTCAACAGCAAGCATTTTAACTAGGAGGAAGCTGCTCAGTGGGATCTATTTGTGTGGGACCATCTCAGTGGGAACATCTTAGGGGAATGCAGGACTTGCCACTGACATGAGTAAGCATCTGGGATGGTGAAGAATAGCATCAGAGCATAAATGGGGCATATCAATATTTATTTTCTGAGGTCTACATCTCTCTGGAATCAAACATGTTCTGATGTCTTTCTGTGACATTTCAGTTCTTAATATGTTAAGGACTGTTCAAGTTTTCAAACTTGTCCTCTAAGGCAAGGAGTCTATGAAGACCATAAATGAAGACAAATGTTACTGAGGAACTTCTCAGTAACTCTACAGGAAATAGTAAGAAAACATTATTACCCCAGTTGATATAGAGATTCAAACTATTCAGAAATTCCAAGCCAGCAACTTTTGGAGATGAGAAGGTATTGTGGGCATTTCAGAGACAAGGTTCAAATAGGGCAGGGGTCAGGGAACTTTTTTACCTCTTACCCCCCAAAAAATTTATAAACGCAGACGTTACCCCCTTGATTTGCATACAACAGAATCCCCCATACAGAGGTGTAGCTGCCCCAGTATAGGTAGCCAGTAGCCAAGTGATGCCTCAGTATAGGTAGTCAGTAGCCAGATGACCCCCCAGTATAGGTAGTCAGTAGCCAGATGACCCCCCAGTATAGGTAGTTAGTAGCCCGGTGATCCCCCCAGTATAGGTAGTCAGTAGCCAGATGACCCCCCAGTATAGGTAGTTAGTAGCCCGGTGATCCCCCCAGTATAGGTAGCCCAACGATGCCCCCAATAAAAATAAATAAACAATACTCACCTTACCTCGATCCCACGTCGGTCGGCGCGGCTTTTCTTCTTCCTCCCGCTCTGTCCGCTCGGCGGGAGACACTGACGGCCCGGCGCTGTGTGATGACATCATCACTACAGCGCCGGGCAGCTCCAGTCTCCCGCACAGAGCGGAGAGAGCGGGCGGCTGCGATACACGCAGGCTGTGGATACAGCCTGAGTGTATCGCCTGCTCCCTTCCGCTCACCGCAGCTGAAGGTGAGCGGAAGGGAGCAGGGCAGCGGGCGGTGTGCACACAGCGCACCAGCCCGCTGCCGGCCCCCTGGAGCGGGTGGAGAGCGGGTGCGCTGACTCCCTCCGCTACCTCCTCATTACCCCCAGATTTTCACTTTTACCCCATTTGGGGTAATTTACCCCTGTTCCCCGACCACTGAAATAGGGCCTTTTCCTGATGCATAACCGTCTCCCTTTGCTAGGCACAATTTATCTGTATGACTTCTCCTCTTCCCCCAAAAGGTGTTTCTTGAGTAGTCTGGCACCTCCCTTTTCTCAGATATCAGATATACAGAAAATTTGATGCACAGATGTGGGGAGTGCAGTTTTAGGAGTCAGTGAGAAAGTGATGGGGAAAGGTGGACAGTGGAGGATGAGGGTCAGGATGTGGGCCAATTCTTGTGGAAGTCAAATTGGGGCTGAGGAGTGAAATTGCATTTGTTTGAATATCCAAATTTCAAGAAAATTCAGCTGAAACTGCTCTGTGGAAACTATTTCTGAGTAAAGATATTTAGGTTTGTGATGGGGGTGTGGGTGAAAACATGTTCCTAAGCTCTGATCTTAAAGGTCATGGGGCAGGCACCTTGTTGAGTCTCAGGCAGTCTGTATCTAGTTAGAGCCTTGTTGAGAGACCTCTTGGGAAGCTTGGGTATTGCACAGTGATTACACACTTTGATAACAAAAGAATGGAGCATTTGGGAGGGCGTGTTTACTTGATGGTAGAATATAAAACCAATACTGAAGGAATGTACTATAAATTGTTCTATATTTCCTCCCAACATAGCTGCACTCTTTTCTGAAAAATGCCCACTTCAACAATGGTGCTAGGCAAGAAGTCTGGTTTGACAAGGAGGAATTGTCATCTGGGTTTGATATCATAAACTCAGTCGCA
This sequence comes from Tiliqua scincoides, assembly GCF_035046505.1. Classification (NCBI taxonomy): domain Eukaryota; kingdom Metazoa; phylum Chordata; class Lepidosauria; order Squamata; family Scincidae; genus Tiliqua; species Tiliqua scincoides. Next base: position 94,277,670 of record NC_089825.1, read on the forward strand.
TTCCCCAATCGGTCCTTCATTAAGGTCCGAGTTGGAAAGATTTCTCCAAGTCACAGGCTCTCCATCCGTGAGGATGCTATTGTATGGCACGACAGATTTAAGCAGGTAGGTATAAAATACACCGTTTACAGTGCAATTCTATGTTTACTTAGAAGTAAGCCCCACTGTGAACAATACACTTACTTCCAGGACAGTATGCATAGTATTGCAGCCCTAGGATGACCTAGGGTTGCAGACATGTAGGATGTATACAAATATGTACAATGAATATCCCAATTGCTTCTAGCTGGAATCATATGGGTAATTCTTGCCATATTTTAAACATACTTCTAAGACAGATGAACTGTAATCTTGCTTAACAAAATACTCCTATTGAGAGGAATATAGAATTTATTAATTGCAAGAAGGCAATCCACTGCCTGCAAGGGCCCACTCATAGGGAAAAGAAGAACATTTCAGTTCTTTTCCAGGACATGAGGCTCAGAAAGAGGACATGTCCTGGAAAAAGACGATGTCTGGTCAACCTGTCCTCAAGGTGCAGGAATATGTGTTTCTTTACCTTGGGGCTGCATTGTGGCTGCATCAGTGCTAGAAAGTTGGACTGAGCCCCTAAACAAGGAATAATTCTGAAAAAAATGTTTTGGGTGAATCCATTAAGAGAAAGAAACATGTTTTTGGACACTGAGGAGGACGATGATGATTAAAAAGTAAAAATCCAGGATATAGCATATCAGTTCTAGAAGATCATAACATTGTCTTGAGAAAGACCCTGACAAACTCCTGCCCCTGATCTGCTGTAGATGGAAAAACATTTCTTGAGTTTGGGGTCTGTCACCTGGGCCCAGCCCTGGCGGTCAGGAGTTCCTCAGGAGCAGGGTTCTCCTCATGGGTAGGGGCCTCCTTGGGGGTAAGACACAAGTACTGTCAGAACTGGGCCCCCAGGCAGGACATCTCCCTGGGAGCAGGGCCCAGAGCCTCCTGGGAGCAGCAAACAGCCACGTGGCCGGCCAAGCCAGACGCTGGCTTCATAAGGGGCCTAGGCAGCCTGGGAAGAGGTCACTCTTCTCCAGGCAGCAGCAGTGCCGGAGGGAAGGCTAGAGCGGGTAGCAACCCCAGCCTTATTTGGATGTTCCAGGACCCGAAAGGGATTTTGACTGCCTCAGCCCTTGAGAGAGTGAACTGGGACTGGCAGCTCTCAGATCCGGGACCCGCCCGGGCCTCTGGGGTGACCTCAGGAGAGGCGAGGTTACAGACCCAAGGACTCACAGCTAACTCTCCCCAACGGTGGCCAGCTGATCGAGGTGCAAACACTGAGGTACCTGAGGTCCTCCTGAGGACATCTGGGCTGACCCCGGACACCAGTACTGCAGCTCCCGGGAACCCATATCCCTGGGCAACAGGCACCAGCTGGAGAGCTCCGCCTGGAACCTCAAGGGGTCGGGAAGGGTTGGGGAACGATCCTATCATGCGCCGACGGCACGTGTCTATGTAGGCCAAAAAGGGCCTGTGACGTAACAGGGCCCATGAATGTCAAACGGCTGACTCAAGTAAACCGCCTGTGCAAAACGGCCATGTCTGTCTCCCGTTCTTCTCTCTGTCAATGACTGCCCTTCATCAACAGCCCCCCATGCTCGGTTGCTCACCAAGGGGCAGGGTCTCCGCCCGCCATGGACATTACAGGGTCATTTTCTAAAACAGTGCTTTTCCAATCTCTTCCATGAGGGTGAAAAGAGTTCATCTGGGAATAGATGAGGCCACCTTCTCTTAACAGAAGGGCACCTTTTGATCCAAGGCAAAGGTTTATACGTTTGCAGTTACATTTGCAATCTGCTTTGATCTGTCTTGAATTCCACTTAAAACATCTTGGAATTTGTACAGAAGTAGGGGATCTCTACAGAAACCGGAGTACAGATATGTCCCTGGTCTCAAATAGAATGGGCTCTTCAACAGTTGGGGCAGCAGTCAGGAGTACCTTGTGGGGTGACCTGAGGATTCTTGCATTAGGTGAGTCCCATGTTACAGGTTAGGTGTTGAGGTGAACTCAGGCTCTTGACAGGTAAAAGACCACGGAACAAGAAGGAGAGCTAGAGTGGTGGGCATCAATAGATTGCTTCATCTTACCTCCTCATTCTTTATGCCTAGATCCAGCCCCATTCCACTTGTGTTGACAGCTGCCATGTTGGACACAGCAAGATGGTTCGAGAGGGGAAGCCAGTTTGTTGCTATGATTGTACTCCATGCCCAGAAGACATGATATCTAACCAGACAGGTAAGGGCAATGCACAACTTTGCAAGGAAATATTTGCTTCTGTTTGCTTTGTTCAGGTGGTCTTGTCTTCTCTGGACACTTGAATACTGCTAGTGAGAGAAGATGTCAGATCACTTAAGTGTCAACTAAAACTGATATTCTTGAACCTAGAATCCAAAGAGATGTAGAGCTGCCAGGCCCATTTTGAAGGAGCTAATGCCACATGTGGCTTTTCCTCCATATCCTGTCAATTAAGATAAAAAAAAAAAAAAATGCCATGTGAAAAATAAAAAGTACAGTTTCTGGACTGTTTTTGAGGCCTGCATTCATCAGATTAGGACCATTCTGGAGATGTTGCATTCCTCTTGGCCTGTCCTATCTGATGGATGAAGGCAAGGTTGCCTACTCATGAGTAAACAAACACTGTGACTGTGGTTCACTTTCCAAAGGGCTCCATGCTTTTCCTTGGCAACTTCTGAGCATACTCAGAAGACTCCACAGCCAGGGAAGGCAACAGAGCTCCAAGGGGGGCTCAGGGCTCAGAATCAGTCAGAAGCTCTCAGGACAATTTGCAGATCCTCCACGGCCACTTTAATAGGTACATGTCTGCATTATTTCATTAACTGAGCAGGATGTCGCATTCTATCACATTTTATACTGCTCAATTTTGAGGTGTAGAGGTGTTATTCGGTTGTTACCATTTTAAACTGCCCTAATGATAATATATTATCTTGGGAAATACTGGCCAAAGAACATGGGTACCTCCATTTTCAATCGCCCTATAGCTTCTTGGGAAAAATAAAGGAGTGGTTGGTTCCATGAGACTTTAAGTGCAATCCTATCCCCCCTACCCATTGACACAGCTATCCCAAAAAGGAGCATGCTGTATCTAGTACTGGGTGTGGAACAGGAGGTGTCGGGGTTCCCCTCCTCCCACAGGTCCCCAACTTACCCAGGGAGAGGACTTCTGGGTCAGAGGATCAGGGAGGAAGCCAGTGGAGCATGGGGCCACCTCCCCATACGCTGCCTGGGCACTCCTGAGGGTGGCAAGGCACAGCAGAGGAACACTGTGTGCCAAACCCCCTGCTTCGCCCCCGCCTTGGAGGAGGGGGGGGGGAGACAGGACCTAGGCCATTCAGCTGCTGAGCAACCGCTCCTCCCCCACCTTGGGGGGGGGGAAGGGGAGCACTCCCTCACCCAACCAGCCAGGGCCTGCCTTGCAGGGCAGGACAACTGATTGTGACATCAGGAGCCCACAGCTGGACCTCCCGGAGTCGTCTGCAGAGCTACAGGACCCAGGTGGGCAGGGCCAGCCCACTCCCCAAAGGCAGAGACCAGAGCAGGTGCAGCAGCCTTCCCAGCCCTCTTAGGAACAACCCTGGCAGCTCCAGGTGAGAGGAGGTGGGAGGGAACAGAGAGAGGAAGGGAAGGAGTGGTGGTAATCCCAGGTGAGGGCAGTCCCAGAGACACGCCCTTTTTGTACCATCCCTGTGAGGGGAGGGGTCTGCCCTACATAAACCTGGAGGCCAGGGATGACAAGGCAGTTGGGAGTTAGAAGAGCAGGCAGGAGGATCTGCTGACAGCAGCCCCTGCTCCTGACTGGCAAATGCTGCCAACCCAAAGAGGGGGAACCAGGTGATACAACCTCCCCTTCTTCTGGTGAACTGTTCTGAGGCCTCCACAAGGGGATCCCCTTGGAAAGACTGGGCAAGCCCTTCCCTCCCCCCACAGGGAGGCCTCACAGGAGGCTTGGGAGAGGGAAGGGGAATCATTTTCCCTTACCTTTCCATAAGCCTCCCACTCACCAATAGGTCTATAGCTGGTGCAAGTCTGAGGAGAAAAAAGGGGCAGGGAACCCCCAGACAGAGAGGATAGGATTTGTCGAGTGCCCAACTTTGTGCTCAGGACCGATCCAAGAGCTCAGATGCCTGAGGTGTGAGCCAAATACTGCACCCCCTTCCCTGGTGATGAGCCAGCCTCTTCATCTCCCACACTCTGAATTATAAAAGAAAAAGGAGAACACAGAGTGTGGGAAAGAAGAGAGTGGTGGGTTCAGAGTTGAATTGTAAACCCATCACTCTCCTCTCATCCACACTTACTCCCCAGCTCTGTCCCCATGTTGCATTTTCAATCCAGACAGTAGGACAGGGAGGAAGAAGCAATGGAAGTGACTGGATGGACAGAGGTAGGCAGTTTTCCACCAATATGTCAGGCAGCCTCATGGATGGATCCGTGTAGTCTGTACTACATTTGGATCCTACTATAAACACTGGAGTGCCCAAAAGGGGGGAGAAGAGCAACTCCGATTCTGTATTAATGCACAACTTCTCACAACTTCTTTATAAGAATTAGAGCATTACGTGGATCACCCAATAAGACACCCAATGATTTGCTTCTTCTTTTTCAGATGCAGTTCATTGTCTCAAATGCTCAGAAGATCAATATCCAAACAAGAACCAAGACCAGTGTATGCCCAAGACCCTGACCTTCCTAACCTACAGAGAGGCTTTGGGCACCACTTTGGTTTCTCTGGCTGTTACCTTTGCTATGATCACAGGTCTGGTGTTACAGATCTTTGTGAAGAACTGGGACACTCCCATTGTCAAAGCCAACAACCGGAACTTGACCTGCATTCTGCTCAGTTTCATCCTGCTTTGCTACCTTTCCTCCCTGCTCTTCATTGGTCAGCCAGGCAAGGTCTCTTGCCTCCTTCGACAATCCGCTTTTGGCATCGTTTTCTCTGTGGCAGTTTCTTGTGTGTTGGCAAAAACCATCACAGTGGTCCTGGCCTTCATGGCTACTCAACCAGGCAACAACATGAGGAAATGGCTGGGGAAAAGAGTGGCCTTCTCCATTGTTCTTTTCTGCTCCCTCATTCAAGTGAGTATTTGTATCGCATGGCTGTCAACCTCTCCTCCTTACCCAGATGTGGACATGCATTCTCAGCCTCAGCAAATCATTGTGGAATGCAATGAAGGTTCTCTCACCATGTTCTACTCTGTACTGGGCTACGTCAGTATCCTGGCCCTCATCAGCTTCCTTATTGCTTTCCTGGCCCGAAAACTTCCTGACACCTTCAATGAAGCCAAACTGATCACCTTCAGCATGCTGGTCTTTTGCAGTGTGTGGATCTCCTTCATTCCTGCTTATTTGAGCACTAAGGGGAAATATGTAGTGGCTGTGGAGATCTTTGCCATCTTGTCCTCCAACACTGGGCTACTGGCTTGTATTTTTCTTCCCAAATGCTACATTATTGTTCTAAGAGCAGATCTCAATTCCAGGCAACATCTAACAAAGAAAAATAAATGATTAACAGCCCAATCCTGACCTGTACTGGAACAGGCAGGCCTGTACAGTCCCAGCACAGGGTAAGAGGTGGCTGGGTTGCAACTTAAAATACCGGGATATTTATTACGTTACCCTGAGTAATGCTACAGCCATCCCCATGGGACTGCTTGGATCTGTGCCAGTGAAATTATTGTGCAACTCCAAGTAGCCTGGTGTATTGCTGGACTGGCCAGGAGGGGGATTAGGATCTGGTCTAGGTTGAAGAGGCAGTACCACACGTCTCCCAGGCTGAGTCTACCCACTGGCCCACCCTCCTCCCAACCCAAATTTCCTCTGTCCTATCCTGCCACCACCCTCTCCAACCCCCACGCTGGTCCCCCTCGGCCAGCACAAACTTATCCTGCACTGGACCAGGTCAGACATGAGGAGGTCGATGTGCATCCTCACACCGGCCTATGAAATTCCCAAGGTGGCACATACATTTTTATGGCACATTTGCAACATCCAGAAGGCAGTGCAAGTCAATTGTCCGGCCTAAATGCCCATTAGAATTGCCTTCTAAATCTCATTGTAAATTTACAGTTGTATCAGGGTCCAACCCATGGCATGTGGACACTTTCTAAATGGCGCATGCAGTTACCTTATATCTTTGAAAAAAAAAAACATTTAATTAATAACCAAGAATAACCGGCAGTTGATGTTTTGCCTGATTTTTATGCTACTACTGAAAGAGCACACCCCATGTTTCTTACACTGCAGTGGAACACACAAGGTGGCCATGGCTACCCTGCTTGATATGCTGTGGTTGGATAATGGGGAGAAAGGCAGGAAAAGAATGATAGGCAGGACAGAAAGTTAATAGGGCGGATGCTAGTGAGCTGTATTCTCTAACTGGCTGGTTGCTTGCTTACCCATGAAGGCCTGACTGGTGGAGAGCTGAAGAGTGAAAGGTAGAAGGCATCAGGGCCAAGTGGAGAAGCACACAGAAGGCCAATGAGATCATCAAAGCCCACATGGCCCAGCCAGGGAAAGATACCATCTTCAGGAAAATCATCCACAAAGAGATCCTGGCTAGGATCAACTTTGAGGAGGAGAAGTTGGGAAGACAGAGGATGACTGAGCTGTGCAGAAGGGCAATTAACGCCTCTTATATGGACTTCAGAATGACTCCTGCTGGGCCAGATTAAAGGCCCATGTGTGCCATCTTCCTGGCATCTTCAGCAGTCAGGTAGTCAAATAAGCAACAGCACTCCTGTATTTCTTGATCTGAAAATTCTGGCACTCAGAGATATACTGCCCTTGAATCTGGAGACTCTGTTTACCTTTGTGGTAATCACCAAAAGTGATATTATGTTGGAGTCCATTCATTCATTCATTCATTCATTCATTCATTCATTTCACCTTTATGGGCATAAACAATATCCATCAAGTAAACAAAATTAAAACATCCAAGGTTGCAGCCAGTCATTGTTCAGTATCACTGTGTGGGGGAATAGAAATGCAGAGGAATTTACCTTGCAGTGCCTTGACAGCACTGCAAATAAACGTTTTGCAACATATATTGAGTGACACTCATTTCTCCCATCCAGCAAGTACTGAACCAGGTCTGTATCTGAACCATGAAAGTTTTCCAGAAATGGGAACAGAAATTGATGGCGTAAATGAATATAGTGGGGACAATACAATAATACATGGGTCAAAGACTCATTTGAGGTCAGATCACAAGAACATGACTGGGGACTCTCCAATGACCTATTAAATCTTGCTCTAAGCATGTTCGTAGGCAAGATATTAAACCTACCCAGCGTAAAGGCTCTGCAAATCTGAGGTGAACATATGAACGATAGATAGCTTGAACCCAAATCAGAGGGCCACGAAAGACGAAAATATAGAGAGGAATGAGACTTTCGGGCTGCAGCCTATAAATCCTGTTTCTCTATATCGAATAGTTGGGTCCGAATAAGATTGTAAGCAGCAGACATGGATAATCCTCCTATCAGATCAGGTGATAAACTTAGCAACTAAAGTCTTTTGTAAAATAAAATAAACAATGAAATATTGTAATGGCCGGCAACCATCTTCCCTGCCTGGCAAACAACTCCTTTGCCTGACAGCCATCTACTGTGTGTCTCCCAGTTCCTGGGAACTATCTGCTCCTATGAGTTGTTACTTTTAGATTTTAGACAAGTAAAGGTGTTTTTTATGACTGTCTTGGACTGGACTTGCTCCTTCCTTGGATCCCAAAGTATCTCCAGGCAGAAGCATCACTAGTTTTTGTTGCACCTGGTGGTACAGCTCATTACGTCACCCCCATCATGGACCTCCTCCCATATCGGACCATACAGAATAAATGACAATACCATGCACACAACCTAAAAGCAGTGGCATTGCTAGGGTTGGTGTAACCTCCATTAACTTTATTTATTCATTTAAATATATGGCTGTAAAGGTCAAACAGCAAATCAGTAACCAACCAAAAACCAGTGACCAACTTGATGTCACTCACAGAACTGAATAAAAGTTCTTGCATTTGCTCTGATGCATGGAAATGAGAGTTGACTCATGCTAACACCTCATTGGTTTCCTGCCATGTCATCATAACACCTCGTGGGCTTTCAGAACAATCAGTTTCATAGGTCAGTTTTGAGTTAAGTAAATCCACTTTTTGTTACGTAAGGCAGTTTTGTTTTCCTCTTCTGGTTATTTGGTCATAACGTTTGATAGAATACAGAAATTTAAGCATGGTTTCCTTCTTTGCATTTCATTTCTGCATGAAATGCCATATGGAATGATATATAACATGAAGGTATTATTCAAAAATACCAAGATTTCAGAATTTGGGTCGGTTGTGGTATCACCACCACCCCCATCACCTGATGTGGTCTGCACCCCTGCAACCCCCCCCCCCAGTGATGCTACTGCCTCTAGCCCTGGCCACAGCAACAGCTGGAACAAATTCATATTTCCAATCAGTGTCACAATGGTCAGGGAGCTTCAGGGTTTATAAAGGTTCCGTGGATTTCCTTCCTCCAAGAAAATAGTCTTCTATGAAGCCCCTCCTTAAATCTTCTTCTAGCAGAGGAAGGAAAACTTTGGATTCCCTTCAGCTGCATTATGAAACTCTACAGAGTACATTCCTCTTGTTGCAGGCATGGACACTTATTATTATTATTATTATTATTATTATTATTATTATTATTATTATTATTATTATTATTATTATTATTAACAGTATTTATATACCGCTTTTCAACTAAAAGTTCACAAAGCGGTTTACAAAGAAAAATCAAATAACTAAATGGGTCCCTGTCCCAAAAGGGCTCACAAGCTAAAAAGATGCAAAAGAATACCAGCAGACAGCCACAGAACAGACACTGCTGGAGTGAGGTGGGCCTGTTACTCTCCCCCTGCTAAAAAAGGAGCACCCACTTGAAAAAGTGCCTCTTACCCAATTAGCCACTTCCTCTGGCTTGCCTTGGCATCAGGAAGCATCACTGCCATTCACTGCAGAGTCTTCATTCACACAGGCTGATGCACAAAATGCAGCATACAATGATGAAAAAAGTGGTATAAATACTATAATGAAATAAATAATCAATAATCAGGGCCCAATGGGAAGCCCAATCATAATGGCCGCAGCACTGCTGGGTGCAGCGGTGCCAAAACGGGTACCGCTGCATCCACTGGTACCACAGTGGCCACTGGAGCCCTGCAATGAGGTCTCTCAAGTCTGTGCTGGCTATCTTGCCGGTGCAGACTTGACAGCCTCTGTGTTGGGCTGTGCAAACCAACATGGAGGATAGGGTAAGGCAGAGCAGGGCTCAGCCAGTCCCACCCCATCATATCCCAGAACCCCTGCCCCCCCTCCCCACAGACCTTATCACCACCTGGAGCTCTTACCTTGCTCTGGGTGGCATCTGTCCAGCACTAGGCCCATGACCGCATGGAGGGTGCCAGAAATGTAGTTTATGGCATGTTTCCAGCACAAGCGGTGCACTCCTACAGTCAGGGCCAAACAGCTCAGGATTGATCTCTAACACAGCCATTCACACTTTCTCCAGTCAGAGGGTTAATAATAATAATAATAATAATAATAATAATAATAATAATAATAAATAACTTTATTTTTAACCTGCCTTTCTCCCCGAAGGGACTCAAGGCAGCTTACAACATATTAAAAACATAATTTAAAAACAAATAAAAACATATTAACACATCATAAAAAACAGCAGTCAGAATAAAAACTAGGTAAAAAGAGCATAGAGCAGCAGCAAGTCATAAAAGAATCAGGCCTGTAAAAATATTAAAAGATGTTAAAAAGATGTTAAAAGACCGAGAACTCAGAAGGCTTGTTTAAACAGAAGGGTCTTCAGACCTCGCCGAAAGGTCTCAAGAGAGGGAGCCATTCTTAAGTCAAGGGGAAGGAAGTTCCATAGCATTGGTGCCACTACTGAGAAGGCCCTATTTCTTGCAGCCGCCCCACGTACCTCCCTAGGCGGCGACACTTGTAAAAAGGCCTTCTCTGATGACCTAAGAGGACGAGCCGGATTGTACGGGAGTTGGCGAGCTCTAAGTTACCCTGGTCCAGAGCAGTATAGGGCTTTAAAGGTCAATACCAGCACCTTGAATTGGGCCCGGAAACGAATGGGCAGCCAATGCAGCCGCTGGAGAAGCGGACTGACAGAGTCGAACCACCTACCTCCAGTAACTACACGGGCCGCCGCATTCTGCACTAGTTGCAGTTTCCGAACCGTCTTCAAGGGCAGCCCCACATAGAGCGCGTTACAGTAATCTAATCTCGATGTCACCGAGGCATGGATCACTGTGGCCAGGTCTGCACGATCCAAGTACGGCCGCAGCTGGCGCACCAGCCGAAGCTGAGCAAAGGCCCCCCTAGCCACAGCCGCCACCTGGGAATCCAGGAGCAGCTGTGAGTCCAGGTGGACCCCCAAGCTGCGGACCTGCTCCTTAACATGGTTAAGGGTTAACCTGGTTAACAGTCACACACAATAAAGCTTAAAGGAAAAATCAGTGGCATAACCTGGAGGGGGAAAAAACCTCTTTGCTTTCTCAGCGGTGACTGGTTCTGAAGGCAAGGAGGAGGGGCTGCTTTCCACAAGCATTCAGGCGCCTGAAAAATGCAACGTTTTGACCCCCTTCGAGGTTATAAAAACTGCACAGTCCCACCAAATGATAGCCAACACTCATATGTGAGTGAAAACAACCATAAATTACTGGCCGTCAACTGGCTGGTTCCAACATCTTGCTTTATACACTTATTTGGAAGCTCGAAGTGAACGCTGAGCAAACACAAGTGTCTGTTTCAATCTGTAGCCCCGTCCATTTGATGCAACCAGTAAGGACTTTGCGATTGCAGGATAGCTTTGTAGTCTGCAGCTGAGACTTTGGAATCAGGGAGTTAATTCTGGAGGAAAAGTCTGGAGGAAAATCATGCCTTATCCTATGCCGGGGAGCATTTCCAGTGAACAATGAAGAGGAGGCATGGCCAGTTTCCACAAGGAACCAAATATAACTGAGTTCAGCATAGAGAATGCAAAAGGGGATGTGCTTTTATGTTATTATTGCTATCTTTAACACCGTTAATCACATTCCTATATATGCCTCTTTGCCCAGTGAACAGGAATGGGTAGAAATTGTAGAATCTCCCATTCATACTATGGACTGTTGTGCACAGCTTCTAAATATGTGGTCAGTGCCTGGTCTCAGGCACCAGGGAGTTGGGGCTGAAAAGGCAGCTCCAGTGAAAACTTTCCCCTTCTCTCCCCTTCCTGCATGGTCTCCTCTTTTCATGCTGCCTAAGAGCTCTGCGGGTTTGCTCTCTTTGGCCTAGCATGCCTCTCTTGTATTCGCCCATTTGCTGCTCTTTGCAAAAGCTTCCCTCTCTCAGCTTCTGGTCCACACTATAGGTTTCCTGTCATTTCGAAAAGACAAGACGCGTGTCTGAGATGCGCCACTGGGGCATTGGCTTTTCCCTGCCTCCGGTCCCCACTACAGTAGGTCAGTGGATCATTCCATTCAGACTGGAGGACTGTCTCTGAGAGACACAACAGGCCACAGACTTGAGGTGTGTCATTCCTGAGTGCCTGCGTGTTGCTTGATATACCTGGATAGTGGGTACTATGGCCCCCCATCTCAGAGAGGAGAACACCCCTCCTCTCTTCTCGAAACACCAAGCAGCCTGGATGTTGGGTGCTCCACCAGCAACGGGCTGCCTCTCTGCTGCAACTGAAGCTTTCCTTATGGCCTGTCTGAGCTATGATGCCTCCCTGTGTGTTCCAGCTGGTCAGCATCTTCCCACCATCTGTACTGATGTATAGTGATGTTGTTTGTGTGGGGAAGGGGGCTGTTCCCTTACTGGCTTCTGATACTTTTTTTGCTTCCTCCTCTTCCTGGAGCTGGTGCCCAGCATCCACCCATGGTGATGTATGCTGCTGTGTCAGCCCTGCCTGTCCTGGGCCCACCAGAGTGCCTACCTGCCTGCCTTCCTTCCTGGAATAAGGGGAACAGTGGGGGAGTTTTTAAAGGGAACACCAAAACACACAGCCTGGCAGCAGCAACTCCATTTCTTCCATGAAGCTGTGGCTGGGATTGTTTGTGCTGCCCCTGCCTGTGTCCTCCCCCCTTGCTGAGCTGAGATACATCCTCGTTCCCTCACTGCCATGACCACTAATTGGAGGTAGGGTTCCCTTTGTTGAGGATAGGGTGGGATTGAATGCGGGAAGGGAAGGAAGGGGTGGCGCAATCCTCACTGCAGCCTGACATTAGAATGGGTGGGGCACTGGGGGAGTGTTGAAAGAGAACCCCAAATCATGCACATCGCCTGATTCAGTCCATTTTCTTCCAGGGATACACAGCAGGCTTTTAAAAGGAAATGACTTGTGACGGAACCCCATTTGAGTGGTGAAAACATTCCGGGAGACTCAGAAGGTGCCCCTGCTATGACTCATAGTTGAGTTCAGTCACAGGGGTGGAAACTTGAGACTCAACTCAAGTCAAGACAGTGTGCCCCAAGGATCTGTCCTGGGACCGGTGCTCTTCAACCTCTTCATAAATGACCTGGAGACAGGGGTGAGCAGTGAGGTGGCTAGGTTTGCAGATGACACCAAACTTTTCTGAGTGGTGAAGACCAGAAGTGATTGTGAGGAGCTCCAGAAGGATCTCTCCAAACTGGCAGAATGGGCAGCAAAATGGCAGATGCGTTTCAGTGTAAGTAAGTGTAAAGTCATGCACATTGGGGCAAAAAATCAAAACTTCACATATAGGCTAATGGGTTCTGAGCTGTCTGTGACAGATCAGGCTAGAGATTTTGGGGTGGTGGTGGACAAGTCGATGAAAGTGTCGACCCAATGTGTGGCGGCAGTAATGAAGGCTAATTCTATGCTTGGGATCATTAGAAAAGGTATTGAGAACAAAACAAAAATATTGTGTCCAGTTCTGGTCGCCGCATCTCTAAAAGGATATAGTGGAAATGGAAAAGGTGCAAAAGAGGGCAACTGATTACTGGGCTGGGGCACCTTCCTTATGAGGAAAGGCTATGGCGTTTGAGCCTCTTCAGCCTAGAAAAGAGACGCCCGAGGGGGGATATGATTGAGACATACAAAATTATGCATGGGAAGGATAAAGTGGATAGAGAGATGCTCTTTACACTCTCACATAACACCAGAACCAGGGGACATCCACTAAAATTGAGTGTTGGGAGAGTTAGGACAGACAAAAGAAAATATTTCTTTACTCAGTGTGTAGTTGATCTGTGGAGTTCCTTGCCACAGGAGATCATTGGCGGAGGAGGCTGCCTCCGGGGCTGCACATGTTTACTTGAGCTCCATTTAAAAACTTCCTTTTTTCTTGTTTATGTGTGCCTTCTTACAATATTTTCTTTTCTGCGGCACCTCTGAATGCAGTTTTGCAAGCCAAGTGTTTTGGTTTGCAAATGTCCCTATTGGGGATAAGAAATCAGCTTTTATCTGTAAGTATGAAGAAACGAAGTAAACGACAGAGAACCAGCCCAGCTGCCTCCGCCCTGAAGGAGGAGGAAACTGCCCTGAAGAAGAAACGCAGTGTCAAGGTCTCTAAACAGCTGCTGTTATCGGAATGTCCACTTAATCATGGAAAAGTGAGTAAGACTGTGGAATTAATCTCAGAGGGTGCTGAGGTGGTAGAAGAAGGGAGTCAAACATTAAGTCATCCTGGAGAGAGGAGTGAGACGCCATTATCCTCTGGTGTTTTCAAGGGGGCGGTGAAATCCAGCTCTGTGTGTAATGCAGCTACCAGCACAGATAATTTGAAATGGATAGGTCTCAAGGAACTGAAAGCTCTGTCTGGCAAACAATGTGCTCTTATCTCACAAACTCTGCTTACTATCTTCAGAGGCCAGCAGGCAATGGCCTGTAAGTTAGAGGCTTTGTGTCGTCAGTTGAAAACACTCACAGTGAAGGACAGGCCTCCCTGTGTGGGTGACATTCCTGTTGTTTCCTCAACGTCGGAAGTGAGGACGGGAAGAAGATTGCAAGATCTCCCTCTCCATTTTTCAAAGCCAGCTAAACTATGGCAGATGGCACACAAAATTCAGAGCAAAATCTTCTCTGAGCAGTCTTTTACTGCTGTGATTTGCAATAGGTGGACTTGCAGAATGTGACCAAATTAAGGTCTTCTCCCAATTGGCAAAATATCCTGTTGTCTTTTCAACAGGATGTTATACCTCAAATGCTTCTTAAGTCATCTTCTCTTTTACATCATTTTGGAATACGACCTAAGAAAGTCTATTATGAACCTCCCATTATTGCTTTTACTCAATCTCAGGGAGTTAGACATTCCGATACAGTTAGGGCAGAGGTTTCTCCTATTAGGCCTAGAACTTTTGAGCATCTGGATTCACAACTCTTGGACCCCACTTCTGAATTTCAATTGAAAGAGTTTCAGAGCTAGCTCTGCTAGAACAGGAGCGTTTGATTTCTGCCTTGAAGGAGCTGGTGCAAGATTTTGAAAACATACAAGACACATCAGCTTCTACTCCTTTCCAGAAACAGGATGTTTCTCCAGAAGATTCGATGGATATGGAGGTAGCTGCGAAGCAGATACCTACTCCTAGAACTTTTCATCCAGACCTACAGTGTCTAATGGACTTTAAAGAACAGTCCATGATATCTTCTCTTTCTTCAACTTCTCTGTTACTCCCTTCTCAGGTTGGAGAGAATACCCTGGATGAAGTAAAGTCTGCATCTGTTGCCCATGGCTTGGTGCTCCTATCTGCACAAAGTGGATGTCAAACCCCTGGATTAATAGAAACTGATGTTTTACAGCAAAGTCATCTATCTAGTAATTTGACTGTGTTGGAAGCTGATGAACCTTCATCTGGCAATGATCAGACAATTTTGGATTGTCCAGCTCAGGGTACTCAGTGTTCTCCAAAAACTGCAAACTTGTATCCTCCCTGTGTGGGATTATATGCCTCTGGGGCATAAGTCATGGGTGTGTCCTCGGTGCAAGGAGCTCCAGGATCTCAGGGAACGCGTCCGCTCCCTTGAAGCCTTGGTGGCCAACCTGGAGAAGCGCAGGCAGCCAGAGGAGAACTGTGGGGAGACTTCCGGGGATGATCAGGCTTTGTCCCACCCACAGGCGTGCAGCTCCTCGGCTGCCCGGGTTGGAAGTCTCGGGACTGGAGGACGTCATCCTGGAGAGGAGGGAAACAATCCCCTAGGGGGGACCCCTTCTCCAGGGGATGGGCCCGTATCCGAGCGCACTTGGGATACTCCTCGGCGGGAGGGGGGTCGGGGGCTTCTTGTAGTGGGGGATTCGATTATTAGAAACATAGAGAGGGGGGTTTGCGACGGATGTGAGGACCGCATGGTGACTTGCCTGCCTGGTGCGAAGGTTGCGGACATCACTTCTCGTCTAGACAGGCTAGTAGACAGTGCTGGGGGAGAGGTAGCGGCTGTGGTGCATGTCGGCACCAACGACGTGGGCAAGTGTAGCTGGGAGGTCCTGGAGGCCAAATTTAGGCTTTTAGGCAGGAAGCTGAAAGCCAGGACCTCAAAGGTAGCGTTCTCTGAAGTGCTACCTGTTCCACGCGCAGGGCCAGCTAGGCAGGCGGAGATCAGGGGTCTCAATGCGTGGATGAGACGGTGGTGTAGGGAGGAGGGGTTTAGATTTGTTAGGCACTGGGGAATGTTTTGGGACAAGCGGGGCATGTACAAGAGGGACGGGCTCCATTTGAACCAGAATGGAACCAGACTGCTGGCGCATAACATTAAAAAGGTGGCAGAGCAGCTTTTAAACTGATCCCTGGGGGAAGGCCGACAGGAGCCGAGGGGCATCCGGTTCGGGACTCCTCATCCCATAGGGATGAGGATGGGGAGGTTAGAGAACAACAAGACAAAGGCAGAGTAGGAGAAGAAATTGGGAAAGGTAGGGTGATGGGATGTGATAGACGGTTTGGCACAATGAGAGGATGCGGGGACAAAGGAGCGAATAAGCAGCCCATCCTGGGGCATTCCGTGTATAAATGCTTTTATGCGAATGCCTGAAGTCTACGAGCAAAGGTGGGAGAACTGGAATGTCTGGTGACAAAGGAAAATATTGACATAGTGGGCATAACGGAAACCTGGTGGAATGCGAAGAATCAGTGGGATACTGCAATCCCGGGCTATAAACTCTACAGGAGGGACAGGCAGGGGCGTGTTGGAGGTGGGGTGGCCCTTTATGTTAAGGAAGGGATAGAATCCAGCAAAGTAGAGATTGAAGGTTGGTCCGACTCCACTATAGAATCTCTGTGGGTTAAATTACCAGGCTTGTGCAGCAATGTAATACTGGGGGCATGCTATCGTCCTCCAGACCAGAAATCGGATGGGGACCTTGAAATGAGGAAACAGATCAGGGAGGTGACAAGGAGGGACAGGGTTGTAATCATGGGGGACTTCAATTATCCTCATACTGACTGGGTCAATTTGTGTTCTGGTCACGATAAGGAAACCGGATTTCTTGACGTGCTAAATGACTGTGGCTTAGATCAGCTAGTCACGGAGCCCACCAGTGGACAGGTGACTCTGGATTTAATATTGTGCGGTACGCAGGACCTGGTTAGAGATGTAAACGTTACTGAGCCATTGGGGAACAGTGATCATGCTGCGATCCGTTTTGACGTGCACGTTGGGGGAAGAATACCAGGCAAATCTCTAACAAAAACCCTTGACTTCCGACGGGCGGACTTCCCTCAAATGAGGAGGCTGGTTAGAAGGAGGTTGAAAGGGAGGGTAAAAAGAGTCCAATCTCTCCAGAGTGCATGGAGGCTGCTTAAAACAACAGTAATAGAGGCCCAGCAGAGGTGTATACCGCAAAGAAAGAAGGGTTCCACTAAATCCAGGAGGGTGCCCGCATGGCTAACCAGCCAAGTTAGAGAGGCTGTGAAGGGCAAGGAAGCTTCCTTCCGTAAATGGAAGTCTTGCCCTAATGAGGAGAATAAAAAGGAACATAAACTGTGGCAAAAGAAATGTAAGACGGTGATACGGGAGGCCAAGAGAGACTATGAGGAATGCATGGCCAGCAACATTAAGGGGAATAATAGAAGCTTCTTCAAATATGTTAGAAGCAGGAAAACCGCCAGAGAAGCGGTTGGCCCTCTGGATGGTGAGGGAGGGAAAGGGGAGATAAAAGGAGACTTAGAGATGGCAGAGAAATTAAATGAGTTCTTTGCATCTGTCTTCATGGCAGAAGACCTCGGGCAGATACCGCTGCCCGAACGGCCCCTCCTGACCGAGGAGTTAAGTCAGATAGAGGTTAAAAGAGAAGATGTTTCAGACCTCATTGATAAATTAAAGATCAATAAGTCACCGGGCCCTGATGGCATACACCCAAGGGTTATTAAGGAATTGAAGAATGAAGTTGCAGATCTCTTGACTAAGGTATGCAACTTGTCCCTCAAAATGGCCACGGTGCCAGAAGATTGGAGGATAGCAAATGTCACGCCTATTTTTAAAAAGGGAAAGAGGGGGGACCCGGGAAACTATAGGCCGGTCAGCCTAACATCCATACCGGGTAAGATGGTGGAATGCCTCATCAAAGATAGGATCTCAAAACACATAGACGAACAGGCCTTGCTGAGGGAGAGTCAGCATGGCTTCTGTAAGGGTAAGTCTTGCCTCACGAACCTTATAGAATTCTTTGAAAAGGTCAACAGGCATGTGGATGCGGGAGAACCCGTGGACATTATATATCTGGACTTTCAGAAGGCGTTTGACACGGTCCCTCACCAAAGGCTACTGAAAAAACTCCACAATCAGGGAATTAGAGGACAGGTCCTCTTGTGGATTGAGAACTGGTTGGAGGCCAGGAAGCAGAGAGTGGGTGTCAATGGGCAATTTTCACAATGGAGAGAGGTGAAAAGCGGTGTGCCCCAAGGATCTGTCCTGGGACCGGTGCTTTTCAACCTCTTCATAAATGACCTGGAGACAGGGTTGAGCAGTGAAGTGGCTAAGTTTGCAGATGACACCAAACTTTTCCGAGTGGTGAAGACCAGAAGTGATTGTGAGGAGCTCCAGAAGGATCTCTCCAGACTGGCAGAATGGGCAGCAAAATGGCAGATGCACTTCAATGTCAGTAAGTGTAAAGTCATGCACATTGGGGCAAAAAAATCAAAACTTTAGATATAGGCTGATGGGTTCTGAGCTGTCTGTGACAGATCAGGAGAGAGATCTTGGGGTGGTGGTGGACAGGTCGATGAAAGTGTCGACCCAATGTGCGGTGGCAGTGAAGAAGGCCAATTCTATGCTTGGGATCATTAGGAAGGGTATTGAGAACAAAATGGCTAGTATTATAATGCCGTTGTACAAATCGATGGTAAGGCCACACCTGGAGTATTGTGTCCAGTTCTGGTCGCCGCATCTCAAAAAAGACATAGTGGAAATGGAAAAGGTGCAAAAGAGAGCGACTAAGATGATTATGGGGCTGGGGCACCTTCCTTATGAGGAAAGGCTACGGCGTTTGGGCCTCTTCAGCCTAGAAAAGAGATGCCTGAGGGGGGACATGATTGAGACATACAAAATTATGCAGGGGATGGACAGAGTGGATAGGGAGATGCTCTTTACACTCTCACATAATACCAGAACCAGGGGACATCCACTAAAATTGAGTGTTGGGCGGGTTAGGACAGACAAAAGAAAATATTTCTTTACTCAGTGTGTGGTCGGTCTGTGGAACTCCTTGCCACAGGATGTGGTGCTGGCGTCTAGCCTAGACGCCTTTAAAAGGGGATTGGACAAGTTTCTGGAGGAAAAATCCATTATGGGGTACAAGCCATGATGTGTATGCGCAACCTCCTGATTTTAGAAATGGGTTAAGTCAGAATGCCAGATGTAGGGGAGGGCACCAGCATGAGGTCTCTTGTTATCTGGTTTGCTCCCTGGGGCATTTGGTGGGCCACTGTGAGATACAGGAAGCTGGACTAGATGGGCCTATGGCCTGATCCAGTGGGGCTGTTCTTATGTTCTTATGTTCTTATGTATCCTGTTGTGGAGTTGGGCTCAAGCCCAGTTGGGATTCAAAGAGTTTCCAATGGGGTTCCCTGTAGAAATGTGGGGGCTGTGACCCTGGTATTGAATCCCTGTGTGGCAGCCGATATTAGTTTTACCATCTCCTCTGTTGCAAATAGTCAGGCTTCTTCAGTGGGTATTTGACCCGAGTGCAGCTAATGTACTTCATCTTGTTTCATGGAATGTGGCGGGGTGGGCCGGGAAATTTGGGCAGTCCGATTTTTTTGATTTCATCCAGAAATGGGATGTTTTATGTTTTCAGGAAGTCTGGCTTTCTTCTCCCCCCCCCCCCCAAGTAGATGGGTTTAGAGCTTTCTTAACTCCGACGGTCCCTGGTTTGGGAAGGGGCAGACTTAAGGGGGGATTACTTTCATTGGTTTCTACGAATTTGTCTATTGTAGTGGAATCCTTGCCCGCTTTTGACCGTTATACTCTGGTGGTAAAACGTAATTTACAGCCAATTCCCTTAATTTTGGTAAATGTGTACTTTCCATCACTTGTGGGTTTAACCACCTTAAGGCAAATATGGATCAATTTTGAGAAGAATCTCGGAGAGATCCAAGAGGCATATCCTTCTGCTCAGGTGGTCATTTTGGGGGATTTTAATGCTAAAATGGGCAGAAATGATTTGGAACTTTTTACAAAATTTGGAGCTTTCCCCCCATCTTTTTCTGACCCTCCTCCATTGCACAAATGGGTTTCTAACGATTGTAGGTGTAATCGTCAGGGCTTATTTTTGGCCCAATGCTGCATAAAGCAAGATCTAATAATCCTTAACAGCTCATGGCCGGAGGATCACCCGGCAGTGTGTTCCTTTTGGAAGGGGACTAAACCCTCACTTCTAGACTATGTGGCTATTTCTAAGTCATTGCTACCGGATTTGTTGGATTTTAGGGTACTCAGTAGATCAGAGAGCGACCATCTCCCTTTATCGCTCAAATTGTCAACAGTTGAGCAGTTTAAGAGAGATCCATCACCCTACTGACCATTTAGGTCCTGTGACAAGTTGTGTGAAATGGACCAGTCATGTTAGTGCTAAAATTCAAGGGCTTTTGAGTTGTGAGCGGGTAATGGGCTTTAGGGATGCAATTATAGCTAAGGAAGGTGATCCTTTGTCACATTATAATAATGTTGTTGCTGCCTTAAAACCTTTTTTAAGTAATTATACGCGCAACAATATTAGTCTGAGAAGTAGATCCTATGACTGGTATGATTCTGAATGTAGGATCCTGAAGAAGCAGGTTACTGCTGGTTTGATTATGGCGAGAGAATCTCAATTGGAGGTTCATTATGTGTATTTAAAAATTTTAAAAAACAATTTAAGGAAACTATTAAATTTAAGAAGGAAATCTTTATAAAGAAAAATTGGGAAGATTTAATTAGCGCAGCTAATCAGAAAAATACATCTCTCTTCTGGCACATAATTAATCCACTACTGAAGGTGTTTCCCTCGGGAGCCTCAAATTATATTACAGTATCAGAATGGGTGGAACATTTTCAGGGGATTTATGCATCGGAGGAACCCTCTTGTCCAGATTTAAGATCTAAATTATTAGCTGAAGATCTTCCATCTTGGGAACCTGTAACCAGTGAGGAGGTTGTCTCTCTTATTAGGAGAGTTAAAAGTGGAAAAGCTCCAGGGGAAGATTTTATTAGAAGTGATTTGCTTAAAGAACATCAGGATTCGTGGGCTCCAACTTTGGCTGCCTTATTTTCGTATATTGATGAAACAGCTAATATGCCTTCTGATTGGGATTGGGCGATTATAGTTCCCATTTATAAAAAAGGAGGTCATGAAATTCCCTCAAATTACAGGCCTATTAGCTTGCTCAATGTCATCAGTAAACTTTATGCCTTGCATCTGAGAGAGAAGCTATTGGCCTGGATGGAATCTCAAGACATTATACGTAGCCGATATTCAGGCAGCCTTTTGCCCTGGAAGATCACACCTTGATCAGACTTTAGTGCTGCAATTTCTTGTCGAAAAACATCTGGCCACTAGGGGTTCTAGACTTTTTGCAGACTTTGTTGATTTTAAGCCTGCTTTTGACCTAATCCCTAGATCAAGGCTATGGGATAAGTTTGCAGCTTCATCCATTGACCGTCGATTATTGCTGCTTATGGTTAGCTTGTACAGCAATTCTGGCATAAGGATTAGGTGTTCATCTAATGGTCATCTAACGAATCCAATTTTGGTTAATAAAGGGGTTAGACAGGGTTGTGTTCTTGCCCCTCTCTTATTTAACTTTTATATAAATTCATTGATCACTTCTTTTGATGATCTGGCCTTACATCCTCCAAAGCTTGCTGATTGTCATGTTCCTGTTCTGGCATATGCCGACGATGTGCTTATATTATCAAGAACACAGGTCGGCATGAGGAGGGCTCTTCACCATCTAGCCCTGGTCAGTTCACAGGAGGAATTAATTATAAATTCTGATAAAACAAAGGTGCTGGTTTTTGCTAGACGTTATAAGGCCTTTCGATGGCTCCTAAATGGGAAACCCATTGAGCAGGTTAAAATAATAAAATACCTGGGGGTGATCTTTCATTATCAAGGAGGCCGTTTGGCCCACAAAAACTATGTCGGTCAATCAGCACAGAAAACATCTGGTGCCATTTATCGTTTTTATTCATCTAAAGGCACCAAATCTCTCCCTGCGGCTTTAAGGCTGCACACTGCTAAAACTAGGGTTCAACTGCTCTATGGCTCTGAGATCGCCCCATATTTAAATACCAGGTCTTTGGAGGTGATCCAGACCAAATTTTTGCGCCAATTGATGTATGTTCCCCGATGTGTGCTGAACACTGTGGTCAGGTTGGAATCCGGTACCCCAAGTATAGAGATGTCGATGTGGCTAAATGCCTTACATTATTTTTTGAAGATTCTCTCACGACAGGATAACTTTACTTATTTGATCTTTTTGGATCCTTTTGTAGGCACCTGGGGAAAAAGGTGCTTGGATCATTTCAAACTCTGCAATCTCTCCCCAGAGTCTTTAATGATGATGAGCCCGGGAGACGCAAAAGAAATTTTGCATCAGAGGTTGGTAGACCTTGAATTGAGATCTGCGAGAGACAGACTTTCTGTGTATGTTTTTCTTGGGGATCAAGCTCTTATGCTTTCTCCTGCCAGATATTTTTATAATATTGTTATTCCTAAATTTAGGATTGCTTCAACTGAAGCTAGGTGTAATGCACTTTTATCAGCAGTTCTTTTGGGGCGCTATGCAAGGCGTCCCTATTCAGAGAGACTGTGCCCCTGCCCTCAAAATGTGGTGGAGACAACTGCCCACATTGTTTTGCAATGTCCATACTATGACGATTTGAGATCTAAATTTATCTCCCCGATCTTCGGTATTGAAATGGGGATGCAGGTGGAGGAGCAGCTTGCTTTTCTGCTTTCTGATGTTTACTCGGATATATCACTCAGGGTTGCCCGCTTCTGTTATGCTGCACAGTTGGTAAGGAAGAAAATTGAGAGTGTAAATCTCTGATTTTACATATGTGTAATGGGGTGTTGGTTTTAATTCTGTGTATTTTGTTTTGTTGTTTGTGACTAGCTGGTCGGATGACCGTAAATAAAGTATCTATCTATCTATCTATCTATCTATCTATCTATCTATCTATCTATCTATCTATCTATCTATCTATCTATCTATCTATCTATCTATCTATCTATCTGCCTGCCTGCCTGCCTGCCTGCCTGCCTGCCTGCCAGCCAGCCAGCCAGCCAGCCAGCCAGCCAGCCAGCCACAGGATGTGGTGACAGCATCTGGCCTGGATGCCTTTAAAAGGGAATTGGACAAGTTTCTGGAGGAAAAATCCATTACAGTTTACAAGCCATGATGTGTATGTGCAACCTCCTGATTTTAGAAATGGGCTATGTCAGATGCAAGGGAGGGCACCAGGATGCAGGTATCTTG
Organism: Tiliqua scincoides; assembly: GCF_035046505.1. Classification (NCBI taxonomy): domain Eukaryota; kingdom Metazoa; phylum Chordata; class Lepidosauria; order Squamata; family Scincidae; genus Tiliqua; species Tiliqua scincoides. The sequence goes on from NC_089825.1 coordinate 94,300,676, forward strand.
TTATCAGGTGCGCTCCCTGGGGCATTTGGTGGGGACGCTGTGAGATACTAGTTGGACCTATGGCCTGATCCAGTGGGGTTGTTCTTATGTTCAAGACACGCCTGACTTGCTCATCCCTGCTTATCTAGAGCACTGCAGGGTGTGAACCACAGTACAGTGGTGCCTCGCATAATGAATGCCTCGCGCACCGAAAAACTCGCAAAACGAAAGCGTTTTGCGATTTTTGGTGACTCGCACAACGAATTTTTATGACCCGTGCTTCGCAAGACGAATTTTTCCCTTTTTTTATTGTCCTGGTTTGTTTTAAATCGCACAACTGTTAATACCCAGGATGCATTGTGCCTGGAGGTTTAAAAAGCCTCCCCAATGCAGCCTGGGCTCACTTCTCCACGTGCAGTTCCAGGGTTGACTTCCAGGAGCAACTGTGGCCTGTGCTGTGGGTGAACCCTGTCTTTGGTCAACTGTTCTGAGCAGTTCTGAGCAGTTCACAAACTCCTTGGGGAACCTTCTACCAGCAGTTAAGGTAAGTTTCTTTGAACTTTTCATAACTTTTGGGAAGTGGTGGCCAGCGTTTGAGGTACGTTTTGGGGGGCCAGCTGGCCAGTTTGCCAGTTTTGGCCTGCTGTTTTGGGGAGGTTAGGGGAGTTTTTCCAGCAGTTTGGGGAATCTGTGGAACTCATTTGCAACCGTTTTTCCAGACCAGGATTTAAGGAACTTCTTCACAGGGACATCTCAAGCAGTGGAAAGGTAGGGAGCATAGCTTCACCATGTGCATTTGTTCTCCTGTGTTGGGGGGGCGGCTGTTATGCCACTTTTTTGTCCCGGGCAGGTTTGTCCAGGGGTGGGAAGGTGTGCGTGAAGCGGATGTGAAGCACTGCCTTTTGTTTTTGCGAACGTAGCAACTGCTAACATGGGTCCCAAGAAGGCTGCTCCTGCAGAGGCCGGGAAGAGGACAAAGATGATGCTAGAAATGAAGAAGGAGATCATCCAGAAGCACGACGGAGGCATGCGAGTGACAGACCTCGCCAGGGAGTACGGGAGGAATCCATCCACCATCGGGACCATCCTGAAGATGAGGGAGAAGATCCTTGCGACCGATGCAGCCAAGGGAGTCAACAGGATCATGAAGAACCGGCCAGCTGTTCTGGAGGAGGTGGAGAAGTTGCTGCTCATCTGGATGGAAGAAAAGCAGCGTGCAGGGGACACAGTGACTGAGGCTGTCATTTGTGAGAAGGCCAAGGCCTTGCACGCAGACCTCGTACAGCAAGAGCCAGGAACCTCAGCCGAGCCAGAAGTCTTCAAGGCAAGCAGAGGCTGGTTTGAAAGATTCAAAACCAGATCTGGAATCCACAGCGTGGTCAGGCATGGAGAGGCTGCCAGTTCCGATGTTCCTGCGGCTGAGGACTTTGCCTTGGAGTTCCTGGAGGTCGTGACTACACAGGGCTACCTTCCACAGCAGGTCTTCAACTGCGATGAGACCCGGCTGTTTTGGAAGAGGATGCCCAAAAGGACCTTCCTCACTCAAGAGGAGACCAATCTGCCTGGCCACAAGCCCATGAAGGACCGTCTGACCCTCCTCTTCTGTGCCAACGCCAGCGGGGACCTGAAGATAAAGCCCCTGCTGGTGTACCACTCCGAGAACCCACGGGCCTTCAGGAAGCACAAGGTCAACAAAGACCGGCTGAGCGTGTTGTGGCGATCCAACGCTAAGGCTTGGGTCACACGCGTCCTGTTTGTGGACTGGGTCAATCTGGCTTTTGGCCCTGCTGTCAAGCAGTACCTGCTGGACAACGACCTGCCGCTGAAGGCCGTGCTTCTGATGGACAATGCTCCTGCTCATCCTCCAGGCCTTGAGAAAGACTTGTTAGAGGACTTCCGCTTCGTAAACATCATGTTCCTGCCGCCTAACACCACCCCACTACTCCAGCCAGTGGATCAGCAGGTCATCGCCAATTTCAAAAAACTCTACACCAAGGAGCTTTTCAGGCACTGCTTCGAGGTGACCGATTGCACCAACCTCACCCTGCGTGAATTCTGGAGAGACCACTTCAACATCATCAGCTGCGTGAAGATTATCACCATGGCCTGGGACGGGATCAGCAAGAGAAATCTGAATTCCGCTTGGCACAACCTGTGGTCAGACTGTGTGGCAACAAGTGACTCTGATGCTTCTGCGCCTGCACCAGAGTCAACAGTGCTGGAGGACATTGTTTCCTTGGGGAGGACCATGGGCCTCGAGGTCACAGAGGAGGACATCTGTGAGCTGGTGGAGGACCACGACCAGGAGCTGTTCACCCAGGAGCTGGTCGAACTGCAGGCAGAGGCTACGCAGGAGCAGGCCTCTTTGGAAGAGGAAGAATCGTCAAGTGAGGAACAGCTGTCCTCCACAGAACTGAAGGACATCTGCCAACAGTGGAAAAATGTGCAGACTTATGCACAGCGGCACCACCCAGACAAGGCTCTGGCACATGACCTTGCGAACATGTTTGATACAAGGATCATGTCCTTTTTCAGAGGGGTGCTGAAAAGGCGGCTGAAGCAGCAGACTATGGAGAGGTTCTTCATGAAGAAGCAAAGAGTGGAAGAGGAACCTGCTGCTTCTACCAGTGGTGCCCAGTTGCTTCTTCCTCCTCCTCATCCTCCTAGAAGCCTTGAAGTCAAGCCTTGAAGCATTTTCCCAGTTGTCTAAGTTGTTAAGTTAAGTTAAAGCAGTGATGCTGAGACTTGGGGGACAGAGGGGTCTGTCTCCAGGTTGTCTTTGGCTAACTGTAAACTGCTTCTCTCCTAGCTAGCCAGCCTGAGACCGTTCCTGCATGCGCCTTCTCCACATTTGCCAGTGTCCCTGCCTACTCTACTGCGCCTTCTCCCAGTTGACCAGCGTTCGTGCCATCCCCAGAGAGACCCTCTGCAGCTCTGGGAACGTAAAAGACTGCTGCTGTGATGTGGAGACAGTTCTGTCTGCCTCCAGTTTCCTGACTTAAAAGACTGGTCCTGTAGGTTGAGACACTTCAGCCTCACTTGGTCACCTTAAGATGTTTGTGTACAAGTGTCCCCTAGAGCCTTAGAGAGTCCTTTGGTGATTTTAAAAAGTTTCTGTATTGGTTTCTGTACGATGTCCCTGTTTACATGCCTTAAAAATATACTTTCTGAAGAGTTTTGCACAGTCCAAGGACTGTTTGTGACTGTTACTGTTCAGTTTCAGTGTTGAGCCTCAAGTCAGATGGTCCTGCCTCATGTTTGCTGATTTTTAAATGTTTTTCTGTCATGTTTAAAAAGTTGAAGTTTTGTGCTTGAAATTTTTGAAATCCTCAGTACAGTATGTATGCCTTTAAAGAGCACTTAATAAACACATTGTAAACCAAATTTGACTTTGTTCTGACTTTTCTTGCCCATAGGAACGCATTAATTAAATTTCAATGCATTCCTATGGGAAAACGCGCTTCGCAAAATGAAAAACTCGCAAAGCGAAAGGACTTGCGGAACGAATTAATTTCGTTATGTGAGGCACCACTGAAAATGCACCAGACCTCTTGCCACACGCACAATTCCAAGTTGACCCACACAGAGTTTTTCCTAGTTCATTGCTCACAAACATGTTTTTCCAGTTGCACAGAAAATGGAAACCATCAGAGAGGTGATTCTGCACTCTGTAATTTTCCACAATCACGGTTATTGCCTTTTCCTTATTTTCTCTAACAGAAAGAGTTCCAGATTTTAAAACATTGCTGTTTTGCTTCTGAACTGCCACTTAGTAGTGTGGTGTTGCTCCATTCAGGGGTAGGGATTCATCAGGCATTTCCTCTGCAGTTCACAGCATAGGCAAACACTTTGGAGTAGAATTTCTCTGAACACAACTTCTGCTTCCATGTGGCCATTCAGTGAAGTTCGGGCAAGGTGCCTCTCATAGCGATCATTGTAGCAGTGCTGTTCAGAATGCAGGCATACAACTGTGACTACAATTCTCGCACACTTGCCGCCTGGTGGTTGCAGTTACTCTTGATGCTGCTGGTTCCCCCTCCTCTTGTCGGTTCTGAGAATGAGTCCAGGATATTTGATTTTGAAAGAAGCTATGAAAATCATCCACCCAGGCCAGGTGATCCTATTGTTGGTGGGGTCCTGTCTCTTCTACATCCTTTTCCAATGGCCATCAATTTCACAGAATGCCCAGAGATGGAGATGAATGGTCACGTGTATGTTTTTTTTCTTGTTTGGTAGTTATAATGCTTTTGTCCAAATAACGATTGGTATTTTTAACATCTGCGTGCAAAATTTCAAGAAATTTAAAAATGCTTTTCACTTTCTAAATCTGAACTGCTTGAGAAGGTGGGTTTTACTTCCATATCTACTTAGGGTGCCTTTTGCAAAGGAATGCAGTTCTCCTTGCGAAGGAATTGGCAACTCTTCCAAGCTATTTTTGGGAGCATTCAGGCTATAAAATAGAAAAGCACTCTGTGATCATATGCATGCCTACTCAGAAGTAAATTCCCTTGTCTTCAGTGTGGCTTTCTCCCAGCAAAATGTACATAGGATTTCAAGTTTAATCAGTTACCCAAAATCAGTTATAGTTTGAACATAAATATATTAAGGACATAAGAAGATCAAAGGTGTTCCTGGAGAGGGGGGCAAAACACTAAGTTTTTCAGGAGCAGCAACACCAGTGTAGATTTCCCCTCCTGCTTGCCTTCAGAGCCTGTTGCAGGTGCAAAAGCTTTCACTTTCAAAATCGAGACTGGCTCTCAAGGCAAGGGGAACATGTGCTTTACAAAGGCATTGCTGCTCCTGAAAAAACTTAGTGTTTTGCCCATTCTCCAGGAACAACACTGAAGAAGACACAGCTAAATATGATAAAAGGCTACCATGTTGTTTCCCACAATGGCTCATCTGTTCCCTCTGAGAAGCCAACAAGCAGGAGAGGAAAGGGAGAAGTGCTCGGGAAGAGACCAAAACCAGGTGGGGAAGGCAGAAGAATGGGGGGAGGTTGCAGGGGGTGATGGTGGTGGTTCATGCATGCCATAACCTATTCCCTTTTAGCAGCCTCTCTCCTTTCTTCTGCTTGGACTTGCACTCACTACAGAACTGGTGCAGTTCCAAGGAGACCCTCCCCATAGGAGATAGTGTGCTTGTTTTTGGAATGGCTGCATCAGTGGGAGGGGGGATTGAATTGGGCTTTTTGTCTGTCAATTTGTATTGCAGTCATCCATTTCAAAAGAACAATACGTTTCAGTTATATTCTGTCTACCCCTCTTTTCCTGCTCAAATGAACAACTCCACTTCCCTATGCAGGACCACAACTAATTCCTCTTTTTACCCCCCTCCTTATTTTTGCTTCCATTTCTCATTGCACTTCGGATCAAATCTTCATTATATTTGCACATGTGGTTCTTGGGACAATATTGTAGAACTCATCTTTGCTTATCTAAGTCTTGATTTCAATTTTCTTGTAGGGTAGATCTTAAAAACTATCAGCATGCCCTGTCCTTCATTTTTGCCATTCATGAGATCAATAGGAATTCCAACCTCCTGCCCAATGTGACTCTGGGCTTTAAAATCTATGACAACTTTTTTAATGAAAAGATAACCTATGAGAGTATCCTGGATCTGCTCTTCAAATGGCAAAGGAACGTCCCCAATTACAAGTGCGGTGAAGAAGACAGTGTCTTGTCTGTCTTTGCTGGTTTCACTTTAGAATACACCATCCAAGTGGACACCATCTTAAGCCTCTACAAGATTCCACAGGTATCTGCATTCATATGCATTTATGGAGGGAGGATGACTGCTGTTCTGTGAACTTCTGATGTGTCCCTGGTGGCCCAGTGCAGGACTTAGCCTCAGGACCTCCAAAATGTGGCTGTAAGCTGAACTTGTGAATTTTAACAACATTAGCATTCCTTTTGAAAGCTCTGCCATAGAGCTGAGAAAATCCCTCTCAGGGGACAAGATCAGGCACTGCTATGAATGGGTTTTGGCCTCACTCTCCCTCTTTCTCAGTCCTGAGAGTCCCATTTGAAATGCTTCCATTCCATGTTTTTGTCAGTATCTCTGCATTTGTCAATATTCAGCAGCAAAGGTGCTCTCTTTAATACAGATGGAATTTAATGTGGAAGGTTCTTACAACCCCATCCAAACCCCTGGCAGCAGGGCCTATGCATTGTCTCCTTCATGATCCTTCCCCCCCCCCCCCTACCAAGAAACTGTTGGGGAATAACAACACTGAGTAGTGGTTATTAGTTGAGTATCTGGTTCTTTAAAATTGAAATTCTATGTGGTCCCTTTAATGGTCTTTTTAAAGGGTGTGTCCCCTTGCTGATTCCTCCTTATGTATATATAGCTTCTTGTTTGCTGATTTTAGTAGAACAGGAGAGTGTATTTTAATCTCTGTTTTAACTATTGTTTTATCATACTTACATGCATCCAGGGGCAACTTTTTAGGGCTCCTGGTCTTCTAGTTTTAAGAACCTTGATGTGAGAAATGTTTGTATAAGTCTGCATCAGATTGTAAGTAAACTGCCTTTGGTCTTAACTTTTGTTTCTGTGTTTTTGTGCCTTGTTTGCAAGCAGCCTGGGTAGAAGACTTTAAGAGTTTTTGCCTGAACCAATAGAAACATCCCAAATTCTTCCTTCCCACCCGCTCTGTGCCCACACATGCCCCTCTGCTGCCTTGACTGTTCTTTATAGAATCCCTTTACAATGGTGGGAAATCAGTCATCTCCTGCAAAGTAAATATCCTTCTGCATGAGGGATGGGCTTCATTGCAGGGTTCATCTCACAAGGTTTCAGGGTTTCAAGATGACATCTGTCTGGCTTGTAGGAGGCTAGAATGTCTCTTCTTTTTAATGCAGCGAGTGTTCTAATCGCAAAGAAAAAACTCACTTTACAGTAAGAACATAAGAACATAAGAACATCCCCACTGGATCAGGCCATAGGCCCATCTAGTCCAGCTTCCTGTATCTCACAGCGGCCCACCAAATGCCCCAGGGAGCACACTAGATAACAAGAGACCTTATCCTGGTGCCTTCCCTTGCATCTGGCCTCCTCCTCTCTCAAGACCCCATTCCCTCTGCTAACTGGGTAAGTCCCAAGTCCCTATTTACCCTGCTAACTTTTTAAAACTTTTTAAGAGACACTTTTTCAAGTGGCTGCTCCTCTTTTATTTAGCAGGGGAAGAGTAATTGCTCAAACCGTTTCTGAGCCTCTCAGAAGGTGGAAGGAGCTCCCAGTCCCCCTGCCTCTGCCACTCTCCCGTCCTCTTGCTCGCCTGCCCGCAAGCCACTCTGGAGCCTCCCTTTCAGGTGGCGGTTTCTGGCGTTTGTAGGGGGCAGCCCCCTACCTCTCCCTCCCTCCCTCCCTGCTTGCCTGCCAGACACTCTCCCCCCTCCCCACAAGCCGCTCAGGAACTTCCTTCTTACAGCTGCTGGTGCCTTGAGGAGGCAGTCACTCCACCTCTGCCGCTCTCACTCCCTCCATCCGCAAGCTGCTCAGGAGCCTTCCTCTTTGCGGGCAGTGGCAGCGCAATGGTCTGTTGCGGGAAGCTTCCACCAGCTTCCAAGATGGCGGTGCCCACATAGTTGCCAGCTTCCAAGATGGCAGCACACTGCTTTTTGCGACCCACTGGACATTGGGTCGCGACTGATCAAGTGGGTCGTGATCCACCATTTGAGGAACACTGCTCTGCAGTCATGGTTGCTGTTTTATACTATTTTAATGACATGCTATTGCTGTGCTTACATTTTTAAATCCAGTATAATTTTAATCGTTTGAACTGGTTTTACATAATGTTTTAATTGGTATTATTTAGGATTTTAAAATTAATTGTGTGGTGCTATGGTTTTGTTGTTGTACACCACTTTGAGTGATGAAAAAGCAGAATAAAAATCTTTTGAATAAACTCAGAGGATGCAGGCTTTTAATTAATTTTCTTTTAAAAGAATCCTTGCTTGAATGCTGTCCAGTACTGAATAAAACAATAGTGCTATGTGGATCACAGATACTTCCTGTTTCGGTATATGCAGAGTGTGTGGAAAATCTCTGCAGCTCTGTTTCTATAATTTTCAAGGGAGAATCTCATAAGTGGAAGGAAAACACATAGTTCAGTATAATTAAAATATAATCATTAAGCAAAAGCCTGATTCTATGTAGTGTAAAAAAGCACAGTGATGTGAAGTTATTTCTCATAGCTCTAATGAGCCACATTTCCCCCATTAAGCTCAGCTACGGTGCATACGAGACTCCGGTCACTGGAAACCATTTATCTTCTGTCTACTGGAACGCACCCAGGGCAGGTACCCTGCACACTGGAATAGTCCGGCTTCTGCTACACTTCAAATGGACGTAGATCGGCCTCATTGTTTCAGATGAAGACAATGGAGCAACACTTCTGCAGATCCTGACACCTTTGCTTGACCAGAATAGCATTTGTGTTGCCTTCCTGGAAAGGATTAGGATAGACAAGGAAGATAATCCGGATCAGAGATTTGAATCTATGTCAAGGTTGCTTTCAACGCTTGAATCGACTAAAGCCAATGTGGGGTTTATCAATGGAAATTTTCAGTCTCTGGCAGCTATAACAGAAGTTGTCTTTTATAATGAACTTGTGCTCAAGGCCGATATAGGGAAGGTTTGGATCACAGAGACTCAACGGGATTTCACTAATGGAATTGACATAAGAAATGGACCTGGTTACTTTTTTTCAAAAGTGTTCCATGGCACCTTATCTTTCTCAACTTCCATAAATGCCGTGCCAGCATTCAAAGATTTTCTCCAAAACTTCAAGCCTGATAAGCTGCTTGCACATTTTCTCCGTGTTTTCTATAATGTTGCATTCAGGTGTTGCAATGATATACAATTAAAGGATTGTGGATCCTGTACAGGGCAGGAGAAGCTAGAAGACCTGCCTCCTTCCCGGTTTGAGATGGAGATGAGTGGTCAGAGCTATCGGATTTACAATGGTATCTATGCTGTAGCACATGCTTTGCATGCTGTATATTTGTTCAGACAAAGAAAAGCACTGAATAAAGAAAATCGAAGCATTCCAAGATTGAACCCTGGCAGGTACATTCCTCATTCTACGGATCGTTGTACAGTTCAATTCCAAGCATGTTAATTAGGGGGGAAGCTGCTCAGTGGGAACTATTTCTGGGGAACATCTCAGTGGGAACATCTTAGGAGTATATAGGATTTGCCACTGACATGAGCAAGCATCGGGGATGGTGATGAATAGCATCACAGCATAAGTGAGATGAATAAATGTTTATTTCCTAATCAGGAAGTGGTATACATCTCTCTGGGAACCAAACTTGTTCTGATGTCTTTCTGTGACATTTTGGGTGCAATCCTGAGTGCGCCTTGGGGTGGCTCAAGTCCCGCCTTGAGAGTCAGCTGTGCCGGCGCAGGAACGTGTGCCTGCCCGCAGACGCTGAATCCAGCCTCTGTGTCAAATTGGACAGGGAGGATTGCGCTGGCTGAGCTTGGCCGATGCAAGGTCTGTGGATGATGGGGAGGAGGCAGGGAGGAGATGGGAGGGAGACATTCTGAGGGAGGGGGCAGGCGGGAGAAGGGCAGGTGGATGGCGGTCATGGGGACAGGCAGGTGGGGAGATGGAAGGCAGGGCTGGAACCCTGAAGTTCTGTCAGACCCCAACCCTGTTTCCTGAGCAGCGCAGAGTGGCTGCAAGTCACTCTGCTCTCTTCAGACTTGTGCCACCTCCTCAGGTGGTGCAAGGTTGAGGAGAATCATCGGTACTGTGGTGGCTTGCCCAGGGGTAAGGGGAAGAGTTTCCCCTTACTTCTGGCTGAACCACTTTGGAACCCTACCTTGTGCTGGTTTAGTGCAAGATAGGATTGTACTGTTAATGCTTAACATGTTAAGGACCATTCAAGTTTTCAAATTTGTCCTCTGAGGCAAGGAATCTATGAAGACCAGAAATGCCATAGAAAGTCTGTCTCCTCTCAGAAGCACTAAAGGAAATGTTAAGAAAATATTATTGGCCCAGTTGATATAGAGATTCAAACTAATCAGAGAGATTCAGATGCCACCAACCCTTGGAGATGGGAAGGTTTTGTGGGCATTCCAGGGACAAGATTCAAATATGGGCTTTTCCTGATGTGTAGTGAGAAGTAACTGGTTCCCTTTGGTAGGCACAATTTATCTCTCTGTATAACTTCTCCTCTTCCCCCAAAGCAGTGAAGCAGTCTAGCCCTTCTCTTTATTCAGCTATCAGCTACTCAGGAGGTTGCCTGCTAGCAGAGATATTTGTCACTTGCTTTTATTGGCTTTGAGGACAAAGTGCGAGAAACTTATCAGATAAACAGGAAATTCGATGCACTCAGTTGGGGGGAGTACAGTTCTGGGAGTCAGGGGGAAAGTGATGGGGAAAGGTGGACAGCGGAGGATAAGGAACGGGATGTGGGGCAATTCTTATGGAAGTCAAACTAAGGCTGAGGAGTGCAGGGAATATGTGCTAGTTTGAATAGAAATAACCATATCCATTTTTCAAGAAAATTCAGCTGAAACTGCTCCATGGGAACTATTTCTGAGAAAAGATATTTAGGACTGCAATGAGTGGTGTGGGTGAAATCACGTTCCTATGCTCTGACCTTAAAGCTCATGGGACAGGAACCTTCTTAATGCTCAGGCAGTCTGCATCTAGTTAGAGCAGTGATTTTCAACCTTTTTCATCTTATGGAACACTGGCAGGCACTAAAATGGTCACGGCACACCACCAGGTTTTTGACAATTGACAAGGTGCACCATGCTGCCAGTGGGGGCTCACATCTCCCAATGGCCCTATTAATAAATAACCTTCCCCCAAATTCCTGTGGCACACCTGTGGATGACTCGTGGCACATCAGTGTGCCATGGCACAGTGGCTGAAAATGGCTGAGTTAGAGTCTTGTTGAGAGACCTCTTGGGAAGCCTGGGTATGACACCATGATCTTCATAATTGAAGAATGGAACATTGGGGGGGGGGGTCTGTTTACTTGATGGTTAAATATACAACATATACTGAAGGAATGGACTATAAATTGTTCTATATTCCCTCCCAACCTAGCTTCACTCTTCTCTGAAAAATGCCCACTTCAACAATGGCGCTGGGCATGAAGTCTGGTTTGACAAGGAGGAATTGTCATCTGGGTTTGACATCATCAACTCAGTCGTGTTCCCCAATCAGTCCATCATTAAGGTCCAAGTTGGAAAGATTTCTCCAAGTCACAGGCTCTCCATCCATGAGGATTCTATTGTGTGGCATGACAGATTTAAGCAGGTAGGTACAAAATGTGCAGTTTACAGTGCAATCCTATGTTTATTCAGAAGTAAACCCCACTGTGTACAATGTGTTTACTCCCAAAAGAGTTTGTATAGTATTGCAGCCCCAGGATGCAATCTGATATATGCTTATCTGGTGTAGGGTCACAGTGTCACTGGACACAGTGTCACAAGGACTGCTGTTTGAGAATGTACTGTACAGATGTGTACAATAAGTATCCCAGTCACTTCTAGCTGAAATCATTCGGGTAATTCTTGCCATCTGCTTTCAGAGAAGAAGCATATATTTTAAACATGCTTCCAAGACAGATGAACTGTAATCTTGCTTAAAAAAATATTGAAATCCCATTGAGAAGAATATAGAATAGAACTGAGGGTGATTTACTGTATTGCTAGAGATGATGTATTTTGTCGACTGACAGCGCAGTCCAATGCTTCCCAGTGCCCAGGGCTGCAGAGGCGCTAGAGTGGCTACAGCTGCATGGGGCTGGGAAGCGCACTAGGGCGACTCAGGGTAAGGGCTCCGTTACCCTGTGTAATTCCCAGATGGCCCCGATGGGTCTTCCAAGAACTGCATCCTTGGGCTGGGAGGGGGTTAGGATATGGTGGCAGAGCCTACTGCTATCTCCGCCCCCTCTGGCCCTGCTTCCTCCCCCACCACACCTTCCCCCTGCCCCCCCCCCAGAATGCCTCTCCCCTGCTGAGACTTAACACTTTGTGGCCTGGTGCTTGCCTGAAGCACTGGGCTGTGTTTGAAGCTGAAGCACCCCCCCCCCCCCAACTGCATGGTTTATGTTGTGTTGTGCTCAGAGGCATTGCATATGTATATTGTAAATTTGTTCTCCTCCCATGGTGCACCCCCAAGATAAGTATACTTACTCCTAAGTTTTGTGTATGTGTGAAGACATGAAGAATGAAACATAGAGCAAAAGTGAGCACTGTCTATCATTCTAATACAAGAATGGGTGGATTTTTATGATGTTTTGAACAATGGCAGTTTTCAGAGAAGGTGAAGGTATTCTTCAGGAAATTGTAATACAGTGGGCCCTTCTTACCTGCAGGCTCAGCACCCACATGGCTGGAGGGTCTCAGAACACCTCAGAACACAACCCAGAGCACAGGCTCGCAACTGAGCTGTCTCTGGCACCAGTCCAATGCATACTGCTGCAGGCATGCCTTATGGCATTTTGCGACACTGTGCACTGGCCCTGGGCCGGCACGAGCGCAATCACATTGGCCTCTGAATATCTCAAGAGATCATCGTTTACTGAAAGAGGATAAAGGACTGTGATTTTCAAAATCAGATCACACAAGGAGTCTATAGATATTATTTTGGGGGGGGGGGAATATACCTGACAATATAGCAGATAAAAGCACTCACAACTAATGGCCCAGTCCTATCCAACTTTCCAGCCTGATGCAACCATGCTAATGGGGCATGCACTAAATCCTGCAGTGGTGGGCAGAGACATTCATGAAGGCCTCCTCAAGCAGTGTGACCAGATGTCATAAGCACAAAAGAGGCCACGGCACCCCAAAACATCCAAGAAAAATCTGGGACATTATAAAATAGAAGCTAAAAACAATTGTATATTGACTTCATGTGATCAGTTTAAACACTATATTACTGATCATTAAATTTAATACTATGTCACATATAATTTATCAATTACAAGAAGACAAGGTCATTCTTAATGAACTGGCCCCCCCTTCTGCTCCAGATCGATGGTCACTGCCCAAAATTAGGTCCAAAACACATCCCTGTTCTATTATATGCAGATGATGCAGTCCTAATTTCGCGTTCACAGGTTGGCCTTAAACGCCTCATAGTTAGAAGGGGTGAACATTTGAAACGGAACAAACTTCCTTTAAATGTTCAGAAAACCAAAATTATGGTTTTCTCTTAAATCTTGGAGACCCCAAAATTGGACCATAAAGGGAGAAACTTTTGAACAAGTTAAAACTTTCAAATATTTAGGATTACACTTTCAAAATAATCTTTTATGGGGCACACATTGGAAGTTGGTAAGCAACACAGCCCTCTTAACATCCCAAAGTATTATTAGTTTTTTCTTTAAGCAGGTTCACCAATATCTCCCAGCCGCATTAAAGGTATTTAAAGCGAAGGTTCTACCACAACTCCTCAATGGCTGCCTATATGGATCAACTCAATAAAGAATAACTTGGAGTGTGTACAAGCTAATTTTCTGAGGGCAACTCTGGGCCTGTCCAGAAGTGTGCTCAATGCAGTATTATGCTTGGAGACAGGGCAATCACTCCTAATAACCAGAGCATGGTTATTAACCATATGTCACTGGTTAAAAATATACTACTACTCGAAGCCTGGTAGTCTCCTACATTTAATGATTTTGGAATTTGATTCTTCCAAATGGGACAAATTGGTGAGGGGAAAAATAAAAACAATTGGACTCTCACTTGATTTCCTGGGCCTGCACTCTTATCCAGTGATTTATAATATCATAAAACAAAGAGTGCTGGACATTGAGTTCCAAAATCTCCACGAAATGGCTTTGAGAAGTTGCTCCCCCCTTAACTTTTCCATGCCATTACATCCCGGTTTCATGGTGCCATATCTCTCCTTTATGACCAGTCCAATCGAATGACGTGCTATTTCTTTAGCAAGATTTAATCTGCTGTGGTCCATGGTCACAGAGGGAGGGTATAGTAAGGTCCCCTTTGCAGAATATATCTGCCCCTGCAATCAAGGTCAAATCGAAACTATCCAACACATTCTGTTTTACTGTCCCCATCATTCTAGTTCCCGTTCCATTTACTTGGAATGGTCAATACTTAATAGAGAGGGGTTTTCTGATCTAGAGAATCTGAAATTCCTTCTCAATTATTGTACAATTGATATAACAGAGATGGTCTCTAAATTCTTAGTCTCAGAGTCCTCTAAGTACACTTAGTTCATCTGCTAAGCCTACTACTGATAATGTTCTGTACCTAATTTTATTGTACTAATCTTTGTTTTCACATTACTCTGTGTTCATCTATGTTCTCCCTTGTAACTGGCTGTTGCCATATGTATTATATGTCTGCCAATAAAGGTTATTGGATTGGTTGATTGAATAGAATTACAAGAAGGCAATCCGCTGCCTGCAGGGGCTCACTCATAGGGAAAAGGAGGATATTTAAATTTGTTTCCAGGAGCTCAAAAAGAGGGTATGTCCTGGAAAAAGATAATGTCTGGTCACCTGTCCCCAAGGTATGGGAATATTTGTTCCTTTGCCTCGGGACTGCATTGTGGCTGCATCACTGCTGGGAAGTTGGATAGTATTGAGCCCTTAAACAAGGAATGATTCAGAACAGAAAATCTAGTAGATTTCACATCAATCCCTGGAGGGAAACATGTTTTTGGATACTGATAAGGATGATGATGATGATTAAACAAATAAAAAATCAGTTATAGAAGATCATATCATTGTCTTGAGGAAGACTCTGACAAAGTCTGGCCCCTGATCTACTGTAGATGAAAGAGCTTTTCTTGAACATAAGAACAGCCCCACTGGATCAGGCCATAGGCCCATCTAGTCCAGCTTCCTGTATCTCACAGCGGCCCACCAAATGCCCCAGGGAGCACACCAGATAACAAGAGACCTCATCCTGGTGCCCTCCCTTGCATCTGGCATTCTGACATAACCCATTTCTAAAATCAGGAGGTTGCGCATACACATCATGGCTTGTACCCCATAATGGATTTTTCCTCCAGAAACTTGTCCAATCCCCTTTTAAAGGCGTCTAGGCTAGACGCCATCACCACATCCTGTGGCAAGGAGTTCCACAGACCGACCACACGCTGAGTAAAGAAATATTTTCTTTTGTCTGTCCTAACCCGCCCAACACTCAATTTTAGTGGATGAGTTTGGAGTCATTTTGTAAAACAGTGCTCTTCCAATCTCTTCCATGAGGGCCACCTTCTCCTAGCAGAAGGGCTTCTTTCGATCCAGACCAAAGGTAGATTTGAAACATTTGCAGTTACATTTGCAATCTGCTTTGATCTGTCTTGAGTTCCAGTAAAAAAATCTCCCCGGAATTTGTACAGAAGCAAGGGATCTCTACAGAAACTGGAGTACAAATGAGATGTCCCTGGTCTCAAATAGAACAGAGCTGTTGAACAGTTGGGGCAGCAATGAGGAGTACCTTGTGAAGTGACCTGAGGTGTTCCATACTAGGTGAATCCCGTTGGGTTGGGTTGGGTGTTGGGGTGGACTCAGTCTCTTGACAGGTAAAAGACCATGGAACAAGATGGAGAGCTGTAGTGGTGGGCATCGGTACAGTGCTTCTTCTTACCTCCTCATTCTTTATTTCTAGATTCAGCCCCGTTCAACTTGTGTTGAGAGCTGCCATGTTGGACGCAGCAAGACAATTCAGGAGGGGAAGGCAGTTTGTTGCCATGATTGTACTCCATGCCCAGAAGACATGATATCTAACCAGACAGGTAAGTGGCAATGCATAGCTCTGTCAGGAAATATTTGCCTATATTTATTTTAAACATGTGAATTTGTCTTCTCTGGACACTTGAAGTAAATACTGCAAGTGAGAGAAGATGTCAGATCACTTAGGTGTCAACCAAAACTGATATTTTGGGGCCAGGAATCCCAAGAGGAGTAGTGCCTCCACTGAATTCTATGGTGGTGAGATAGGCATGGAGGCCTCCTCAAGGTAGGGGAACAACTGCTTGCTTATCTGAGGACTTGATTGCAGCTGCATTGGCACCAGAAAGTTGGACAAGATTAGGCCCTGAGTCTTGTACAAATGAGGTACTGGCGACAAGAGACTAATTGACTCATTGATATCCACTTAACTCCCAGAGATAGGGAAAGCAAAGGTAAAGGTAAAGGGCAAAGGTCCATGATGGCACCCCCTCCAGGGATGCCCCCACCCCCTCATGCACAAATCCACCCCCCATTTACCTGGAGCGCACAGAGCCTGTCATATAGGTGGTAAATATGTGATTTATGCCTGTGGCTGATAGCAGACATACCAACAGGAATAAAACAGGCATAAAACACATCACATCATATCACACACATAAACACACACCCTGAGGAGCACAACTGCATAGTCAACTACTTGAATTAATCTTAAAGGAGCTGTTTAGGATTTGCAGGCTACTTGAACTCTAATGAACCTAATGCTGCCAAACACAAACACATTAAGGGCGCAATCCTAACCAACTTTCCAGCACTGCCTTAGCCACAATGCAGCCCCAAGTTAAGGTAAGAAACATGTCCTTACCTTGAGGGGGCCCCCTTGATTGCCTCCCCACTGCAGGATGCAGTGCATGCCACATTGGCACAGTTATGTCAATGCTGGAAAGTTGGTTAGGATTGCGCCCTAAGGCATTGCCAAATTAAAACATTGAAAAGATAGCAACTTGAACTAACAGAATTGACCATGGCATTGAATCGATACAGAAACAAACTGGTTTTAAAGTGCAGGAAAAATTAAAACAAAAACAAAAACAAAAAACCAGCATAGCAAGAAATGGTTAAACATTTGCTTATTCATGAATAAGTGCAAACATGGTGCTCAGTTTCGCTTTCCTTGGGTTCAATGCATGTAGCATGTAGGGTTCAATGCAGTATAGCGGTGTTATTTTGTTTTTACCATTTTAGACTGCCTCGAATGATTATCATCTTGGGAAATACTGGCCAAAGAACATGGGCACCTCCATTTTCAATCGCCCGATAGCTTCTGGGAAAAATAAGGGAGTGGTTGATTCCATGAGATTTTGAGCACAATCTTATCTCCCCTCCCACTGTCGATACAGCTATGTCAAACGGGAATGCTGTATCCAATAGGGGATGTGAAACAGGAGGCTTGGGAGGGGGAAAGGCAATGACTTCCCCTTACCGCTCCGTATACCACCCAATCACCAATGGGTCTATAGCTGGGGCAAGTCCGAGGAGAAAAAAAGGGCAGGGAACCTCCAGACATTCGGAATAGGATTCATTGAGTGCCCAACATTGTGCTCAGGACAGATTCAAGAGCTCCTGATACCTGATGTGTGTGCCAAATGCTACACGCCCTTCTCTGGTGATGATCCATCCTCTCTCTCTCTCTCTCTCTCTCTCTCTCTCTGGGTTCTAAAAGAAGAAGGAGAACAGGAAGTGTGGGAGACAGGAGAGTGGTGGGCTTCAGAGTTGAATTATAAACCCAACACTCTCCTTTTAGCCACACTTACTCCACAGCTCCTTTGCCTTGATGCATTTTCAATCCAGACAGTAGGACAGGGAGGAAGAAGCAATGGATGTGACTGGATGGACAGAGGTAGGAACCTCTCCATGAAGGTTTCAGTCAGCCTCATGCGTGGACCAGCCTTGCCTCTGCTGCATTTGGGTCCTCCTATAAACACTATAAAACCAAATGGGAAAAAAGAGCCTATCCTATTCTGCATTAATTCACAACTTCTCATAATTTCTTCATTAGGTCTGTGGTTCTTCATGGATCAATACGACACCTAAAGAATCTTCTTCTTTTTCAGATGCAGTTCATTGTCTCAAATGCTCAGAAGAGCAATATCCAAACAAGAACCAAGACATGTGTATCCCCAAGACCCTGACCTTCCTAACCTACAGAGAGGCTTTGGGGATCACTTTGGTTTCTCTGGCTGTTACCTTTGCTATGATCACAGCTCTGGTGTTGCAGATCTTTGTGAAGAACTGGGACACTCCCATTGTCAAAGCCAACAACCGAAACCTGACCTGCATTCTGCTCAGCTCCATCCTGATTTGCTACCTCTCCTCCCTGCTCTTCATTGGTCAGCCTGGCAAGGTGTCTTGCCTCCTTCGACAATCCACTTTTGGCATTGTTTTCTCTATGGCAGTTTCTTGTGTGTTGGCGAAAACCATCACAGTGATCCTGGCCTTCATGGCCACTCAGCCAGGCAACAACATGAGGATATGGCTGGGGAAAAAAAGTGGCCTACTCCATTGTTCTTTCCTGCACCCTCATTCAAGTGAGTATTTGTATTGTATGGCTGTCAACCTCTCCTCCTTACCCAGATGTGGACATGCACTCCCAGACACAGCAAATCATTGTGGAATGCAATGAAGGTTCTCTCACCATGTTCTACTCTGTACTGGGCTACGTCAGCATCCTGGCCCTCATCAGCTTCCTTATTGCTTTCTTAGCCCGAAAATTGCCTGACACCTTCAATGAAGCCAAACCGATCACCTTCAGCATGCTGGTCTTTTGCAGTGTGTGGATATCCTTCATTCCTGCTTATCTGAGCACCAAGGGGAAATATGTAGTGGCTGTGGAGGTCTTTGCCACCTTGGCCTCCAACTCTGGGCTACTGGCTTGCATTTTTCTTCCCAAATGTTACATTCTTGTTCTAAGAGCAGATCTCAATTCCAGGCAACATCTAACCAAGAAAATAAATGATTAAAAGCACAGCCCTGACCTGTGCCGTAAGAGGCAGGCCAAGTGCCTGTGCCATTCCCAGCACAGGGTAGGAGGTGGCTGGGGTGCAAATTAGAGTACAGCAATATTTATCTTACAGTTATGTATCTTATATTTATCTTAAGGGTACTCATCTTTACCTGAGTTAAGGTTGGACTACTTTGCTCTGCTCCAGGGAAATTGCTGGTGCAGAACCGAGTCGCCTGGTGTAATGCTGGGTTGGCCGCAGGGGGGTTAGGAACTTCCCCCACCCCAGAATGCCTCCCTCCTGCCTCCTCCTTGCCTTCTCTCCACAAACCCCAGTCCCTTGTTGTTATGAAAACTGCTGTTTCATGTAGGTCTTTACTTTCCTTACTTTAGTATTAGCGTAGTTGGGTTTCCTCAGGAGTAAAGGATCCAGGTGTATTGGCCGATTAGTCTAGAGAATAAAATCCTGTGGAGAAGGGAGTTTTGTTGCCTCTTTGGTTGGATGGAATCTGGAGGAGGAGGAGCAGTTGGGGGACTGTGAGTGAAACTATTCCTGACTGTGTTAGGTTTTTAATCTTTTCCTTTGCAGCTTCCCTTGGCAAGTTCACAAAAGGGTTCAACCTGAGGGGGAGTCCTGCAGGTTCAGGAGCCTCCTTTGTTTTGTAGTGCTAGTTAATTGCATATTGAACTCATATTAAAGTTTTAATTGTTAATTAAATCTTAATAAATCTTGTGTTTCTTGTCCCTTTTGTTTGGATTTTACTGAGAACCTTGAGAGGAACCAACATGAACCCTGACACTTGTGTTGGCTGAGCTCAGCTGATGCAAGGCTCCCTGGCTAAGTCAGCGCGGAGGCTGGATTCAACGTCCACGAGCTGGCACGCATCCTTGCACCAGTCCAGCTGACTCTAGAGGAGGCACAAATGTGCTTTACAGCCCGTTTGTGACCCTCCTAGTCTAGCGCAAGGGGCTTGTGTTGGCCCAAGAGCGAATTAGGATTGTATCTCATTGTAAATTTATTGCTGTTTTGCATTATTTGTCCAGATCAGGGTGGCTAACATCTGGCATTTGTGCCACTAGTGGTATGTGGACATTTTCTAAGAGGCGCATGAAGTCACCTTATATTTTTGAAAAATAAATAAATAAATAAATAAATAAATAAATAAATAAATAATGAACAAGAAAACACCACAGCAAGTTTGCCTGATTTCTTTGCTACTCCTGACACAGCACAATCCCAAGTTTCTAACAGTGCAGTGGCATACTCAAAGCGGACATGCCTTCTCTGCTTGGAAATGGAGAGAAAGATCAGGAAAAGAATGATAGGCAGGACAGAAAGTCACTCGGGCGGATGCTAATGAGTGACGTCCCAGCCTGAGAGCTCTGGGCTCTGCCCCTTTAAGGGTTAGGAGTGGGGGGAAGGCAGAGATGCGATTGATCAGGGTACTTCCACTCACCCTCACCTGCATCAGCTTCCCGGGTGTTGGAGGATCCCAGTGTCAGCCTCCATAAGGCTCTCCACACAGCACAGACCCCTGCAGAACCACATCTGGTTTTGCGAATGAGAAACATGAAGTGGTGCACCCCTCCATAGAAGCGCAATGCTGTGCATCTCATCACTGCCTTCCTCCCACCTGTACAAGAACTTACAGGCTCTCAAACTCTACCAGAGAGTTTGAGAACCACTGCTCTAACTGGTTGGTCACACGTTTACCCAAGAAGGGCTGATTGGTGGAGAGCTGGTGGGCTGTAGAAGGCAGTGGGGGCCAAGTGGAGGAGCATCAGCAAAGCCCAGGTAGCCCAGCCAGGGAGAGGTACTGTCTTCAGGAAAATCATCTGCAAAGAGTTCCTGGCTAGGATCAACTTTCAGGAGGAGAAGTTGGGAAGACAGGGCTGTGCAGAAGGGCAGAGAACGCACCTTATATGGACTTCAGAATTACTCCTGCTGGGCTAGATTAAAGGTCCATGGATGCCACCTTTCTGGCATCATCAGCAGTCAACCAGGTGTCTTCGGAAAGCCCCAAATAAGCAACACACTCCTGTATTTCTTGATTTGAAGCTTCTGGCAGCTGATACACTGCCCTTGAACTTGGAGGCTCTATTTAGCTATCGTGGTAATTGCTAAAAGCAACATTAAGTTGGAATATTAAGTTCAGTATTCTCTTCATAAAAAGTGGCACATGGCGTGTGCTGCGGCTGGCCACTCCTGGTCTAGATGGCTTTGTATGGCATGTATAGTGGAGCATAGTGCACCACATTTGGAAGTCAGTTCTGGGTCATTGCTTTGGCATGTGCATGGTGGAGCAGATAAGTCAGGACAGAAGCAAGAGTTGCCACTCTCCAAGGATGATGCTGTATGATCAGCACTCCGCAGGCCAGCGCTTCTCGGAGCACCAGTCCAGCTTCTTCTTGAGGAGCCGCAAATGTGCCTTACAGCACATTTGTGATCCTCTTGGGCTGGCACAAGGGACTTGCGTTGGCCCAAGGGCACTTTTGGATTGTGCCCTTAGTCAATTATCCACTGCACCTATTTGATAAGATGCCTCTGAATGATGAGAACCTAAGTAATCATTTATATTTACAGTATTGATTCTAATTAGCACAGATATTATGAGAAATGAGGCAAAGTAAACACATAGCCTAAAGATGCCCTGTATTCAGGCATTGCTTTGCCTCTGGACCTTGCTGATGGACACTAGCAGGCCATGGTGCATTGCGTTTGCCGGAAACATAGTCTTATGATTGGAAGTGCTGCATGTTTATGCCTGGAGATGTCTATATGCCTTGAAGTGCTTCTAGAAGTTGATACTTTTAGATTTTAGTCAAATACAGCTCTTTTATGACAATCTTGGACTGGACTTGCTCCTTTCTCATATCCCAAAGACCCTCCAGCCAGACACCTCACTACTTTTTGTGGCACCTGGTGGTAGAGCTCATTGTCTCACCCCCATCATGGACCTCCTCCCATACCAGACTGTACAGAATAAAAGACAATATCATTCACACAACCTAAATGCAGTGGCATTACTAGAGAGTAGAGCCTCCGTTAGCCCGAAGATAACATCAGAAGGTCGCCAGTTCGAGGACACCGGCAGCTCCCTGAACGGCTGAGAATGGCGAGATCTTAAAGGAGCTGACAAGCCGAGCTGAGTGATTCCACCTGCTCTGGGTGTGAGCAAGAAGCGTCTTGGCTGCCTTCCGTGTGAGAGTTGGAGCTGCTAGTCAGCCTGCGTGGGAGAACTGGAGGCCAGAAGTGAGACCAAACCAAGAAGATCCATTCTGAAATGTTGTTGGTTCTTGAAAGAGAGAACCTCTATGATTGTAAAAATCCCCTTGAGGGATTTAGAAACGCCTGCCTATGTAAACCGCCTTGAATAAAGTCAGAGGAGTAATCTGATGACCAGAAAGGTGGTATATAAATACCTAGCTATTTTTATTATTATTACTAGGGTTGGTGTAACCTCCATTAACTTTATTTATTTATTTATTTATTTATTTATTTATTTACGTACGTACGTATATAACAGTACAGGTCAACCAACAAATCAGTAACCAACCAAAAAACAGTGGCCAACTTGATGGCACTCACACAACTGAATAAATGTTCTGGCATTTGCTCTGATACATGGAAATGAGAGCTGACTCATACTAACACCTCATTGGTTTCCTGCTATGTCATAAGAACACCTGTCATTGCCCATCATTTCTAGAAGACCGGAGGTGTGTCTGAGCTACGCCACTGAGGCATTGCTCCCCCCCTCCTCTGGTTCAAACTACAGGTTGCCTTACATTTCTAGACCAGAGGCGTGCCAGAGCCAAGCAACAGGAACATTGGCTTGCCCCTGCCTCTGGTCCACACTACAGGACAGCGGAACATTCTGTTCAGATCGGAAGTCTGTCTCTGAGCGGCACAACAGGCCACGGACCTGAGGTGTGTCATTCCTGAGTTCCTGTGTGCTGCTTTATATGCCTGGGTAGTGGGTACTTTGGCCCCCCATCTCGGAGAGGAGAACACACCCCCTTTCCTCCTGAAACACCAAGCAACCCGGATATTGGGCGCTCCACCAGTGATGGGCTGCCTCCATCCTGCAACTTCCATGAAGCTTCCCTTAATGCCTGTCTAGGCTATGCACCTCCCTGTGTGTTCTAGTGAGTCAGCATTGTCCCACCGTCTATGCTGATGAATAGTGATGCTGTGTGTGTAAGGGGGGAGGGGGTGTTCCCTTACTGGCTGCTGACACTTCTCCTGCCTCCACCTCTTCCTGGAGCTGGTGTCCAGCATCCACCCACTGTGATGTACGCTGCTGTGTCAGTCCCACCTGTCCTGGGTCCATCAGCATGTCTGTCTGTTTGTCTGTCTGACTGGGATGGGGGGCACTGGGGGAGTATTCACAGGGGACACTGACACACACACAGCCTGGCAGCAGCAGCCCCATTATTTCCACGGAGCCATGGCTGGGATTGCTTGTGGTCCCCTGCCCTGTGCCCACCAGCCTTGCTGAGCTTGGATGCATCTTTGTTCCCTCCCTGCCATGCCCATTAAGTGAATGTCAGGGTTCCCCCACTCCCCATGGACCCCGATTTACCAAGGCAGGGGGCCCATAAAGTAGAGAGCAGCAGCCAGGGCCCCATACTGGGTGAATGGGTACAAGGGAAGGGACCAGGAATGCCTAAGGGCCAGCAGGTGCTCCTTTTCAATCCCTCAGGCAGGAAGGGGAGGGGCAAGAGGAAGCAGGAAGCCCCATAAGAGTTGGGAGGCCAGTGATGACAGGCAGAGCAGAAAGACAGGTGTGGCAGTGTAGTCAACAGCACCTGCCCAGGACCAGGGCAAACCAGCCAAATCAGGGAGGAGGACCAGGGTGCCTTAACCCCCTCCCCCTGAAGCAAGTCTGAGGCCTCTCATTGGGGCATGCCTGCCTCAAGCCCCTGCAGTGAAGGTGGAGTTTCCTTCATCACAGCCGGGGTGGATGAGAAAGGAAGGGATCGGCATGTTCCTCAATGCTGGGAGGATACTGGGTTGGGATGGACAGCGGGGGAGTGTTGAAAGGGAACCCCAAAACACGCACATAGCCTAGCACAGCTCCATTTTCTTCTGGGGAACTGTGGCGAGCTTTTAAAAGGGAACAACTTGTGACTCGAGTCCTTTTGAGTTGCAAAAACACTTGCGAAAAGTGCCCCTGCTATGACTCTGTCAAGTTGAGTCACAGGGCGTAGACTTGAGACTCAACTCGAGTCAAGCTGCATGTGACTTGCCCATCCCTGCTTAGCACTTCTGTGTCAGGTGTGTCTCATCTAGAGCAGCAGCAGCAGGATGTGAAGGGCGGGAGAACAATCTGGACTGGGACCACAGCAAAGGCACTGGACCTTTTGCCACAAGCCCAATTCAGTTCAGTTTTATTACAGTCACAGACCAGCATAAAAATAACAATACATTCATATACAACTAAACATACATACAACCCATTCTGTTGACCCAATTCTAAATTGCCCCACACAAAAGTTTTGTGTTGCCCCGCACAAAATAAGCCCAATTCTAAGTTGACCCACAAATTTTTTCTAGTTGATTGCTCACAAACATGTTTTTCCAATTGCGCAGAAAATGGAAACCATCAGAAAAGTGATTCTGTACTCTGTAATTTTCCATAATCACGGTTATTGTCTTTTCCTTATTTTGTCTAACAGAAAGAGTTCCAGATTAAAAATGTTGGTGTTTTGATTCTGAACTGCCACTTAGAAGTGTGAACTTGCTCCATTCAGGGATAGGGATTCATCAGGCATTTGCTCTACAGTTCACAACATAGGCAAACACTCTGGAGCAGGATTTCTCTGAACAGAACTTCTGCTTCCATGTGACCATTCAGTGAAATCCGGGACAGGTGCCTCCCATAGAGACCATCGCAGCAGGTTCAGAATGCTGACATACAGCTGTGATTGTGGTACACACACACTTGCAGCCTGGTGGTTGCAGTTATTCTTGAAGCTGCTGCTTCCCCCTTCTCTTATTTGTTGGGATCATGTGCCTAGAAGACTTGTGTTTGAAAGAAGCTATGAAAATCATTCACCCAGGCCAGGTGATCCTGTTGTTGGCGGGGTCCTGTCTCTTCTGCATCCTTTACTTAAGTCAGTCACTTTCACTGAACGCCCAGAGACGGAGTTAGAAGGTTATGTGTATGTTCTTTCTTATTTGGTAGCTATAATGCTTTTGTCCAAATAACGAATGGAATTTTTAATGTTTGCTTTGATGACATTTCAAGAAATTTTGAATTGCTTTTCACTTTCTGAATCTGACGTGCTTGAGAAGGTGGGGTTTAGTTCCATATCTACTTTGGGTGCCTTTTGCAAAGGAACGGAGTCCTCTTTGCAAAGGAACTGGCAACTCTTCCAAGCTATTTTGGGGAGCATTCAGGCTATAATGTTGGAAAGCACTCCATTAACATATATATGCTACACATAAGTAAATTCTCTTTTCTTCAATGGGGCTTTCTCTGAGCAAAACACATATAGGATTTCAAGCTTACCCTCAAGGGGAAAACAAGTAAGAAAGACTGGTATATTTTGAACATAAATCTATTTAGGGCATAAGAAGACCAGAGGTGTTCCTGCAGAGGGGAAAACACTAAGTTTTCATCTTTGAATTGCTTTCATCTTTCATCTTTGAATTGCTAAGTCTTGATTTCTATTTCCTTTTAGGGTAGATCTTAAAAATTATCAGCATGTCCTGTCCTTCATTTTTGCCATTCATGAGATCAATAGGAATTCCAACCTCTTGCCCAACATGACTCTGGGCTTAAAGGTCTATGACAACTTTTTCAATGAAAAGATAACCTATGAGAGTGTCCTGGATCTGCTCTTCAAACGGCAAAGCAACGTCCCCAATTACGAGTGTGGTGAAGAAGACAGTGTCGTGTCTGTCTTTGCTGGTTTCACTTTAGAATACACCATCCAAGTGGACACCATCTTGAGCCTCTACAAGATTCCACAGGTATGTGCATTCATATACATTTATGGATGGAGTATGTCTGCTGTTCTGTTAACTTCTGATGTAGCCCAAATGGCTGGCCAGAAGTGATATCAGCAGCTGCTCAGTTTGGACATCTGCCAAAGTCCCACAATGACCAGAAGGCACATCCAGCTGGGCCTAATCCTAAATTCTCAGGAGTGATAGCCATCAGAGCACCCAGTGTTGCAGCACTGAATGGGCAGGGGTTGCTGTGGGTGACCCAGTGCAGGACTAGCCTCAGGACCCCCAACAAAGTGGCTTTGTTGAATGGCTTACAGCTGAATGTGTGAAGTTTAACAACATGCATATCCTTTCTGAATGTTCTGCCACAGAGCTGAGAAAGTCTGCAAAAACTCAGGCACTACTATGAATGGGTTTCTGGCCTCACCTTCCCCCTTACTCTGTCCTGGGAGTCCCATTTGAAATGCTTTATTTTCCTGCTTTCTCTCAGTATTTCTCCATTTGTCAATATTCATCAGCAAACTTGCTCTTTTTTTTTTAATATGGAAGATATTTAATATGGAAGGTGTTTGCAGTATAATCCCAACTCCTGGCATCAGTGCTGATGCAGCCTCCTCACGATGCAGTTCCTCCTCTTCCCTGCCAAGAAACACCCCAAAGAGGGAGTGGGCAGACTGGGGGAGTAACTGGGTGGGAAGGCACTAGGAACCAGGGGTGAGGAGATGGGGAATCTGGCACACGCCAGATTCAATCTTTTTCATTAGTCCAAAGAGACCCATAAACGGCCTGAAGGTTTCTGGTATGTTAAGTATCAAACATTTCTACTTACCTTCTGTTTGCCTGTTGGGTCAGCCCCCCCCCAACACTGGATGCAGGATGTGACATTCTGGCATGGAGCGGGTGGTGGCACCGCAACTCCAAGGAGTTCTGGAAGAAGTGGATTATCTTAACACCTTTCAATCTGTTTTCAGGCCTGGCTACAGGACAGAGATGGCCTCGGTTGCTCTGATTGATGACCTTGCCGAGGAATTGATGGGGAGGGGGTAGCGTGACCTCCCAGTGGCAACCGACCCCATCAACCATTGGTTGGGGTTTGGAGATATTGTTTGACAGTGGTTGTGCTCCTTCCTGGCAGATCAGATGTAGAAGGTGAAGCTGGGGGTGCCTGTTTGGCATCCTGGTTGTTGACTTGCAGGGTGTCACAAGATCTATTCTGTCCCTCATGCTGTTAAAGAACTACATGAAGCTGCTGGGGGAGGTTCACTACGGATTTGGAGTGGGGTGTCATTAATATGCTGATAACAGCAATATTCCCACCAGCCTCCAAGGGGGCTGTTGAAGTCCAGGGGTACAGCATGGAGCCAGTTGGGGCCTAGATAAGGGCTCACACAGAAATTAAGCCAGGAGAAGACAGAGTTCCTCCTGATTTAAAAGATCATGATGCAGGAACTAGATCTACGACTCACTCTGGATGGAGTAGCAGTCCAGAGTACTCCAGGCGGACTCTCAGGCAGGTCCATGGCCTGGGAGTTCTCCTGGATCCAGAGCTGGCATTACATGGCCAGGTGGCATCAGTCATATCTAGCCACGGTGGTCTGTGTCCTAGTGACATCTCACCTAGACTCACCACTGAAGATGGTTTGGAAGCTGCAGTTAGTGCAGAATGTGGAAACCCGATTGGTCACTGGGGCTTGGCAGGCGGATTCTGCTATGCCCTTGCGTCAGCTGCTACACTGGCTATTCATTCCATTCCAAGCCCAATTCAAGGTGTTGGAGGTTACCTTCAAAGACATCTTAGCTCTAATGACCCACATTTCCTCCATTAAGCTCAGCTACGGTGCATATGAGACTCCGGTCACCGGAAACCATTTATCTTCCATCTACTGGAACGCACCCAGGGCAGGTACTCTACTCACTGGAATAGTCCGGCTTCTGCTATACTTCAAATGGACATGGATTGGCCTCATTGTTTCAGATGACGACAGTGGAGCAAGCCTTCTGGAGATCCTGACACCTTTGCTTGCCCAGAATAGCATTTGTGTTGCCTTCTTGGAAAGGATTAGGGCAGATAAGAAAGAGAATCCAGATCGGAAGGATCAATATATGTTAAGGTTATATTCGACACTTTTATTGACTGAAGCTAATGTAGTATTAGTCAATGGGGACTATTGGTCTCTGGAAGCTGTTCTAGAAGTCTTCTTTCTTAATGAACATGTACACAAGGCCGATATAGGGAAGGTTTGGATCACACCCACTCAGTGGGATTTCACTAGTGGAATTGACAATGCTGGTGGAATTGAGTTCTTTTACGCAAAAGCATTCCATGGCACCTTGTCTTTCTCAACCTCTGTAAAAGCCATGCCAGCATTCAGGGATTTTCTCCAAACCTTCAAGCCTGATAAGTCGCTCGCACATTTTCTTGGTGTTTTCTATAATAAAGCATTCAAGTGTTGCGCTGATATATACGTAAATGATTGTGGACTCTGTACAGGGGCGGAGAAGCTGAAGGACCTGCCTCCTTCCCGGTTTGAGATGGAGATGAGTGGTCAGAGCTATCGGATTTACAATGGTGTCTATGCTGTAGCACGTGCTTTGCATGCCGTGTATTTGTCCAGACAAAGAAGTGTGCTATATAAAAGAAAATTCAAACATTCCAAGATTGAGCCCTGGCAGGTACATTCCTCGTTCTATCGACTACTGTACAGTTCAACACTAAGCATGTTAACTAGGAGGAAGCTGCTCAGTGGGAACTATTTGTGTGGGACCATCTCAGTGGGAACATCTTAGGGGAATGCAGGACTTGCCACTGACATGAGTAAGCATCTGGGATGGTGAAGAATAGCCTCACAGCATAAGTCCGACGTATCAATATTTATTTTCTGATCAGGAAGAGGTCTACATCTCTCTGGAATCAAACATGTTCTGATGTCTTTCTGTGACATTTCAGTTCTTAATAAGGATTGTTCAAGTTTTCAAACTTGTCCTCTGAGGCAAGGAGTCTATGAAGACCATAAATGAAGACAAATGTTACTGAGGCACTTCTCAGTAACTCTACAGGAAATAGTTACTGTAAGAAATAGTAAGAAAACATTATTTTCCAAGTTGATATAGAGATTCAAACTATTCAGAGATTCCAAAGCCAGCAACTCTTGGAGATGAGAAGGTATTGTGGGCATTCCAGAGACTAGGTTCAAATAGGGCCTTTTCCTGATGCATAATGAGGCATAACAGTCTCCCTTTGCTAGGCATAATTTATCTGTATGACTTCTCCTCTTCCCCCAAAAGGTGTTTCTTGAGTAATCTGGCACTCCCCTTTTCTCAGATATCAGCTACTCAGGACCTTGTATCTTAGCCCAGAGATTTGTCCGTTGCTTTCATTGGCTTTAAGGGCAAAGGCACAGGACCTTATCAAATATACAGAAAATGTGATGCACAGGTGTGGGGAGTGCAGTTTTATGAGTCAGTGGGAAAGTGATGGGGAAAGGTGGACAGCGAAGGATGAGGGACAGGATGTGGGGCAATTCTTATGGAATTCAAACTGGGGCTGAGGAGTGAATTTGCGCTTGTTTGAATAGAAATCACCAATCCAAAATTCAAGTAAATTCAGCTGAAACTGCTCTGTGGAAACTATTTCTGAGTAAAGATATTTAGGTTTGCGATGGGTGTTGTGGGTGAAATCACATTCCTATGCTCTGATCTTAAAGCTCATGGGGCAGGCACCTTGTTGAGGCTCAGGCAATCTGCATCTAGTTAGGGCCTTGTTGAAAGACCTCTTGGGAAGCTTGGGTATGACACTGTGAACTTCATAATGAAAGAATGGAGCATTTGGGAGGGCGTGTTTACTTGATAGTAGACTAGACAACCAATACTGAAGGAATGCACTATAAATTGTTCTATATTCCCTCCCAACTTAGCTGCACTCTTTTCTGAAAAATGCCCACTTCAACAATGGTGCTAGGCACGAAGTCTGGTTGGACAAGGAGGAATTATCATCTGGGTTTCATATCATCAACTCAGTTGCATTCCCCAATCAGTCCTTCATTAAGGTCCAAGTTGGAAAGATTTCTCCAAGTCATAGGCTTACCATCCATGAAGAAGCTATTGTGTGGCATGACAGATTTAAGCAGGTAGGTATAAAATGCACAGTTTACAGTGCAATCCTATGTTTACTCAGAAGTTAGCCCCACAATGTACAATGCTGCTTTCTTCCAGGAGAGTATGCATAGTATTGCAGCCCTAGAATGTGTACAAATGTGTACAATGAATATCCCAATCGCTTCTAGCTGGAATCATATGGGTAATTCTTGCCATTTTATGCAAGATTTTATGCCATTTTATGCAATTCTTGCCATTCTTTTATGCAAATACCTGAAGTCTCTGAGCAAAGATGGGAGAACTGGAATGTCTGGTGACTAGGGGAAAAAATGACATAGTGGGCCTAACAGAAACCTGGTGGAATGCGGAAAATCAGTGGGATACCGCATTCCCGGGCTATAAACTCTACAGGAGGGACAGGGAGGGGTACATTGGAGGTGGGGTGGCCATTTATGTTAAGGAAGGGATAGAATGCAGCAAAGTAGAGATTGAAGGTGGCTCCGACTTCACCATAGAATCTCTGTGGGTTGAATTACCAGGCCTGAGGAGCGATGTAATACTGGGGGCATACTATCATCCTCCAGACCAGAAACCGGAAGGGGACCTTGAAATGAGGAAACAGATCAGGGAGGTGACAAGGAGGGACAGGGTTGTAATCATGGGGGACTTCAATGATCCTCATATAGACCGGGTCAATTTGTGTTCTGGTCACGAAAAGGAGACCAAATTCCTTGGCATGCTAAATGACTGTGCCTTAGAGCAGCTAGTCATGGAGCCCACCTGAGGACAGGTGACTCTGGATTTAATATTGTGTGGTACACAGGACCTGGTTAGAGATGTCACTGTTACTGAGCTGTTGGGGAACAGTGATCACGCTGCGATTCGTTTTGACATGCACGTCGGGGGAAGAATACTGGGCAAATTTGTCACAAAAACGCTTGACTTCCGAAGGGCAAACTTCCCTCAAATGAGGAGGCTGGTTAGAAGGAAGTTGAAAGGGAAGGTAAAAAGAATCCAATCTGTCCAGAGTGCATGAAGGCTGCTTAAAACAACAGTAATAGAGGCCCAGCAAAGGTGTATACCACAAAGGAAGAAGGGCTCGACTAAGTCCAGGAGGGTGCCCGCATGGCTAATGAGCCAAGTTAGAGAGGCCGTAAATGGCAAGGAAGCTTCCTTCCGTAAATGGAAGTCTTGCCCTAATGAGGAGAATAAAAAGGAACATAAGCTGTAGCAAAAGAAATGTAAGAAGGTGATATGGGAGGCCAAGAGAGACTATGAGGAACACATGGCCAGCAACATTAAGGGGAGTAATAAAAGCTTCTTCAAATATGCTAGAAGCAGGAAACCTGCCAGAGAAGCAGTTGGCCTTCTGGATGGTGAGGGAGGGAAAGGGGAAATAAAAGGAGACTTAGAGATGGCAGGGAAATTAAAAGAGTTCTTTACATCTGTCTTCACGGCAGAGGACTTTGGGCAGATATCGCTGCCCAAACGGCCCCTCCTGACCAAGAAATTAAGTCAGATAGAGGATAAAAGAGAAGATGTTTCAGACCTAATTGATAAATTAAAGATCAATAAGTCACTGGGCCCTGATGGCTTCCACCCAAGAGTTATTAAGGAATTGAAGAGTGAAGTTGCAGATCTCTTGACTAAGGTATGCAACTTGTCCCTCAAAACAGCCACGGTTCCAGAAGATTGGAGGACAGCAAATGTCACACCAATTTTTAAAAAGGGAAGGATGGGGGACCCAGGAAACTATAGGCCAGTCAGCCTAACATCTATACCGGGTAAGATGGTGGAATGCCTCATCAAAGATAGAATCTCAAAACACATAGACGAACAAGCCTTGCTAAGGGAGAATCAGCATGGCTTCTGTAAGGGTAAGTCTTGCCTCACAAACCTTATAGAATTCTTTGAAAAGGTCAACAGGCATGTGGATGCGGGAGAACCCATGAACATTATATATCTGGACTTTCAGAAGGCGTTCGTCACGGTCCCTCACCAAAGGCTACTGACAAAACTCCATAGTCAGGGAATTAGAGGGCAGGTCCTCTCATGGATTTAGAACTGGTTGAAGACCAGGAAGCAGAGAGTGGGTGTCAATGGGGAATTTTCACAATGGAGAGAGGTGAAAAACGGTGTGCCCCAAGGATCTGTCCTGGGACCGGTGCTTTTCAACCTCTTCATAAATGACCTGGAGACAGGGGTGAGCAGTGAGGTGGCTAAGTTTGCAGATGATACCAAACTTTTCCGAGCGGTGAAGACCAGAAGTGATTGTGAGGAGCTCCAGAAGGATCTTTCCAAACTGGCAGAATGGGCAGCAAAATGGCAGATGCATTTCAATGTGAGGAAGTGTAAAGCCATGCACATTGGGGCAAAAAATCAAAACTTCACATATAGGCTAATGGGTTCTGAGCTGTCTGTGACAGATCAGGAGAGAGATCTTGGGGTGGTGGTGCTTGATGAAAGTGTCGACCCAATGTGTGGTGGCAGTGAAGAAGGCCAATTCTATGCTTGGGATCATTAGAAAAGGTAAAAGGAGAACAAAACAGTTAATATTATAATGCTGTTGTACAAGTCTATGGTGAGGCCACACCTGGAGTATTGTGTGCAGTTCTGGTCACCACATCTCAAAACGGATATAGTGGAAATGGAAAAGGTGCAAAAGAGAGCGACTAAGATGATTACTGGGCTGGGGCAGCTTCCTTATGAGGAAAGGCTACGGCGTTTGGGCTTCTTCAGCCTAGAAAAGAGATGCCTGAGGGGGGATATGATTGAGACATACAAAATTATGCATGGGAAGGATAAAGTGGATAGAGAGATGCTCTTTACACTCTCATATAACACCAGAACCAGGGGACATCCACTAAAACTGAGTGTTGGGAGAGTTAGGACAGACAAAAGAAAATATTTCTTTACTCAGTGTGTGGTTGGTCTGTGGAACTCCTTGCCACAGGATGTGGTGACAGCATCTGTCCTGGGTGCCTTTAAAAGGGGATTGGATACATTTCTGGAGGAACAATCCATTACGGGTTACAAGCCATGATGTGTATGTGCAACCTCCTGATTTTAGAAATGGGCTATGTCAGATGTAAGGGAGGGCACCAGGATGCAGGTCTCTTGTTATCAGGTGTGCTCCCTGGGCATTTGATGGGCCGCTGTAAGATACAGGAAGCTGGACTAGATGGGCCTATGGCCTGATCCAGTGGGGCTGTTCTTATGTTCTTATGTCATCTACTTGCACAGAAGAAGTATATATTTTAAACATACTTCTAAGACAGATGAACTGTAATCTTGCTTAAAAAAATACTCCTATTGAGAGGAATATAGAATGTATAAATTGCAAGAAGGCAATCCACTGCCTGCAAGGGCCCACTCACAGGGAAAAGAAGAACATTTCAGTTCTTTTCCAGGACACGAGGCTCAGAAAGAGGACATATCCTGGAAAAAAAGGATGTCTGGTCACCCTTTCCTCAAGGTACGGGAACATTTGTTGCTTTATCTTGGTGCTGCATTGTGGCTGCATCAGTGCTGGAAAGTTGGATAGGACTGAGTCCCAAAACAAGGAATAATTCTGAAAAAAATGTTGTAAATTTTGGGTGAATCAATTGAGAAAAAGAAACATGTTTTTGGACACTGAGGAGGACGATGATGATTAAAAAGTAAAAATCCAGGATGTCCCATATCCATTCTAGAAGATCATAACATTGTCTTGAGGCACACAAACTCTTGCTCCTGATCTGCTGTATGTGAAAAAGCTTTTCTTGAGTTTGGGGTCATTTTCTAAAGCAGTGCTCTTCCAATCTCTTCCATGAGGGTGAAAAGAGTCCATCTGTAAATAGATGAGGCCACCTTCTCCTAGCAGAAGGGCACCTTTTGATCCAAGGCAAAGGTAGATTTTATAGGTTTGCAGTTACATTTGCAATCTGCTTTGATCTGTCTTAAATTCCACTTAAAACATCTTGGAATTTGAACAGAAGTAGGGGATCTCTACAGAAACTGGAGTACAGATGTGTCCCTGGACTCAAATAGAACGGGCTCTTCAACAGTTGGGGCAGCAGTCAGGAGTACCTTGTGGGGTGACCTGAGGATTCTTGCATTAGGTGAGTCCCATGTTACAGGTTAGGTGTTGAGGTGAACTCAGGCTCTTGACAGGTTAAAGACCACGGAACAAGAAGGAGAGCTAGAGTGGTGGGCATCAATAGATTGCTTCATCTTACCTCATAAGAACATAAGAACATAAGAACAGCCCCACTGGATCAGGCCATTGGCCCATCTAGTCCAGCTTCCTGTATCTCACAGCGGCCCACCAAATGCCCCAGGGAGCACACCAGATAACAAGAGACCTCGTCCTGGTGCTCTCCCCTACATCTGGCATTCTGACTTAACCCATTCCTAAAATCAGAAGGTTGCGCATACACATCATGGCTTGTACCCCATAATGGACTTTTCCTCCAGAAACTCGTCCAATCCCCTTTTAAAGGCGTCTAGGCTAGACGCCAGCACCACATCCTGTGGCAAGGAGTTCCACAGACTGACCACACACTGAGTAAAGAAATATTTTCTTTTGTCTGTACTAACCCGCCCAACACTCAATTTTAGTGGATGTCCCCTGGTTCTGGTATTATGTGAGAGTGTAAAGAGCATCTCCCTATCCACTCTGTCCATCCCCTGCATAATTTTGTATGTCTCAATCATGTCCCCCCTCAAGCGTCTCTTTTCTAGGCTGAAGAGGCCCAAACGCCGTAGCCTTTCCTCATAAGGAAGGTGCCCCAGCCCCGTAATCATCTTAGTCGCTCTCTTTTGCACCTTTTCCATTTCCACTATGTCTTTTTTGAGATGCGGTGACCAGAACTGGACACAATACTCCAGGTGTGGCCTTACCATCGATTTGTACAACGGCATTATAATATTAGCCGTTTTGTTCTCAATACCCTTCCTAATGATCCCAAGCATAGAATTGGCCTTTTTCACTGCCGCCGCACATTGGGTCGACACTTTCATCGACCTGTCCACCACCACCCCAAGATCTCTCTCCTGATCTGTCACAGACAGCTCAGAACCCATTAGCCTATATGTGAAGTTTTGATTTTTTGCCCCAATGTGCATGACTTTACACTTACTGACATTGAAGCGCATCTGCCATTTTGCTGCCCATTCTGTCAGTCTGGAGAGATCCTTCTGGAGCTCCTCACAATCACTTCTGGTCTTCACCGCTCGGAAAAGTTTGGTGTCGTCTGCAAACTTAGCCACTTCACTGCTCAACCCTGTCTCCAGGTCATTTATGAAGAGGTTGAAAAGCACCGGTCCCAGGACAGATCCTTGGGGCACACCGCTTTTCACCTCTCTCCATTGTGAAAATTGCCCATTGACACCCACTCTCTGCTTCCTGGCCTCCAACCAGTTCTCAATCCACGAGAGGACCTGTCCTCTAATTCCCTGACTGTGGAATTTTTTCAGTAGCCTTTGGTGACTTATTGATCTTTAATTTATCAATGAGGTCTGAAACAACTTCTCTTTTAACCTCTATCTGACTTAACTCCTCAGTTAGGAGGGGCCGTTCGGACAGCGGTATCTGCCCGAGGTCTTCTGCCGTGAAGACAGATGCAAAGAACTCATTTAATTTCTCTGCCATCTCTAAGTCTCCTTTTATCTCCCCTTTCCCTCCCTCACCATCCAGAGGGCCAACCGCTTCTCTGGCGGGTTTCCTGCTTCTAACATATTTGAAGAAGCTTTTATTATTCCCCTTAATGTTACTGGCCATGCGTTCCTCATAGTCTCGCTTGGCCTCCCATATCACCTTCTTACATTTCTTTTGCCACAGTTTATGTTCCTTTTTATTCTCTTCTTTAGGGCAAGACTTCCATTTACGGAAGGAAGCTTCCTTGCCCTTCACAGCCTCTCTAACTTGGCTGGTTAGCCATGCGGGCACCCTCCTGGATTTAGTGGAACCCTTCTTTCTTTGCGGTATACACCTCTGCTGGGCCTCTATTACTGTTGTTTTAAGCAGCCTCCATGCACTCTGGAGAGACTGGACTCTTTTTACCCTCCCTTTCAACCTCCTTCTAACCAGCCTCCTCATTTGAGGGAAGTCCGCCCGTCGGAAGTCAAGGGTTTTTGTTAGAGATTTGCCTGGTATTCTTCCCCCTCCTCATTCTTTATGCCTAGATCCAGCCCCATTCCACTTGTGTTGACAGCTGCCATGTTGGACACAGCAAGATGGTTCGAGAGGGGAAGCCAGTTTGTTGCTATGATTGTACTCCATGCCCAGAAGACATGATATCTAACCAGACAGGTAAGGGCAATGCACAACTTTGCAAGGAAATATTTGCTTCTGTTTGCTTTGTTCAGGTGGTCTTGTCTTCTCTGGACACTTGAATACTGCTAGTGAGAGAAGATGTCAGATCACTTAAGTGTCAACTAAAACTGATATTCTTGAACCTAGAATCCAAAGAGATGTTGAGCTGCCAGGCCCATTTTGAAGGAGCTAATGCCACATGTGGCTTTTCCTCCATTTCCTGTCAATTAAGATAAAAAAAAATGCAATGTGAAAAATAAAAAGTACAGTTTCTGGACTGTTTTTGAGGCCTGCATTCATCAGATTGGGACAATTCTGGAGATGTTGCATTCCTCTTGGCCTGTCCTATCCGATGGATGAAGGCAAGTTTGCCTACTCATGAGTAAACAAACACTGTGACTGTGGTTCACTTTCCAAAGGGCTCCATGCTTTTCCTTGGCAACTTCTGAGCATACTCAGAAGACTCCACAGCCAGGGAAGGCAACAGAGCTCCAAGGGGGGGGGGTCAGGGCTCAGAATCAGTCAGAAGCACTCAGGACAATTTGCAGATCCTCCACGGCCACTTTAATAGGTACATGTCTGCGTTATTTCATTAATTGAGCAGGATGTCGCATTCTATCACATTTTATACTGCTCAATTTTGTGGTGTAGAGGTGTTATTCAGTTGTTACCATTTTAAACATGGTATGCATGTCCGAGGAGAAAAAAGGGGCAAGGAACCTCCAGACAGAGGGGATAGGATTTGTCGAGTGCCCAACTTTGTGCTCAGGACCGATCCAAGAGCTCAAATTCCTGAGATGTGAGCCAAATACTGCACCCCCTTCCCTGGTGATGAGCCAGCCTCCATCTCCCACACTCTGAATTATAAAAGAATAAGGAGAACACGAAGTGTGCAAGAGAGGGGAGAGTGGTGGGCTTCAGAGTTGAATTATAAACCCAGCACTCTCCTCTCATCCACACTTACTCCCCAGCTCCGTCCCCATGTTGCATTTCCAATCCAGACAGTAGGACAGGGAGGGAGAAGCAGTGGAAGTGACTGGATGAACAGAGGTAGGCAGTTTTCCACCAATATGTCAGGAAGCCTCATGGATGGATCTGTGCAGTATGTACTACATTTGGATCCTACTATAAACACTGGAGTGCCCAAAAGGGGGGAGAAGAGCAATTCCGATTCTGTATTAATCCACAACTTCTCACAACTTCTTCATAAGAATTAGAGCATTACGTGGATCACCCAATAAGACACCCAATGATTTGCTTCTTCTTTTCAGATGCAGTTTATTGTCTCAAATGCTCAGAAGATCAATATCCAAACAAGAACCAAGACCAGTGTATGCCCAAGGCCCTGACCTTCCTAACCTATAGAGAGCCTTTGGGGATCACTTTGGTTTCTCTGGCTGTTACCTTTGCTATGATCACAGCTCTGGTGTTTCAGATTTTTGTGAAGAACTGGGACACTCCCATTGTCAAAGCCAACAACCGGAACCTGACCTGCATTCTGCTCAGTTTCATCCTGATTTGCTACCTTTCCTCCCTGCTCTTCATTGGGAAGCCTGGCAAGGTGTCTTGCCTCCTTCGACAATCCACTTTTGGCATTGTTTTTTCTGTGGCAGTTTCTTGTGTGTTGGCGAAAACCATCACAGTGGTCCTGGCCTTCATGGCCACTCAGCCAGGCAACAACATGAGGAAATGGCTGGGGAAAAAAGTGGCCTACTCCATTGTTCTTTTCTGCTCCCTCATTCAAGTGAGTATTTGTATTGCATGGCTGTCAACCTCTCCTCCTTACCCAGATGTGGACATGCACTCCCAGACACAGCAAATCATTGTGGAATGCAATGAAGGTTCTCTCACCATGTTCTACTCTGTACTGGGCTACGTCAGTATCCTAGCCCTCATCAGCTTCCTTATTGCTTTCTTGGCTCGAAAACTGCCTGACACCTTCAATGAAGCCAAACTGATCACCTTCAGCATGTTGGTCTTCTGCAGTGTGTGGATCTCCTTCATTCCTGCTTATCTGAGCACCAAGGGGAAATATGTAGTGGCTGTGGAGGTCTTTGCCATCTTGGCCTCCAACACTGGGCTACTGGCTTGCATTTTTCTACCCAAATGCTACATTATTGTTCTAAGAGCAGATCTCAATTCCAGGCAACATCTAACCAAGAAAATAAATGATTAACAGCCCAATTCTGACCTGTGCTGGAACAGGCAGACCAAGAGGCCTGTACAGTCCCAGCACAGGATAGGAGGTGGCTGGGTTGCAACTTAAAATACTGGGATATTTATTACGTTAACCTGAGTAATGCCACAGCCATCCCCATGGGACTACTTGGATCTGCGCCAGTGAAATTATTGTACAAATCCAAGTAGCCTGGTGTAATGCTGGACTGGCCAGGAGGGGGATAAGGATCTGGTCTAGGTTGAAGAGGCAGTATCACCCATCTCCCAGGCTGGAACCTGGCAGTTATAGTGGAGCATAGTGCACCACATTTGTAAGTTAGTTCTGGGTCATTGCTTTGGCATGTGCATGGTGGGGCATATAAGTCAGAACAGAAGCAAGAGTTGCCACTATCCAAGGATGATGCTGATAGCAGAATCTAGAGAGAGAACACAGAAGTCAGAATACTACTACTCGTAGAACAATGAAACACCATAAGGGCCAGAATCCTTCTTCCCTGCCTGGCAGCCATCTCCTTTGCCTGTCAGCCATCCTCTGTGTGTCTCCCGGTCCCTGGGAATTGTCTGCTTTTCTTCTGAGCAGTTCCCATGAGAAGCTGTGAAGTTGGACTAAAAACAATGACCTCAGCTGCAGCTACCCAGTAAGAATGTGGTGATAAGATGTGTGTTTACCCCCAAAGTCCAAGGCTATGCTTAGTTTTCACATATATCAACTTAACTGCACCTACTTGATAGCCCTTCTCCCAGATGATGGAAACATGCCTTGTTGTACTAGTTCAGCCAATTATCTGCTGCACCTGTTTGATAAGATGCCTCCTAATGATGAGAACCTGGGCAATAGTTTGTTGGCATATTTCAGTCTCAGAAGACTATGGTGTCACGCTCTGAATGGTGGTTCTGGAACAGAGTGTCCTCTCCAGTGCGCGAAGCCTGGGTAAAGTAGGTATGGAGGATAGGCTGTTACCCATGCAGCAAATCCCCCCTCTCCACATTGCTGAAATGGTCCAATAGGCAATAGTTTATATTTACAGTATCAATTCTAAGTAGCATGAATTTCCTCAAAACTCAGCCAAAGTAAGCACATAGGCCATATACACTCCTGTATTCGGTCATTGCTTGACCCCTAGACCTTGCTGATGGACATTAGCAGGTTGTGTCGCCAGAGGTCACCTGAAACTCATTCTTATGCTTGGAAATACTGTAAGTTTTTCTTACTTGTGCAGCGATGTAATACTGGGGGTGTGCTATCATCCTCCAGACCAGAAATCTGATGGGGACCTTGAAATGAGGAAACAGATCATGGAGGTGACAAGGAGGGACAAGGTTGTAATCATGGGGGACTTCAATTATCCTCATATTGACTGGGTCAATTTGTGTTCTGGTCATGATAAGGAAACCGGATTTCTTGACGTGCTAAATGACTGTGGCTTAGATCAGCTAGTCACGGAGCCCACCAGAGGACAGGTGACTCTGGATTTAATTTTGTGCAGTACGCAGGACCTGGTTAGAGATGTAAACGTTACTGAGCCATTGGGGAACAGTGATCATGCTGCGATCCGTTTTGACGTGCACGTTGGGGGAAGAATACCAGGCAAATCTCTAACAAAAACCCTTGACTTCCGAGGGGCGGATTTCCCTCAAATGAGGAGGCTGATTAGAAGGAGGTTGAAAGGGAGGGTAAAAAGAGTCCAATCTCTCCAGAGTGCATGGAGGCTGCTTAAAACAACAGTAATAGAGGCCCAGCAGAGGTGTATACCGCAAAGAAAGAAGGGTTCCACTAAATCCAGGAGGGTGCCCGCATGGCTAACCAGCCAAGTTAGAGAGGCTGTGAAGGGCAAGGAAGCTTCCTTCCGTAAATGGAAGTCTTGCCCTAAAGAAGAGAATAAAAAGGAACATAAACTGTGGCAAAAGAAATGTAAGAAGGTGATATGGGAGGCCAAGCGAGACTATGAGGAACGCATGGCCAGTAACATTAAGGGGAATAATAAAAGCTTCTTCAAATATGTTAGAAGCAGGAAACCCGCCAGAGAAGCGGTTGGCCCTCTGGATGGTGAGGGAGGGAAAGGGGAGATAAAAGGAGACTTAGAGATGGCAGAGAAATTAAATGAGTTCTTTGCCTCTGTCTTCACGGCAGAAGACCTCGGGCAGATACCGCTGCCCGAATGGCCCCTCCTGACCGAGAGGTTAAGTCAGATAGAGGTTAAAAGAGAAGATGTTTCAGACCTCATTGATAAATTAAAGATCAATAAGTCACCGGGC
Source organism: Tiliqua scincoides (assembly GCF_035046505.1). NCBI lineage: Eukaryota > Metazoa > Chordata > Lepidosauria > Squamata > Scincidae > Tiliqua > Tiliqua scincoides. The sequence goes on from NC_089825.1 coordinate 94,341,121, forward strand.
CCTGATGGCATACACCCAAGGGTTATTAAGGAATTGAAGAATGAAGTTGCAGATCTCTTGACTAAGGTATGCAACTTGTCCCTCAAAACGGCCATGGTGCCAGAAGATTGGAGGATAGCAAATGTCACGCCTATTTTTAAAAAGGGAAAGAGGGGGGACCCGGGAAACTATAGGCCGGTCAGCCTAACATCCATACCGGGTAAGATGGTGGAATGCCTCATCAAAGATAGGATCTCAAAACACATAGACGAACAGGCCTTGCTGAGGGAGAGTCAGCATGGCTTCTGTAAGGGTAAGTCTTGCCTCACGAACCTTATAGAATTCTTTGAAAAGGTCAACAGGCATGTGGATGCGGGAGAACCCGTGGACATTATATATCTGGACTTTCAGAAGGCGTTTGACACGGTCCCTCACCAAAGGCTACTGAAAAAACTCCACAGTCAGGGAATTAGAGGACAGGTCCTCTTGTGGATTGAGAACTGGTTGGAGGCCAGGAAGCAGAGAGTGGGTGTCAATGGGCAATTTTCACAATGGAGAGAGGTGAAAAGCGTTGTGCCCCAAGGATCTGTCCTGGGACCGGTGCTTTTCAACCTCTTCATAAATGACCTGGAGACAGGGTTGAGCAGTGAAGTGGCTAAGTTTGCAGACGACACCAAACTTTTCCGAGTGGTGAAGACCAGAAGTGATTGTGAGGAGCTCCAGAAGGATCTCTCCAGACTGGCAGAATGGGCAGCAAAATGGCAGATGCGCTTCAATGTCAGTAAGTGTAAAGTCATGCACATTGGGGCAAAAAATCAAAACTTTAGATATAGGCTGATGGGTTCTGGGCTGTCTGTGACAGATCAGGAGAGAGATCTTGGGGTGGTGGTGGACAGGTCGATGAAAGTGTTGACCCAATGTGCGGCGGCAGTGAAGAAGGCCAATTCTATGCTTGGGATCATTAGGAAGGGTATTGAGAACAAAACGGCTAATATTATAATGCCGTTGTACAAATCGATGGTAAGGCCACACCTGGAGTATTGTGTCCAGTTCTGGTCACCGCATCTCAAAAAAGACATAGTGGAAATGGAAAAGGTGCAAAAGAGAGCGACTAAGCTGATTACGGGGCTGGGGCACTTTCCTTATGAGGAAAGGCTACGGCGTTTGGGCCTCTTCAGCCTAGAAAAGAGACGCTTGAGGGGGGACATGATTGAGACATACAAAATTATGCAGGGGATGGACAGAGTGGATAGGGAGATGCTCTTTACACTCTCACATAATACCAGAACCAGGGGACATCCACTAAAATTGAGTGTTGGGCGGGTTAGTACAGACAAAAGAAAATATTTCTTTACTCAGCGTGTGGTCAGTCTGTGGAACTCCTTGCCGCAGGATGTGGTGCTGGCGTCTAGCCTAGACGCCTTTAAAAGGGGATTGGACGAGTTTCTGGAGGAAAAATCCATTATGGGGTACAAGCCATGATGAGTATGCGCAACCTCCTGATTTTAGGAATGGGTTAAGTCAGAATGCCAGATGTAGGGGAGGGCACCAGGATGAGGTCTCTTGTTATCTGGTGTGCTCCCTGGGCATTTGGTGGGCCGCTGTGAGATACAGGAAGCTGGACTAGATGGGCCTATGGCCTGATCCAGTGGGGCTGTTCTTATGTTCTTATGTTCTTAAGTTTATGCCTGGAGATTCTCTATGCCTGGAGGTGCTCCTGTAAGTTGCTACTTTTAGATTTTAGGTAAATAAAGCTATTTTATGACAGCCTTGGACGTCCTCCTTCCTTAAATCCCAAAGAACCTCCAGCCAGAAGCACCACTAGATTTTGTGTCACCCTTTGATAGAGCTCATTGCATCACCCCGTGATGAACCTCCTCCCGTATCAGACCATACAGAATAAATGACAATATTATATACACCACCTAAATGCAGTGGCATTACTAGGGCTGGTATAACCTCCATTAACTTTATTTATTTATTTATTTATTTAACTATATAACAGCACAGGTCAACCAATAAATCAGTAACCAACCAAAAACCAGTGGCCAACTTGATGGCACTCATGCAACTGAATAAATGTTCTGAACTCAATGTCTGAATAAACAGACATTGAGCCTGTTGTATATCTTCTAATCTTCCCTCTTGTCCTCCTAAATCCTTCTGTTCTTTAAATTTCTGCATAGAGTCTCTTGCAATATGAACCATATCCAGCCAGTAGATTTGTTGTTGTCTATAAACCTGGTCAATTTCTGAGCCAACAATTTGTTCATCTGTTTGTAAATACTGAGCTAGGACCTGTACCATTCGTTGTCTCAAATCTTCTCCAGCTTCTCCGAAATCCTTTGGTACAGCCCTTAGTCGCAATGTTTTTTCTTTATTTGCTTGTTCTATCAAAGATACCATAGCCAATGTTTTCTCTTGTTCTGAACTCAGGACTTCCATTGTACAATCAGTGATGCTGACTCTGTTCTGGATCTCCTGTTTAATATGTTTGAAAGATTCTTCCAGCTGCGGCATATCTTGTCTCAATTCGAATTTCAGGTCTCTAAGCTCTTGTTCAACTGTTTTTAATTCAATTTTAATCTGAAACTGCTGAAACAGGCATTCCAGAAATTCCACATTAAGTTCCTTTTTCGGAGTCTGTATTAGTAATCTTGGCTGTTTCGTTTGTTCTTTTGCTTGCTCCATAGTATTGGCTCTTTGTTTCAGTTTTCACCAGCAGATGTCACTTCTAATTCAAACATTTCAAGAACTCTATGGTTTTGAAATAAAGTTCTTCCAGTCTATACTTCATATACTCAAATTTTGTAAGCTATGACGTATCACATAAAAGTAAAATATAAAACACCCTAGATACTGTAATAATTAAAGTCAATAAAAAGTCATTAATCAGTAGAAAAACATCCTAATAAAGCACTTGGAGAACATTTGTCTGTTAAAACCGTTCGAAACACATCTGCTCATCACCACGCCTACTGCTCACATTCCCATCTTTCCGTTCCTTCCGACCAATAAGTGTTTCATCTCATTAAAAGTGTTTCAAGATGCTTTAATTAGCAATCTTATCTTGAATGTCCAAACCTATAAATCTTACAGTACTTCTCTGTGACTTGCCAAAAGCGCAAGTAATAAATTTCGAGGGAATGGTCAGGCTTTGTCTCACCACTGAAGACCCGAGCTAGACGTCTGTCCTTCTCTTCCGTCGCTCAACTAAAGAGGGGTTCCCCAACCTTCACCAGGGATACCCCCCCCCAAAAGGAGCAACCTCCAAAGAGGTGTAGGTAATCTCTTGTTATCCCTTTGATTCAGGGAAGTGCTGAGCTGCAAGCTGTCAACAGCAGCCGGTTTAAAGTCTCCTGGTGCTTTCCCAAACTGGAAAGTTCAGCCCACCATGCTAACTCCCCCGAGTGATCTCCAGGTTGCCCATCATTTCTAGAAGACTGGAGGCATGTCTGAAATGTACCACTGGGACACTGGCCTCCCCCTGCTAATTCACACTACACACTAAGTGTATTCACACTACAGATCAGCGGATCATTCCATTCAGACTGGCAGTCTGCCTTTGAACAGCACAATATGCCACAGACCTGAGGTGTGTCGTTCCTGAGTGCCTGCATGCTGCTTGATAGGCCTGGATAGTGGGTACTTTGCCCCCCCATCTCGGAGAGGAGAACACACCTCCTTTCTTCCTGAAAACCAAGCAGCCCAGATGTTGGGCACTCCACCAGCAATGGACAGCCTCTCTCCTGCTACTCTCATGAAGCTTCCCTTATGGCCTGACTGAGCTATGATGCCTCCCTGTGGGTTCCAGCTGGTCAACATTGTCCCACCATCTGTGCTGATGTATAGTGATGTTGTATGTGTATGGAGGGAGGGGCTTGTTCCCTTAATTACTGCTGACACTTTTCCTGCCTCCGCCTATTCCCGGAGTTGGTGCCAGCATCCACCCTTGGTGATGTATGATGCTGTGTCAGCCCCACCTGTCCTGGGCCCACCAGGGTGTCTGCCAGCCTGTTAATTACATAAACAAACAAAAAAATATATAAAAATATAAAAGAACATTACATGGATACAAAATTATTAGTTACATACTAAAAAAAAGAAAAAAGAAAAAAAAAAACACCAAAATACATATATATATTTATACACAGCCAAAGTAAATCTGCATATAAACACACTTTGTGTGGCTTATGTTATTCCATCAAGGAATGGCCTTGATATAATGTCCATGCGTAACTGTTGCTGATATGCCATTTGTCTGATAGGTGTAAAAGATCATCCATCCATTGGGCATATGTAGGTGGGCATCCTTTCTTCCAATGCAGTAATATAAATCTTTTTGCTACCGTGAGGGCACAGAGAGTCCATTTCAATGTTCCAGGTGTAAGTCTCCAAGTAGTGGGTACATAATTAAGAATTACATACATATCTGTGAAAATCAAAGGTTGCTGTAGCACCATCTTTATAATATTATTTCATCCCAAAAGCTTACAATAACAGGACATGATCACAGCATATGACTAAGTGTTGCATTCAGACTCAAACATCTCCAGCATCTAGATTCATTGCTAAATTCTTTTAAATATAACCTCTGCAGTGTCCAATATACTTTAAAAACTATTTTTTCCTGTATTAGGCATAATCTAAGATCCATTGATATTGCTGGTAAGTTCTTAAGTGCCACATCCCATTGCTCACCCTGGATAGAACATTCCAGTCCAGAACTCTATTTGGTTCCGAGTAAATATGTATCAAACTTAGTACAGGGTGACTCAAAAAAAAAAACAAAAAAAAAAACAAAACAGAACCCATAAAAATTTTATTAAATCCTACAAAGGTCCAGTAAATTTCAAGAAACTTACTGGACTCAAACCAAGACATATTGGGGAAGATTATTGTTCCAATATTTCATGCACAAAGTCGACTTGTATACCCTGAAAGAAAAAAGATGAAAAATTGAAATTGACAGTTTTATTCAAAGATTTATGGGTTCTGTTTTTTTTTGGGTCACCCTATACATGTCATTAGGTATTTAAAGACAAATAATACTGGCTTTTTCTTATCAACTGACTGTATAAGCAAGTCAAGAAGTGGAGGGGTTTGTGAGGCAGATAGTGCCAAGCGACCAAATTTAGAAACTAATAAGTGTTTCAATTGTAAATATTGCCGACTAGCAGACTTTGGAGGGTCATACTGTTCACTGAGTCTATCACATGAAAAAAAAAGTCCTGATCAACAAGTTGATCTAATGTAAAAACTACCCTGTCAGTCCACATAAAAAAGATTCCCTATTAATCTTTAAAGTTGGATTCTTCCATAAATATTAATCTACAGTGGGAATAGGGATCAAATCCAAACTTCTGTGCCATCATGTTCCAAATATACCTGAGTTTACTGTCATGGATATTTGTTGATTCTCAACATGGTTAGATCCCAGTGCCATCCATTTACGCAATGGGGCTAACACAGATATTTCTAGCTTAACCCATGATGGTATCTCAGTTTGCTGGTTTTCTCACCTATTGCTAAAAGTTAGTAGGTATGCAAAATGCTAGAGACTAAGGTCAGGAAGTCCAAACCCTCCTTCCTTATATGACAACTGGATCCATTTTAAGGATATCCTTGGTGCTGCAGAACCTATATGGGGGGGAGGGGGTGTTCCCTTACTGGCTGCTGACACTTTTCCTGCCTCCACCTCTTCCTGGAGCTGGTGCCCAGCATCCACCCATGGTGATGTAAGCTGATGATTACATGGTGATGTCCTGGGCCCACAAGAGTGCCTGCCTGCCTGCCTGCCTGCCTGCCTGCCTGGGATGGGGGGAACAGTGGGGGAGTGTTTAAAGTGTTTAAACACACACACAGCCCGGCAGCAGCAACTCCATTTCTTCGGCGGAGCCATGGCTGGGATTGCTCATGCTGCCCCGCACGCACCCTCCCCCCTTGCTGAGCTGAGATGCATCCTCGCTCCCTCCCTGCCATGCCTGTTAAGTGAAGACAGGGTTTCCTTCCTTGCAGATGGGGTGGGATCAAACGCAGGATGGGAAGGGAGGGGTTGCTGTGTCTCTCACTGCTGCCTGACATTGGACAGTGGGGGAGTGTTGATCCCCGAATCAGGCAGCCAGCCTGATGCAGTCCCCTTTTCTTCTATGGATGCACAGCAGGCTTTCAAAAGGAAATGACTTGTGATTCGAGTCTTTTTGAGTGGCAAAAATGTTCCAGGTGACTCAGAAAGTGTCCCCGCTATGACTCATTGTCAAGTTGAGTCACAAGGCGTAGACTTGAGACTCAACTCGAGTCAAGCTGCACGTGACTTGCCCATCCCTGCTTAGCACTTCTGTGTCAGATGTGTCTCATCTAGAGCACTGCAAGATGTGAAGGGGGGGAACAATCTGGACTTGGACCACAGCGAAGGCACCAGACCTCTTGCCACAAGATCAATTCCTCATTGATCCATAAAAGTTTTTCCTAGTTCATTGCTCACAAACATGTTTTTCCAGTTGCACAGAGAATGGAAACCATCAGAGAGATGATTCTGTACTCTGCAATTTTCCATAATTATTGTTATTGTCTTTTCCTTATTTTCTCTAACAGAAAGAGTTCCAGATTAAAACAGTCAGTGTTTTGATTCTGAACCGCCTTAAAAGTGTGGGGTTGCTCCATTCTGGGGCAGGGATTCATCAGGCATTTCCTCTGCACTTCACAACATAGGCAGAAGCTGTAGAGTGGGATTTCTCTGAACACAAATTCTGCTTCCTTGTGGCCATTTAGAGAAAACCCTGCAAAGTGCCTCCCATAGAGACCATCGTAGCAGGTTGTTCAGAATGCTGGCATACAGCTGTGACTGTGGGACACACACACTTGCAGCCTGGTAGTTGTTATTATTGAAGCTGCTGCTTCCCCCTTCTCTTGTCTGTTGGGATCATGTGCTAGAAGACTTGTGTTTGAAAGAAGCTATGAATATCATCCACCCAGGCCTGGTGATCCTATTGTTGGTGGGGTCCTATCTCTTATATGTCATGGTGCAAAGACTGTCAATTTCACTAAACGCCCAGAGATGGAGATGCAAGGTCATATGTATGTTCTCTCTTATTTGGTAGCTATAATGCTTTTGTCTAAATAACTGGGATTTTAAGATCTGCATGCAAAATTTCAAGAAATTTTGAAATGCGTTTCACTTTCTGAATCTGAAGTGCTTGAGAAGGTGGGGTTTAGGTACATATCTACTTTGGGTGCATTTTGCAAAGGAAAAGAGTCCTCCTTGCAAAGGAACTGACAACTATAATGATGACCTGATCCAAGTTATTTGGGGAGCATTCAAGCTATAAAGTAGGCAAGCACTCCTTGATCATATACATGCCTACACAGAAGCAAATGCCTTTGTCTTCAATGGAACTTTCTGCCAGCAAAATGCATTTGAGATTTCAAGCTTAATCAATTACTCTCAAGGGGAAAATTGTAAGAAAGTCTTGTATATGTTGCATATTAATATATTAACGACATAAGAAGACCAGAAGTTTTCCTGGAAAGGGGGCAAAACAATAAGTTTTTTTCAGAAGCAGCACCGCCTGTGTAAAGCGCCTCTTCCCCTTGCCTTGAGAGCCAGTCGCAACATTGAAAGCGAAGGCTTTTGCACCTGCAACAGGCTCTGAATGAAAGCAGGAGGGGAGCTGTTCCAAGGAGACCCATTGTGGAGCAGGAGGCTTACGGAAGGGAAAGGGGAAATAATTGCCCTTCCAAAGCCTCTCAATTCACCCTTCAAATAGACTATAGTGCACTTATTTTTGGAACGGCTGCATCAGTGGGGAGGGGGGAAGTTGAATTGGGCTCTTTGTATATTTGTATTGCATCCATCCATTTTAAAGGAACATTGTGTTTCCGTTACAGTCTGTCTGCCCTTCTTTCTCCTGCTTAAATTACCAACTCCACTGCTCTTTTTGGAGAAAGTAGGACCACGATTAATTCCCTCCTTTTTACCCCTCTGCTTATTTTTGCTTCCATTTCTCACTGGGATAAGATTTTCATTCTATTGGCACATGTGGTTTTTGGGACAATATGGTAGATCTCATCTTTGAATACCTAAGTCTTGATTTCTATTTCCTTGTAGGATAGATCTTAAAAATTAACAGCATGTCCTGTCCTTCATTTTTACTATTCATGAGATCAATAGGAATCCCAACCTCTTGCCCAACATGACTCTGGGCTTTAAGATCTATGACAATTTTTTAATGAAAAGATAACCTATGAGAGTGTCCTGGATCTGCTCTTCAAACAGCAAGGAATGTCCCCAATTACAGATGTGGTGAAGAAGACAGTGTCTTGTCTGTCTTTGCTGGTTTCAGTTTAGAATACACCATCCAAGTGGATACCATCTTGAGCCTCTACAAGATTCCACAGGTATGTGCATTCATATGCATTTATGGATGGAGTATGATTGCTGTTCTGTGAATTTCCGATGTATCCCTGGTGGTCTAGTTCAGGACTTGGCCTCAGGACCCCCAAAATGTGGCTGTCAGCTGAACGTGTGAATTTTAACAACACTAACATTCCTTTTGAACACTCTGCTGCAGAGCTGAGAAAATCCGTCTTGGAGCACAAAATCAGGCACTGCTATGAATGGTTTTTTGACCTCATCCTCCCTCTTTCTCTGTCCTGGGAGTACCATTTGAAATGTTTCCTTTCCCTTCTTTTTATTAGTATCTCTGCATTTGTCACTATTCAGCAGCAAGCATGCTCTCTTTCAATATGGAAGGAATTTAATATGGAAGTTCTTACAGCCCCATCCAAACTCCAGCCAGCAGGGCCAATGCATTGCCTCCTCCACGATCCCTTTCTCCCCTTTCCCTCCCCTCCCCTCCCCTACTGAGAAGGACCCCAAATTCTCCCCCCAGCCCCTCTGAGCCCATCCTGCTGACTTGACTGGTCCTTATAGAATCCTTTTACAATGGTAGGAAATCAGTCCTCTTCTGCAGTGTAAATCGCTTTCTGCATGAGAGATGGACTTCATTGTGTGGTTCATCTCATGAGGTTCCAGATTTTCATGATTACATCAGTGTGGCTTATAGGAGGCTAGAATGTTTATTCTCTTATTTATCTAGCAAGTGTTCTAATTGTCAAGAAAAAAAACCCCACTTTGCAGTCTGTATTTTGAATACAATAGGAGTGATACAATTTGAGAGCCACCAGGATGGTGTAGTGGATCTGGAGTGGACTTAGGGCCCAATCCTATCCAACTTCCCAGCACCAATGCAGCATGCCAGTGGGGCGTGTGCTGCATCCTGCAATAGGGAGGCAAGTCACGGAGGCCTGCTCAAGGTAAGGGACTGTTTGTTCCCTTACCTTGAGACTACGTTACAGCTGCACTGGAACTGGATTAGCCCTTAGACCTGGAGGATCCAGGTTCAAATCCCCACTCAGCTAGAAAGCTTCCTGAGTGACCTTGGGCCATTTATGCACATTTATGCACATTTATGAAGAATATGTTTGGCTTTCTGGAATGTTTGCAACAAGCTATTTGTTCCCAGTAGTAATTCCAGTGTGACTCACTTTTTGCTACAACATATACCTTTTGATGCAGGATTCCCAGTGCATTCCACTTTTTGTTACATAAGGCAGTTGTGTCTTCCTTTTCTGGTTTTTTTGACTGTATCATTTGAAAGAATAGAGATATTTCAACACTGTCAGTTTCACTGCATTCTCCATTGAACGATATATAACATGATGGTAATATTCAAAATTACTGAGAATTTAAAAATTGGGAGGTGGCCTCCGTCTCCCCCCTGCAGCTTGGCACCCAAGGTCAGCAGCCCCTCAGCCTCCTATTTGTATGCCACTGAGAGTAATATAATTTTGTATATTTATATCCACCTACTATGAGGTTCAAATGATAAATTTCATCTGTAGTATACTACTACCAATCCAGGATTGGAATTGTGTGTGTCGGGGGCCCTCCCAGATGCCCTGACCCCTGACTTACCCTGGAGCAGGCACCCCATGCCCAGGGTGGGGAGGCTTCCCTGCCCTTGAAGGGGGCAAAGAAGGTTGGCTCACCCCACCCAGCCAGATGGGCCTGGCAGGGCAAACAAGGAACACTGCAGGAAACAAGCCAGGAATAGGAAAGGCTTTTTCTGCCCCACCTGGAGGAAGGGGAAGGGCCAAAGGGGGCAGGCTTGCTCCCTAAAACAGGGAGGCCAGGGATGAGAGGCAGTCAGTGGGAAGCAGGGAGCTGTGAGGTCAACAGCTCCTGCTCCTAGGCCAGGTTTGGCAGCTCTGCTAGGGAGGAGAAGGGTGCTGGAACCCCCTCCGCCTTCAGCCAATCTGAGGCCGCCCTGGGGGTGGAACAAGCCTGCTCCAGGCCCCTCCAGGGCAGGGACCCTGCCTTGTGCATACTGCTGTGAGAGGTGGCAATGCTGCAGCTCTGTTTGGAACCAGTCATTCAGCAGAGAATAAGTCCATGTTAGGCCTAAGTTGGCATGAGAAGCCTGAACCAAACTAAGAAAGTGTACCTGAAAAGTTGCTAGCAGTTCCCAGCTGCAGGAATGTGGGTAAATAAACAAAGAGGAAGGAATGTGTTGTCTCTCAGTTGATGGCCAGGAAGTCAGATAACAAGAATTACGACCAATTGGAGTGCTTGGCACCTCAGCAGACAGAGAGTCTCCTTATCAAGGGTGATTGAGTGCAGCTGTGGATCTTCAGTTGGGAGGGGTAAGAACTATGAAGGGTTAGCATCTCATTGTAGAGTGTGTGACCTTATGTACTTAATAAACTAAAATATCTTTTACTACGAGTTGTTTCGTTGTCTGTTGGGAAGAAAGGTTCAGAATCCTGCCTAGCTGTTCAGCAAGCTACCAAATACTTGTTGAGGTCTAGTAACTTGAGGACTGAGACCTTAATTGGAGAAAGAGCTCAGTGCCTGCAAGGGATAGCATTAAGCCTAGAGGGTCTCAGTGTCCCTGGACTGAGGCACTGGCATGTACAGGGTGGTGGCAGTACTACCGTGCAAGGGGCCTTGAGGGTTTTAAGGTTCAGAAAACCAAGAACCCAAAGTCTCCAACCCCCCTTTGTTTATGACAGGGGTTGAGGGTGGGAGTGGAGGGGGAGGGAGTGGGCAGACTGGGGGAGTAACTGGGTGGGGAGGCACTAGGAACCAGGGGTGGGGAGGCAGCAATGGCACGTGCCAGATTCTGTCTCCTTTAGTGGTGGTGTATGTCCAAGGGGTCCTGAAGGCTTCCTGTGAGTTAAGTATAAAACATTTATACTTACCTTCTGTTTGTCCCTTGAGTCAGCCCCCTCCTCCCACTGCTGGATGCAGGGGGTGCCTCTTTGGCTTTCTGCATCAGTGAGGCTAGAGGAGGATAAGATTAGACCCCAAGGCTTAGAAAACTTTAAAGATGTGCATAACTTGAGGGGGAGGTTGATAAGTGTAGGGTCTCTCTCCTTCCGGTGTTTACACCTTTCCCAGCACTGTCAATATGCTATGTAGTTAGGAAAAACAAAAGGAATGAAGGATGCCTTTGTGATCTCAAAAATGAAATTGAGATGTGCTACACGTGCATTTTTGACAGCTTCTCTCTGCAGCATCTACCTTGCACCGCATGCTATTTTCTGCTATTGGGTTCCATTGACTTGCAGAAATGTCCATTTGAGGAAGCCCTTGAAATTTTTATTTCAATCAATGACTGGTATGTGACCCCGACTGGGGAGAGGGACACTATCCCTATCTAGACATGCTTTTCAGTTTCCAAAGCACTGGTTTGTATCCAAAGAACATGTGTCATAATGATGACTCATATGAAAGAGTCTTTCAGCCCCATCATAAACTAGCAGGGTGCCGCCAGAACTAGTGTTCTGATGCTGGGGTAGACTTTATGGCCATTGAAAACAGCCTGGGCAGCATACAAGGCTGCATGCTACTGGCCTGCCAGCTGAGACCCGTGCACAGGGGCGGAAGACAGATGAACTGCTGGTTGTTGGGGGAGGAGGAACAGTGTGAGAGAGAGGCAGAGGGAGGTGGAATGGGGCAGGGAGAAGGCAGGGGCATGCTAGAGATGGGAGGGTGGGCACCTGCTGTGAGTGACTTGCACCAGATACTATCCCTTCTGGCAGCAGCTGACATGTGACCTTTGCTAAGCCACTGTCACTGGGGCTTGGCAGGCAAATTCTGCAATGCCTTTGCTTTAGTGGCTATACTGGATGTCCATTCCATTCCAAGCCCAACTCAGGGTGTTAGTAATGATCTTCAAAGCCCGCCATGGCATTGGACCTGGATACCTCAAGGACTTCCTTCCTCCTTATAATCCTGCTCATCCCCTACGATTGTCAGACAAGTCCTTGTTTAGAATACTACTACAGTCTGAAGGCAAGGGGATGAAGACAAGGTACAGGACCTTTTATGTTATGGCATCATACCTTAGGAACCAACTTTGAGAGAATATAAGGACAGCCCCTCTCTATACCATTTTCAGTGGGGATGAGAGAGGAATCTTCTAGGGACTACTTTTTTTAATTTAACCTCTACAGTCATGGTTACTGTTTTATTTTAATTATATATTATTGCTGTGTTTACATTTTTGAATCAGCTCCAGTATAATTTTAATCATTTGAATGGTTTTAAGTGGCATTATTTAGGTTTTTTTAATTAATTGTGTGGTGTTATGGCTTTGTTACACAATAACACCACACCACTTTGTCTGATGAAAAAGCAGTATAAAAATTTAAGTAAACTCTGAGAATGCAGGCTTTTTATTAAATTGCTTTTATAAAATCTTTGCCTGAATGCAGTCCAGTAATGAATAAAACAGTAGCTCAATCTGGATCACATAATTTCCTATTTCAGCATATTCAGAGTGTGTGGAAAATCTTTGTAGCTCTGTATCTATAATTTTGAAGTGAGAATATCATAAGTGGAAAGAAAAGACATAGTTCAGTATAATTAAAATATATTCAGGAAGCAAAAGCCTGGTTCTATGTAGTGGAAAAAAGCACATGGATGTACAGTTATTTCTCATAGCTCTGTTGTTGGCATCCTTCAGTGTCAGAAGACTATGGTATCGCACTCTGAATGGTGGTTCTAGAACAGAGTGTCCTCTCTGGTGTGCAAAGCCTGGGTAATGTAGATATGGAGGATAGACTGTTACCCATGCAGCAAATCCCCTCTCTCCACGTCACTGAAATGGTCCAATGGAAAGGCAGAAGCCAATATAGTTGGTTCCAGTGGCATCGCAGGAGTTGCCAGAACGTGCTTGTGTTCAGCCATGAACTGCCTTGGGGCTCCGGCTCCTGATTTTGCCTCAAGGTTGACTCCTGAAGCCTTTTCCACAACTGGATGTAGCCACAAGGCAGTGGAGGTTTGGGATCAGAGTTTTCCTTCTCTTAGATGAGCTGCCTTCCCAGGCTGATGAGCCTTATCTACCCGGTGGCTGTTTAGTCGCCTCTTACGACAAGTACAGCCAAACTGGGGTTGTGGATGGAGAGGATTGCAGAATAGTGGTGGATGGAGAAGAGATTGTGGGACCCGGAGGAGGGAGGGGTCAGGCTGGATTGTGCTGGATAGAGAAAGCAGAGGGAGAAAGCAGATAGAGAAAGCATAGCTCTAATGATCCATAATTCCCCCATTAAGCTTAGCTATGGTGCATATGAGACTCCGGTCACTGGAAACCATTTATCTTCTGTCTACTGGAACGCACCCAGGGCAGGTACCCTACACATTGGAATAGTCCGGCTCCTACTACACTTCAAATGGACATGGATCGGACTCATTTTTTCAGATGATGACAGTGGAGCAACCCTTCTGCAGATCCTGACACCCTTGCTAGACCAGAATAGCATTTGTGTTGCCTTCATGGAAAGGATTAGGACGGACAAGAACAAAAGTCCAGAATGAAGCTTTGAATCTATGTCAAGGTTACTTTCAGCACTTTTATAGACTAAAGCCAATGTGGTATTTGTCAATGGAAATTTTCAGTCTCTAGAAGTTATACTATATCTCTTCTTTTATAATGAACATGTGCTCAAGGCCGATATAGGGAAGGTTTGGATCACACAACTCAATGAGATTTCACTAGTGGACTTCATGCTGAGTTCTTTTATGCAAAAGCGTTCCATGGCACCTTGTCTTTCTCAACCTCCATAAATGCCATGCCAGCATTCAAGGATTTTCTCCAAAACTTCAAGCCTGATAAGTCACTCACACATTTTCTTGGTGTTTTCTATAATAAAGCATTCAAGTGTTGTGCCGATATATACGTAAATGATTGTGGACTCTGTACAGGGGCAGAGAAGCTGAAGGACCTGCCTCCTTCCTGGTTTGAGATGGAGATGAGTGGTCAGAGCTATCGGATTTACAATGGTGTCTATGCTGTAGCACATACTTTGCATGCCATGTATTTGTCCAGACAAAGAAGAGAGCTATATAAAAGAAAATTCAAACATTCCAAGATTGAGCCCTGGCAGGTACATTCCTCATTCTATCGACTACTGTACAGTTCAACAGCAAGCATGTTAATTAGGAGGAAGCTGCTCAGTGGGAACTATTTCTGGGGAACATCACTGTGGGAACACCTTATGGGTATGCAGGACTTGCCGCTCACATTAGTAAGCATCTGTAATGGTGATGAATAGCATCACAGAATAAGTGAGGTGAATCAATGTTTATTTCCTGATCAGGAAGAGGTTTATATCTCTCTGGGAATCAAACATGTTCTGATGTCTCCCTATGACATTTCATGTGCAATCCTGAGTGCATGTTGGTCCAGCTCAAATCCCTTGAGCCGGTGCAGGAGGGTCGAAAACATACCATAAGGCGTGTTTGCACCTCCTTGAGAGTCAACTGGGCTGGCGCAGGAAGGGGAGGGTTGCGTTGGCTGAGCTCAGCTGAAGCAAGGGTCTGAGGAGGTTGGTGTGGGAAAATGTAATGGATTTACCTGTTCTTATATACTCTTATATATAAATCATATACTCAGTGAGTTATTCTATATTTTAAAGAGCCAAAAATGGATATAACTCTGCAAAAGGACAAAAGCAGGCCTGGTGTCATGGCCGTAGCCAGAGGATTGCAGTTTCAGCTTTAGCCTGCTTACGCAGCAGATAAAGTGAAAAACATGTTTGTGACTAAGGCCCCAGTCAGCTGTGGGCCAGGGACTTTTTACCCTAATATGTCAAGATACAGAAAACCTGTCAGGATATACAGGGCGGAGTGACCTCCTGATTTGAGAATTGTGGAAAGTCCAAGGATGGGAGCCAAAGCTTGCATAAGAAGGTCTCATTGGAGAAGGGATGCACTTGTTTACACAATGCTATAAAAACTGCATGTAAGGGGAGGTCAGGAGGGTTGGGTTGGTCCTTTTGTCCGTAGACAGATATGTTGTCCTCTATGTTAAATCTGCTGAAGAATAAAGATGTTCTGATTGAACAGTAGTTCCAAGTTTTCATTCTAATTGGCTGCTCTGCTAAAAGAACCAGGAAAAGGGAAATTTCTCTCTAACATTGGTGAAGAGGCGGGAGGGAGGCACAGGCATATGACTGTCCTGGAGGCAGGCAGGCAGCCGGGGAGATAGAAGCTGGGACTGGGACCCGGCAGTTAAGCTGGAGCCCAACCCTGTTCCCGGAGCAGCGTGGAGGTGGAACAAGTCTGAGGAGACCTATTTGGGCTGCGGTGGCTTACCCAGCGGTAAATGGAAGAGTTTCCCCTTATCTGTAGCTGAGCCACTTTGGGTCCCTGTCTTGTGCTGCATACGACACAGGCCTCCTGGCCTGCAAGTTCCAGTGCAAGATAGGATTGCACTCTTCAGTACTTAACATGTTAAGGACCGTTCAAGTTTTCAATCTTGTCCCCTGAGGCAAGGAGTCTGTGAAGACCAGAAATGCCATAGAAAGTTCGGCACTTCTCGGAGACACTACAGGAAGTGTTAAGAAAATATTATTGTCCCAGCTGACATAGAGATTCAAACTTCAGAGAGATTCAGATGCCTGAGACTCTTGAAGATGGGTGGATTTTGTGGGCATCTCAGAGACAAGATTCAAATAGGGGCTTTTCCTAATGTGTAGTGAGAAGTAACTGGTTCCCTTTGGTAGGCCAAATTTATCTCTCTGTATGTCTTCCCCATAGATGGTTCTGAGTAGTGTGGCCCTTCCCTTTATTCAGATACCAGCTACTCAGGAGTTGCCTCCTAGCCAAAATATTTGTCACTTGCTTTTATTGGCTTTGAAGGCAAAGTCAGAGAAACTTATCAGATAAACAGGATATTTGATACACTCAGGTGGGGTGAGTGCAGTTCTGGGAGTCAGTGGGAAAGTGAAGGTGGACAGCTGAGGGTGAGAGAAGGGATGGGGCAAATCTTATGGAAGTCAAACTGAGGCTGAGGAGTGGAGGGAATATGCACTTGTTTGAACAGAAAGCAACAAATTCAAATTTCAGGAAAATTCAGCTGAAACTGCTCTGTGGACATGATTTCTGAGTAAAGATACTTAGGATTGAGATGGGTGGTGTGGGTGAAATCATGTTCCCATGCTCTGATCCTAAAGTTCATGGGGCAGGCACCTTCCTGAGGTTCAGACAGTCTGCATCTAGTTAGGACTCTTGGGAAGCCTGGGCATGACACTGTGATCTTCATAATGGAAGAAAGGAGCCTTTATGGGGAGAAGGGGTATTTATTTGATGGTAGGGTATACAACACATACTGAAGGAATGAACTATAGATTGATCTATATTCCCTCCCAACCTAGCTGCATTCTTTTCTGAAAAATGCCCACTTCAACAATGGTGCTGGGCACGAAGTCTGGTTTGACAAGGAGGAATTGTCATCTGGGTTTGACATCATCAACTCGGTCGCATTCCCCAATCGGTCCTTCATTAAGGTCCAAGTTGGAAAGATTTCTCCAAGTCACAGGCTCTCCATCCGTGAGGATGCTATTGTGTGGCAAGACAGATTTAAGCAGGTAGGTATAAAATGCACAGTTTATAGTGCAATCCTATGTTTACTCAGAAGTAAGCCCCAATGTGTACAATGTGTTTACTCCCAGAAGAGTTTGTATAGTATTGCAGCCCCAGGATAGAATCTGATACATGATTACCTGGTGTAGGCTCACAGGGTCACCGGACACAGTGTCACAAGGACTGCTGTATGAGAATGCACCATTCAAATGCGTTAAATAAATATCCAGGTCGCTTCTAGTTGGAATCATATGGCTAATTTTTGCCATCTACTTGCACAGCAAAAAGTATATATTTTAAACATGCTTCCAAGACAGCTGAACTGTAATCTTGCTGAACCAAATACTCCTATTATGAGGAATATAGATTAGAACTGAGGGTGTTTATTGCTAAAGATGATGTATTTGGTGACGGACAGCCCAGTCCAATGCTTCCCAGCACTCAGGGCTCCAGCAGCACTGAAATGGCTACACCTGCATCCCATGGTGCTGGGAAGCAGCGCTGGGACTATTCCGCGTAAGAACTCCCTGCATATTCCCCAAGTGGCTACAATAGGTCTTCTCGGATCTGCACCTGCTATTGAGCAGGTTCGAGGAGACCCACGTTGGGACTCCCAGACTGGGAGGCAGTTAGGATATGGCGGCAGAGCTTGCCACTATCTCCACCTGCTCCTGCCCTGCTCCCTCCCCCGCCACACCTTCCCCAAGCCCTCCCCCCATTCCAGAATGCCTCCCCCGCCACCGAGGAGGATCCAGTGTTTGTATTGGGGGGGGCATCATCACTACCAATTCCAGAACCCAGGTCAACCAGGTGGGTAGACTGGGGCTCCTGATTTAAATTATGGGGCTGGGAAGCAGCACTGGGGCTACTCGGCATAAGGACTCCCTTACCCTGAGTATTCCCCAGGTGGCTGCAATGAGTCTCCTCAGATCTGCACCTCCTATTGAGCAGGTGCAAGTTTGAGGAGACCCATGTTGGGACTCCCGGGCCGGAAGGTGGTAGGATATGGCAGCAGAGCCTGCTGCTCTCTCCACCCACTTCCACCCCACTCCCTCCCCACTCAACTTGCCCCCTTGGAGCTCTCAGCAACCTCACTCCTTAACAGCCCAGCCAAGGGAAGTGAGTTGGCCAGGACGCCTACCCCCCTTGGAGCTCCCAGTGCCCTTCCTCCTCAGCGGCTGGCCTCGTTTCCCATCCACCGTGACCAGCCTGACACAAATGTGCAGGGGATGGAAGAGTCTCTCTCTCTCTCTCTCTCTCTCTCTCTCTCTCTCTCTCTCTTGCTCCTTCAGAGCACTGGGCGGGGAAGGGGGTGAGGGAGAAGGAATGGGGTGGGGGGAGCTTCCTGACCAAAGAAATTATTTGCAGAGAAGCAGGAGGCGGTCGGCAAAGCTCCATCTAGGCAATTGTATGTGGCAGCTGGAAAACTTCAGCTGCCGCACAACAGTTTGGGTGGGCACACACTCATGACCCCCTCCTTGGATTCACCACAGCCCCCCACCAAGACTTACCACTCAGTCACCTTGCAATTGCCTGGAGCTCTGGGCTGTGGTACTGCATCCACTGCCTGGTGCTGGCTCATCATGGGCTCACGCATGTTTGCGACACCATGCGCTGGCCCTGGGCCGGCATGAGCACAATCGAATTGGGCTCTGAATATCTCAAGGGATCATCACTTAATGAAAGAGGATAAAGAACTATGATTTTGAAAATTAGATCACACGAAGAGGCTATAGATCTAATTGGGGGGGGGGAGTACCTGGCAACATGGCAGATGAAAACGCACACAACTAACAGCCCAATCCTATCCAACTGCCCAGCACTGATGCAACCATGCCAATGGAACATGCATTAAATCCTGCAGTGGTGGACAGGGATGCTCATGAAGGCCTCCGCAAGCAGTATGACCAGATGTCATAAGCACAAAAGTGGACACGGCACCAAAGACATCCAAGAAAAATATGGAACATGATAGAATAAAAACTAAAAAAAAAATTGTATATTGATTTCATGTGGTCAATTTAAACACTAATTATTAAATTTAATACTATGTCACATATAATTTATTACATATAATTTATCAATTACAAGAAGGCAATCTGCTGCCTGCAGCGCCTCACTCACAGGGAAAAGGAGGACATGTAAATTCATTTCCAGGACATAAAGCTCAAAAAGAGGACATGTCCTGAAAAAAGAGGATGTCTGGTCACCTGTCCTCAAGGTACGGGAACATTTGTTCCTTTGCCTCTGGGATGCATTGTGGCTGCATCGGTGCTGGAAAGTTGGATAGTATTGAACCCCTAAACAAGGAATGATTCAGAAAAGAAACTCTAGTAAATTTGGGGTCAGTCCCTGGAGGGAAACATGTTTTTGACACTGATGAGGATGATGATGATTAAACAAATAAAAAATCCAGGCTGTAGCATATCGGTTCTAGGAGATCATATCATTGTCTTGAGAAAGACCCTGACAAACTCTTGGGTGTTGAGGTGGAGTCAAGCTCTTGACAGTTAAAAGACCACAGAACAAGAAGGAGAGCTGGAGTGGTGGGCATCAGTAGCTTTCTTCATCTAACCTCCTCATTCTTTATTTCTAGATTCAGCCCCGCTCAACTTGTGTTGAGAGCTGCCATGTTGGACACAGCAAGACGGTTCAAGAGGGGAAGACGGTTCAGTTTGTTGCTATGTTTGTACTCCATGTCCAGAAGACATGATATCTAACCAGACAGGTAAGTGGCAGTGCATAGCTCTGTCAGGAAATATTTGCATAAATTTGTTTTGTTCATGTGGTCTTGTCTTCTCTGGACAGTTGAAGTAAATGCTGCTAGTGAGAGATGTCAGACCACTTTAGTGTAAAAAAAAAACAGATATTCTGGGGCCAGGAATTCAAAGAGGCGTAGAGCCTCCACTGAATTCTATGGCGGTGAGATAGACATGGAGGCTTCCTCAAGGTAAGGGAACATCTGTTCGCTTACCCAAGGGCTTTAATGCAGCTGCATTGGCACCAGAAAGTGACATAAGAACAGCCCCACAGGGTTGCGTTTACTCGCGAGTAAGCAAATGTACCTTGGCTGGTGGTCAGGCCAGGCAAAGGGGAATGTGAAGCCACTAGAATGGTCCTGATCCTATGCACCTGCAGCTAAACAAGTGCTCCAGAAGGCAACCTCCCCCTCCCCTACTAAAAAGTATCAAAACGGAGGCTTCAGCTGATAAGGTGAACTTTTTTGAGACTTGCAAAGCCAGATGGATCCTGACAGTGATCTGGTTTAAACAGAAGTTCTTGAACTGAACTGGGCACTGGATAGGGCTGAAAACCTTACTGATTTTGGAGGGGGGGTATAATTGCAGGGAGGCTACAGAGGGAATTCACTTGGTAGACCAGGGCTGGCTTCTGCTTATTTAATTATTTGTTTTACTTTAATTATTTATACTAATTTATTTTAATTTGCCTGATGATGTCACTTCCACCATGACATCACTTCTGGTGGGTCTTGGAAAGATTGTCATTCTAAAAAGTGGGTCCCAGTGCTAAAAGTTTGAGAACAGCTGCAAAAAGGTGTTAGTAAGTTGACAACCTGGGGTGGGAGTGACACCACTAGTGACCAAAATCACTAAAATCGCAGTTTGGAGGAATAATACCAGCATCTTATAGATCAATCAATGCGTATTGATCTATAAGATCAATGTGTTCTATCTTTGTTCTATCACAAGGTACAGCCAAAAAACCAGTGGGGGTGGAGTGATGGTATATCACCATGCCCACCACCTGGGGTGTTGCCCCGCCCACTGCATGGGGGGTGACGCGCTGGCATCCCACACTGGATGACGTGAACCCTAGTGACACCACTGGCAGACCTCTCCAGCCCCATACCCTGGGGCAAAGGTCTGCGATGGCACCCCCTCCAGGGATGTCCCACCACCACATGTGCAAGTCCACCCCTCCCCCACTTACCTGGAGCACACAGAGCCTGTCATATAGGTGGTAAATATGTGGTTTATGCCTGTGGCTGTCAGCAGACATAGCAACAGGAATAAAACAGGCATAAAACACATCACATCATATCACACACATGAACACACACCCTGAGGAGCACAACTGCATAATCAACTACTTGTATTAGACTTAAAGGAGCCATTTAGGACTTTCAGGCTACTTGAATTCCAATGAACCTAATGCTGCCAAACACTAAGACATTGCCAGATGAAAACATTGAAAAGATAGCAACTTGAACTAACAGGCTTTAACACAGCATTGAATTGCTATGGAAACAAACTGGCTTTAAAATGTTGGGGGGTGGGAAACACCAACATGGCAAGGAACCATTAAACATTTGCTTACTCATGAGTAAATGCAGATGTGGTGCTCAGTTTCACTTTCCATAGAGTTAAATACATGTAGCAGCTTAGAAGAAGGAACTACCTTCAGGAATCTTTTGAGGCCTGCGTTCATCAGATTGGGACCATTCCCCTGGCATTGCATTTGTTTTGGCCTGTCCTTTCCAATGGATGAAGGCGAGGTCACCTACTCATGTGTAAACACACACTGTGGCTTTGTTTCGCTTTCCATAGGGCTCCAGGCATTTAACTTGGCAGCAGCTGAAAATATTCAGAAGACTCTACAGCCAATGAAAGTAACAGAGCTCCAAGGGAGTTTAGGGCTTAGAAACACAGTCAGAAGCTCTCTTGACAATTTTCAAACACACCACAGTCATTTTAATAGGTACATATCTGTGTTATTTCATTAACTGAGCAGGATATCACATTTGATCATTTCATAATCCCAAGTATAGTATAGTATAGTATAGTATAGTATAGTATAGTATAGTAGATCATTTCTCAGTATAGCGGTGTTCAGTGGCATAGTTAAGGAGGTGCAGGGGGTAGCAGTTTCACCTGGCATCAAGCTTTAGGAGGGCAACAAGCTGAGCTTTACACTAATGACCAAAATTGTTAAAATCTTGGTATGTATGAATAATACCATTGTGTTATATATTATTGGAAAGGTATGGTAATTAAATGCAGAGTGCAATAAAACAAACTGCACTGGAATATCTGTGTTCTATCAAAAAGTATGGCCAATTAACCAGAAAATGAAAACACAACTGTCTTGTGGAACAAAAAGTGAATCTGCTTAACTCCAAACTGACCTATGAGACTGTTTGTTCTGAGTGACAATGAGATGTTATTATGATACAGCATGGAACCAATAACTTTTTATTTATTTACTTAATTAAATTTGATATTATCATGCAGGAGGGGCTGCAAAATCTTCTTTGACCCCAGGTAGTGGATAGATATCTTACCTATGCCACTGACTGGCGGGAGACAGCAGAGCAAATAGGTGGTGAGCTGCTGGGGGATTCCTCCCAATTTTCACTTTTTAAAAAGCCCGGGCATGACATCACTTCCAGTTGTTACATCACTTCCAGGGCAACATTTTGAGCTTGGCACTGGGCTACATGATCATTAGCTACGCCACTGGTGGTGTTATTTTGTTTTTACCATTTTAGACTGCCTCAAATGATAATATATGATATTAGGAAATACTGATCAAAGAACATGGGTACCTCCATTTTCAATCGCCCGATAGCTTCTGGGGAAAAATAAGGGAGTGGTTGGTTCCATGAGACTTTGAGCACAATCCTATCTCCCCTCCCCCGGTTGATTCAGCTATGTCAAAAAGGGGCATGCCATATCCAGTAGGGGGTGTGAAACAGGAGGCTTGGGAGGGGGAAGGACAATGACTTCCCCCTTGCAGCTCCATAAAACTCCCACTCACCAATAGGTCTATAGCTAGTGCAAGTTCGAGGAGGAAAAAAGGGCAGGGAACCTCCAGACAGAGGAAATAGGATTCGTTGAGAGCCCAACATTCTGCTCAGGATGTATCCAAGAGCTCCTGATACCTGAGGTGTATGCCAAATACTGCAACCCCTTCCCTGGTGATAAGTCAGTCTCTTCTTCTCCCTCTCTCTGAGTTCTAAAGGAAGAAGGAGAACAGGAAGTGTGGGAGAGAGCAGAGTGGTGGGCTTCAGAGTTGAATTATAAACCCACCACTCTCCTTTCATCCACACTTACTCCACAGCTCCGTCCCCATGTTGCATTTTCAATCCAAACAGTAGGACAGGGAGGAAGAAGCAATGGAAGTGACTGGATAGACAGAGGTAGGCAACTCTCCACAAGTGTTTCAGTCAGTCTCATGGATGGACCAGTGTTGTTTGTGCTACGTTTCGGTCCTACTTTAACCACTGGAGTACCCAAATGGGAAAAAAAAGAACAACACCTATTCTGCTTTAATTCACAACTTCTCACAATTTCTTCATGAGGCTCTACATGGATCAATAAGACACTCAATGATTCTTCTTCTTTTTCAGATGCAGTTCATTGTCTCAAATGCTCAGAAAAGCAATATCCAAACAAGAACCAAGACCAGTGTATCCCCAAGACCCTGACCTTCCTAACCTACAGAGAGCCTTTGGGGATCACTTTGGTTTCCCTGGCTATTACCTTTGCTGTGCTCACAGGTCTGGTGTTGCAGATCTTTGTGAAGAACTGGGACACTCCTATTGTCAAAGCCAACAACCAAAACCTGACCTGCATTCTGCTCAGCTCCATCCTGCTTTGCTACCTTTCCTCCCTGCTCTTCATTGGCAAGCCTGACAAGGTCTCTTGCCTCCTCCGACAATCCACTTTTGGCACTGTTTTCTCTGTGGCAGTTTCTTGTGTGTTGGCAAAAACCATCACTGTGGTTCTGGCCTTCAAGGCCACTCAGCCAGGCAACAACATGAGGAAATGGCTGGGGAAAAAAGTAGCCGACTCCATCGTCCTTTTCTGCACCCTCATTCAAGTGGGGATTTGCACTGTATGGCTGTCAACCTCTCCTCCATACCCAGATGTGGACATGCATTCTCAGCTTCAGCAAATCATTGTGGAATGCAATGAAGGTTCTCTCACCATGTTCTACTCTGTACTGGGCTACGTCAGCATCCTGGCCCTCATCAGCTTCCTTATTGCTTTCTTAGACTGAAAATTGCCTGACACCTTCAATGAAGCCAAACTGATCACCTTCAGCATGCTGGTCTTTTGCAGTGTGTGGATATCCTTCATTCCTACTTATCTGAGCACCAAGGGGAAATATGTAGTAGCTGTGGAGGTCTTTGCCATCTTGGCCTCCAACTCTGGGCTACTGGCTTGCATTTTTCTTCCCAAATGTTACATTCTTGTTCTAAGAGCAGGTCTCAGTTCCAGGCAATATCTAACAAAGAAAATAAATGATTAACAGCACAGTCCTGACCTGTGCTGGAACAGGCAGGCCAAGTGGCCTGTGCTGTATCCAGCACAGCTTAGGAGATGGCTGGGGCACAACTTAGAGTACAGGGATGTTTATCACCTTAACCTGAGTAATGCCCCAGCCATCCCCACTGGACTACTTGGATTTGCTCCAGGGAAGTTGCTGGTGCAAATTTGAGTAGCCTGGTGTCATGCTGGGTTGGCTGCAGGGGCATTAGGTTCTCCCCCCACCCCAGAACGCTTCCTCCCCATTTATCCACATTTGCACTTCCAACTATTTTTTGATATATTCTGGTTCATTTTTACCAGTTTTACTGGTGTCATGTACCATCTATAGAACATTTTATATACACTTTCTTTAAAATGTGTTGCTCTAGTAAGTTTTATATTATATTTCCAAATCTGTTCCCATTGTTCTAATGTAATATTATGGCCGATATTTTGTGCCGATTTTATCATACATTGTTTTATGATAAACAAGATAAACATTGGGCAGGAGGTCTGGTCTAGAGCGTAGAGCCTCCGTTTGTCTGAAGATAACATCCGAAGGTCGCCAGTTCGAGGCCACCGGCACCGTGAACGGCGAGACCTTCGAAGCAGCTGACAAGCCTAGCCAAGTTATGCGGAGTTATTCCACCTGCTCTTTGGCCGCTGTCAGCCTGTGTGGGAGGAAAATGGAGGCCAGAATGTAATTCCAGGTCATTAAAGATCCATCTGAAATGTTGTGGTTCTTGAAAGACAGAACCTTCTTCAATTGTAAAAATCCCTATTGGGATTTGGTATAGCCTGCCTATGTAAACTGCCTTGAATTAAAGTCTGAAGAGAAATCTGATGACCAAGAAAGGCGTTATATAAATACCTGTAGTATTATTATTATTATTATTATTATTATTATTATTATTATTATTATTATTATTATTATTAATGTCTTCTTGCATTTCAAAATCCAACAGGAACATATACATTCTTCTAATATATTTTTCTTTCATTTCTAAGAATATTCTATCAAATGGCGTCTGTTCTGAATATAATCGTTCTTGTTTATCTTTCCCAATTTTTTAATCAAGTTGCAAGTGAGTCCACCAATCCATCTCAATCCATCCAACTGTCTTAACAGTTCTTTTGTCTTTAATTTCCCATCTTTCTTCAATAAACTTTCATATCTAAGCATTTTTGTTGTCTCTAATTCGGCCAGGTACATGCTTCTAGTGGCGCCACTCATCGGGGGATTTTGGTGTACATCTGCCTTTGTATTTTAGCCCAGATCTATAATAGAGATTTCCTTAATATATGGTTATTGAATCGCTTATATTCGTTTGTTTTTCCATATCAGACATTTTCTAAGTGGCAGATTCAGTCACCTTATATTTTTGAGAAAAATATTTAAATAACGAACAAGAAAACACCACAGCAGGTTTGCCTGATCTCTTTGCGACTTCTGACACAGCACACCCCCAAGTTTCTAACAGTGCAGTGGCACACTCAAAGTGGACATGCCTGCTCTGCTTGATTTGCTCTGTTTGGAAAAGGAGAGAAAGGCAGGAAAGGAATGATAGGTAGAACAGAAAGTCAATCGGCCGAATGCTAATGAGTGACGTCCCAGACTGAGGGCTCTGGGCTCTGCCCCCTTAAGGGATGGGGGCGGGGTGAAGGGAGAGATGCAATCCCCTGGATCGTGCCTTTGATCAGGGAGCTTCCACTCACCCCCGTCTGCATCAGCCTCCCGGGGGTCCAGTGCCAGCCTCAGTAAGGCTCTCCACGCAGCACAGACGCAATCACAACCACTTCCAGTTTTGCAACTGAGAGAAAGTGGTGCACCCCTCCACAGCAGCGCAATGCTGAGCATCACCTCTCTGCCTTCCCTCTGCCTCCGCTGCCTTCCTCCCACCTGTACAAGAACTTACAGGCTCTCAAACTCTACCAGAGAGTTTGAGAACCACTGCTCTAACTGGCTGGTCCAAGAAGGGCTGATTGGTGGAGAGCTGGTGGGCTGTAGAAGGCTGTGGGAGCCAAGTTGAGCAGCACATAGATGGCCGATGAGATCAGCAAAGCCCACATGGCCCAGCCAGGGAGAGATACTATCTCCAGGAAAATGATCTGCAGAGATCCTGGCTATGGTCATCTTTGAAGTTGGGCAGGCAGAGGAGGACTGGGCTGTGCAAAAGGACTGGGCTGTGCATAAGAACACACCTTATATGGAAGTCAGAATGAGTCCTGCTGGGCCGAATTAAAGGTCCATGCATGCCACCTTTCTGGCATCATCAGCAGTCAACCAGGTGTCTTCGGAAAGTGCCAAATAAGCAACAACACTCCTGTATTTCTTGACATGAAGCTTCTGGCAGCAGATATACTGCCCTTGAACTTGGAGTTCTATTTAGCTATTGTGGTAATTGCTAAAAGTACCATTAAGTTGGAGAGGCAAATTCAATATTCTCTTCATAAAAAGTGGCACATGGCGTGTGCTGCGGCTGGCCACTCCTGGTCTAGATGGCTTTGTATGGCATGCATAGTGGAGCATAGTGCACCACATTTGGAAGTCAGTTCTGGGTCATTGCTTTGGCATGTGCATGGTGGGGCAGATAGGACAGAAGCAAGAGTTGCCCCAACCAAGGATGATGCTGATAGCAGAATCTAGAGACACAACACTGAAGTCAGAATGTGAGAACAATGAAATACTGTAATGGCCGGCAATCATCCTCCCTGCCAGGCAACCATCTCCTTTGCCTGTCAGCCATCTTCTGTGTGCCTCCCCAGTCCCTGGGAACTGTCTATTTTCCTCCTAAGCTAGTCCCATAAGAAGTTAAGAAGTTGGATGCAGAACAATGACATCAGCTGCAGCTGCCCAGTAAGAATAGGATGATATGCATCCCTGCTTGATAGCCCTTCTCCCACCCAGATGATGGGAACATGCCTTGTTGTACCAGCTCAGTCAACTATCTGCCAAACCTGTTTGATAAGATAATAACTAATAATAATTACTAGGTATTTATATACCGCCTTTCTGGTCATCGGATTACTCCTCTGACTTTATTCAAGGCGGTTTACATAGGCAGGAGTTTCTAAATCCCTCAAGGGGATTTTTACAATCATAGAGGTTCTCTTTCAAGAACCAACAGCATTTCAGAATGGATCTTCCAGGTTTGGTCTCACTTCTGGTCTCCAGTTCTCCCACACAAGCTGACAAGCAGCTCCATCTCTCACATGGAGGGCAGACAAGACACTTCTTGCTCATAGCAAGAGCAGGTGGAATCACTCAGTTCAGCTTGTCAGCTGCTTCAAGGTCTCGCCATTCTCAGCCATTCAGGGAGCTGCCGGTGTCCTTGAACTGGCGACCTTCTGATGTTATCTTCGGGCTAAGGGAGGCTCTACCCTCTAGACCAGACCTCCTGCCTCTTAATAATGAGAACCTGGGCAATAGTTTATATTTAAATACGCAGTTTATATTGACAATATCAATTCTAACTAGCACAGCTTTCCTGAGAAATCAGGCAAAGGAAACACATGGCCTAAAGATGCCCTATATTCAGACATTGCTTTGCCCCCGAACCTTGCTGATGGGTGCCGTGTTTGCCTGAAACACAGTCTTATGATTCTAAATGCTGCATGTTTATGCCTGGAGATGTCTATATGATTTGAGGTGCTCCTATAAGTTGATACTTATAGATTTTAGTCAAATAAATCTCTTTTATGACAATCTTGGACTGGACTTGCTCCTTTCTCAGATCCCAAAGAACCTCCAGCCAGAATCCTCACTAGTTTTTGTGGCACCTGGTGATTAAGCTCATTACATCACCCTCATGCTGGACCTCTTCCATACCAGACCATATAGAATAAATGACAATATCATACACACAACCTAAACGCAGTGGCATTACTAGGGTTGGTGTAACCTCCATTAACTTTATGTATTTATTTCAGTAAATAACAGTACAGGTCAACCAACAAATCAGTAACCAACCAAAAACCAGTGGCCAACTTGATGGCACTCACACAACTGAGTAAATGTTCTAGTATTTGCTCTGATACATGGAAATGAGAGCTGACTCATACTAACACCTCACTGGTTTCCTGCTATGTCATAAGAATGCCTGTGATTTCTAAAAAACCGGAGTCATGTCTGAGCCATATCACTGGGGCATCGGCTCCCCCTGCCTCCGGCCCACACTAAAGGTCAGCAGACCATTCAGTACAGACTGGAGGTCTGTCTCTGAGAGGCACAACATGCCGCAGACTTGAGGTGTGTCCATCCTGAGTGCCTGCATGCTGCTTGATATGCCTCAATGGACAGTATTTGGCCCCCCATCTTGGGGAGGAGAACACCCCTCCTTTCTTCCTAAAACAAGTAGCATGGATGTTGGATGCTCCGCCAGCGATGGGCTGCTTCCATCCTGCAACTCTATGAAGCTTCCCTTATGGCCTCTCCAGGCTACGATGCCTAACTGTGTGTCCCAGGGGGTCAGTAATATCTTACCATCTGTGCTGATGTATAGTGATGTTGTTTGTGTGGGGAAGGGGGTTGTTCCCTTACTGGATGCTGACACTTCTCCTGCTTCCACCTCTTCCTGGAACTGGTGCCCAGCATCCACCCACACTGATGTACACTGCTGTTTCAGCCCCGCCTATCCTGGGCCCACCAGAGTGTCTGTCTGTATATCTGGGATGGGGGGGACAGCGGGGGAGTGTTCCAAGGGGACACTGACAAACCAACAGCCCAGTTTCTTCCAGGGAGTTGTGGCTGGAATTGCTCATTCTGCCCCCACCCTGTGCCCACCCTGTGCCCAAAAGACAGTTATTGTCTTTTCCTTATTTTCTCTAATAGAAAGAGTTCCAGATTAAAACAGTCAGTGTTTTGATTCTGAACTGCCTTAAAAGTATGGGGTTGTTCCATTCTGGGGCAGCGATTCATCAGGCATTTCCTCTGCAGTTCACAACAGAGGCAGAAGCTGTGGAGTGGGATTTCTCTGAACACAACTTCTGCTTCCATGTGGCCATTTAGAGAAAACCCTGCAAAGTGCCTCCCATAGAGACCGTCGTAGCAGGTTGTTCAGAATGCTGGCATACAGCTGTGACTGTGGGACACACACACTTGCAGCCTGGTGGTTGTTGTTATTCTTGAAGCTGCTGCTTCCCCCTTCACTTGTCTGTTGGGATCATGTGCCTAACAGACCTGTGTTTGAAAGAAGCTATGAAAATCATCCACCCAGGCCAGGTGATCCTGTTGTTGGTGGGGTCCTCCCTCTTCTACATCCTACTCTGAAGCCGGTCAATTTCACGGAACACCCAGAGATGGGGATATATGGTCATGTGTATGTTCTTGCTTATTTGGTAGCTATAATGCTTTTGTCCAAATAACGCCTGGGATTTTAACATCTGCTTGTGGGATGACATTTCAAGAAATTTTGAAATGCTTTTCACTTTTTGAATCTGAAGTGTTTGAGAAGGTGGGGTTTAGTTACATATCTACTTTGGTTGCATTTTGGAAAGGAACAGAGTCCTCCTTGCGAAAGAACTGGCAACTCTTCCAAGCAATTTTGGGGAGTATTCAGGTTATAAAGTAGGAAAGTACTCCATAATCATATACATGCCTACTCAGAAGGAAATTCCCTTGTCTGAAACGGGGCATTCTGCCAGCAAAATGCATTTAAGATTTCAAGCTTAATCAGTTACCCTCAAGGGGGAAAACAAGTAAGGAAGACCGGTATATTTTGAACATAAATCTATTAAAGACAGAAGACCAGAGGTTTTCCTGGAGAGGGGGCAAAACACTAATTTTTTTTTTTTTTTTTTTTCTTTTCAGAAGCAGCACCATCTGTGTAAAGCACCTGTTCCCCTTGCCTGGAGAGCCAGTCAGGGCTTTGAAAGCAAAGGCTTTTGCAGCTGCAATTGGCTCTGAAGTCAAGCGGGAGGGGAGCTGTACAAAGGTGCTCCTGAAAAATCTTAGTGTTTTGTCCCTTCTCCGGGAACGCCACTGAAGAAGACCCTGCTAGATATGATAAAAGGTCACCATGTGGTTTCCCATAATGGCCACAATGACTATCCCACTCATATGTTCCCTCTGAGAAGGCAACAAGCAGGAGAGGAAAGACTGGAGTACTTGGGAAGGGAGCAAACTCAGTGGGGAAGGCAGAGGAATGGGGGGAGGTAGCACGGCATGGCGCTGGATCTGGCATGCCAGATCCTTTCCCCTTTTAGCAGCCTCTCTCCTTCCTTCTCTTTGGACTAGCTACAGAACTGGCACAGTTTCATGGAAACTCATTGTGGAGCAGGAGGCTTACAGAGGGGAAAGGGGAAATAACTGCCCTTCTGAAGTCTCTCAATTCACCCTCCCCATAGGATACAGTGTGCTTGTTTTTGGAGTAGCTGCATCAGGTGGGGAGGGAGAGATTGAATTGGGCTCAGTCTGTACAGCATCCATCCATTTTGAAGGAACATTGTGTTTCAGTTATATTCTGTCTGCCCCTCAGTGTAGGCATGGTGTAGGCTTCCTCATGAGGAAGCTGCTTGAACCATTCACTAAAGAGGCTATGCTGTGTCTCCAAAACCACACACACACACACACACAAACACACACACACACACACACACACCCCTGATGAGTACAACTGCATAGTCAACTATTTGAATTAATCTTAAAGGAGCCCTTTAGGACTTGTAGGCTACTTGAACTCCAATGAACCAGAGGCTGCAATCCTAACCACAATTTCCTGAGAGTAAGCCCCATTGAACAAAATAGGACTTACTTCTGAGTAGACCTGGTTAGGCTTGTGCCTCAGTGCTGCCAGACACAAACACATTAAGGCATTACCAAATTAAAACATTGGAAAGACAGCAACTTGAAATAACAGACTTGAACACAGCATTGAATTGATATGGAAACAAACTGGTTTTAAAGTGCAGGGGGAAAAATCCACCAACATAGCAAGAAACCATTAAACATTTGCTTATTCACAATCACAAGTAAGTTTAAACATGGTGCTCAGTTTCGCTTTCCTAAGGATTCAATGCATGCAGCATGTAGAGTTCAATGCAGTATAGCGGTGATATTTTGTTTTTACCATTTTAGACTACCTCTGGTAATAATATATCACCTTGGGAAACACTGGCCAAAGAACATGGGCGCCTCCATTTTCAATTGCCCTAAAATGTCTGGGGAAATTTAAGGGAGTGGTTGGTTCCATGAGACTTTGAGCACAATCCTATCCCCCCCCCCCGGTTGATTGAGCTATCAAAAGGGGCATGCTGTATCCTGTAGGGGATGTGAAACAGGAGGCTTGGGAGGGGGAAGGGCAATGACTTCCCCTTACCGCTCCATACACCACAACTCACCAATGAGTCCATAGCTGGTGCAAGTCCTTGGAGAAAAAAGGGGCAGGGAACCTCCAGGCAGATGGGATAGAATTTGTCGAGTGCCCAACATTGTGCAGGACCAATCCAAGGGCTCCTGATACCTGAGGTGTGTGCCAAATACTGCACCCCCTTCCCTGGTGATGAGTCAGCCTCTTCTTTTCCCTCTCTCTGAGTTCTAAAAGAAGAAGGAGAACAGGAAGTGTGGGAGACAGGAGAGTGGTGGGCTTCAGAGTTGAATTATAAACCCACCACTCTCCTCTTAGCCACACTTACTCCCCAGCTCCGTCCTCTTGATGCATTTTCAATCCAGACAGTAGGACAGGAAAGAAGAAGCAATGGATGTGACTGGATGGACAGAGGTAGGAACCTCTCCATGAAGGTTTCAGTCAGCCTCATGCGTGGACCAGCCTTGCCTCTGCTGCATTTGGGTCCTCCTATAAACACTATAAAACCAAATGGGAAAAAAGAGCCTATCCTATTCTGCATAAATTCACAACTTCTCATAATTTCTTCATAAGGTCTGTGGTTCCACATGGATCAATAAGACACCCAAAGAATCTTCTTCTTTTTCAGATGCAGTTCATTGTCTCAGATGCCCAGAAGAGCAATATCCAAATAAGAACCAAGACCAGCGTATCCCCAAGACCCTGACCTTCCTAACCTACAGAGAGCCTTTGGGGATTACTTTGGTTTCCCTGGCTGTTACCTTTGCTATGATCACAGGTCTGGTGTTGCAGATCTCTGTGAAGAACTGGGACACTCCTATTGTCAAAGCCAACAACCAAAACCTGACCTGCATTCTGCTCAGCTCCATCCTGCTTTGCTACCTCTCCTCCCTGCTCTTCATTGGTCAGCCTGGTTAGCTGTCCTGCCTCCTCCAACAATCCTCTTTTGGCATTGTTTTTTCTATGGCAGTTTCTTGTGTGCTGGCAAAAACCATCACAGTGGTCCTGGCCTTCATGGCCACTCAGCCAGGCAACAACATGAGGAAATGGCCGGGGGGAAAAGTGGCCTACTCCATTGTTCTTTTCTACTCCCTCATTCAAGTGAGTATTTGCATCCTATGCCTGTCAACCTCTCCTCCTTACCCAGATGTGGACATGCATTCTCAGCCTCAGCAAATCATTGTGGAATGCAATGAAGGTTCTCTCACCATGTTCTACTCTGTACTGGGCTACGTCAGTATCCTGGCCCTCATCAGCTTCCTGTTTTCTTAGCCCGAAAACTGCCTGACACCTTCAATGAAGCCAAACTGATCACCTTCAGCATATTGGTCTTTTGCAGTGTGTGGATCTCCTTCATCCCTGCTTATTTGAGCACCAAGGGGAAATATGTAGTGGCTGTGGAGGTCTTTGCCATCTTGGCCTCCAACACTGGGCTACTGGCTTGCATTTTTCTTCCCAAATGTTACATTCTTGTTCTAACAGCAGATCTCAATTCCAGGCAACATCTAACAAAGAAAATAAGTGATTAGCAGCCCAATCCTGACCTGTGGTGGAACAGGCAGGCCAAGTGGCCTGTGCCATACCCAGCAGAGGCTAGGAGGTGGCTGTGATGCAACTTCGATTACTGGGTTATAATCCCCTTACCCTGAGTAATGCCACAGTCATCCCCATTGGACTACTTGGATCTGCACCAACAAAATTGCTGGTACAAATTAGGAGGGGGATTAGGATCTGGTCTAGGTTGCCAAAGCCAGTCCCACTCACCTCCCAGGCTGAGACTATCCACTGGCCCACCCTCCTCCCACCCAAAATTTTCTCTGTTTTGCCCTGCCACCATCCTCTTCAACTCCTGTGCTGGCCCCCCTCGGCCAGCACAAACTTATCCTCTGCTGGTTCAAATCTGGCTTGAGGAGGTTGGCGTGCATCCTCTTGCCAGCCTGCTTGATTCCCGAGGTTTATGGCACATTTGTGACACCCGGATGACAGTGCAAGTCCGTTGTCCAGCCTAAATGCCGGTTAGGAATGCATTCTAAATCTCATTGTAAATTAATAGTTGTTTTGCATTATTTGTCTAGATCAGGGGTGGCCAACCTGTAGCATGTGTAACACTAGTGGCATGTGGACACTTTCTAAGCGGCACGTGGAGTCACCTTATATTTTTGAAAAACATTTAAATAATAACCAAGAATAACCAGGAGTTGATGGTTTCTCTGATTTCTTTGCTCCTCCTGAAAGAGCACACCCCAAGTTTCTAACACTGCAGTGGCGCACACAAGGTGGCCACCAGCTACTGCCAGAGGTCACCAGAACCCTGCAATGGGGCTTCTAAAGTCTGTGCTGGCTATTTTGTCACTGCAGACTTGACAGCCTCTGTGTCGGGCTTTGCAGCCTGACATGGAGGTTGGATAAGGCAGGGCAGGACTCAGCCAGTCCCACCCCCTCCCATCCCGGAACCCCTGCCCCCACCCCCACAGACCTTATCACCACCTGTAGCTCTTCCCTTGCTGCATTTGGCATCTGCCTGACGCTAGGCCCATGCACCGAATGGAGGGTGCCAGAAATGTGCTTAATGGCATGTTTCCAGAACCCAGCACCAGCACACTCATGCAGTCAGGGCCAAACAGCTCAGGATTGGGCTCTAAGACAGCCATTCACACTTTCTCCAGTCAGAGGATTAACATGGTTAACAGTCACACACAATAAAGCCTTAAGGAAAATTCAGTGGCATAACATGGAGGGGGCAAAACACTTCTTTGCTTTCTCAGCGGTGACTGGTTCTGAAGGCAGGGAGGAGGGGCTGCTTTCCACAGGCATTCAGGCACCTGAAAAATGTAGCATTTTGACCAACCCTCCAGGTTAGAAAAACTGCAAAATCCCACCAAATTATAGCCAACTCAAGTATGTCACTGAAAGCAACAATATATTACTGGCTGTCAACTGGCTGATTTCAACATCTTGCTTTATACACTTTTTTGGAAGCTTGAAGTAAACCCTGAATAAGCACAAGTGTCTGTTTGAATCTGTAGCCCCGTCCATTTGATGCAACCAATAAGGACTTTGCGACTGGAGGACAGCTTTGCAGTCTGGAGCTGAGATTTTGGAATCAGGGAGTTAATTCTGGAGAAAAAAATTCAGGAGCAAAATCAAACCTTATCCTATGCAGGGGAGCATTTCTAGTCAACACTGAAGAGGAGGCACTGCCAGTTTCCGCAAAGAACCAAATATATCTGAGTTCAGCATAGAGAATGCAAAACAGGATGTGCTTTTATGTTATTATAGCTATCAGCAATACCGATAATCAGATTCCTATATTGCAGTGGTCCTCACACATTTAGCACTGGAACCCACTTTGTAGAATGAGGTTATGTCAGGACCCAACAGAAGTGATGTTGTGACAGGAATTGACATCATCAAGCAGGAACATTCTTCACAATCCTAGGGTGTAATCCTACCCACACTTACCCAGGAGTACGCCCCGTTGACTGTCATTGTTAAAATCATATACATAGTAGCCAGTTCAAAGTACAGGTCTATAACATTACCCCAATGCAGTCACATACCAAGGAAGCATCAAGTCTAATGGTTGGCAACTTTCAGTCTCAAAAGACTATGGTATAAGCCTACAGCACCCAGTATTCCCAGGCAGTCTCCCATCCAAGTACTAACCAGGCCTGACCCTGCTTAGCTTCCAAGATCAGACGAGACCGGGCATGTGTAGGGTAACAGATCATTTCATTTCATTTTATTGGCATAAACAATATTCATCAAGTAAACAAAAATAAAGCATCCAAGGTTGCAACCAGTCATTGTTCAGGACCACTGTGTGGGGGAATAGAAATACAAAGGAATTTAAGCCTTGACAGCATGGCAAATAAATATTTTGCAACATATACTGAGCAACACTCATTTCTCCCATCCAGCAGGTACCAAACCAAGTCTAATAAATTAAAAATAAAATATTGAAATGAATGGGAATCCACCTGAAATGGATTCGCGACCCACTTAGTGGGTCCCGACCAACAGTTTCAGAAAGACTGCTATACTGCTTTTCAAAAATAGAGTTTGCAGAACAGCTGACAGAGCAAAACAAATGGGGAAAAGATGGTTGTCTGTCCCAAAAGATTAACACTGTTGCAAAAAAATTAAATTAAGTTTTAAAAAATGCCAGTGGAGACAGAAGGCAAGAGCCACTGGAAAAGATGCAGTGCTGAGTTGAACAGGGAAACTTGCTTTCCCTCTGCTAAATATAAGAGGAGTACTGCTTGAAAAGGTGCCTCTTTGCCCATTAACAGAGGTGGGTATAATTTTTACAATCTCCCTTTCGTCCTCTGGACTGCTGTAAGCAGCTTCTAAATATGTGGTCAGTGCCTCTTCTCAGGCGCCAGGGAGTTGGGGCTGAACAAGCAGCTCCAGTGAAGACTTTCCCCTTCTCTCCCCTCGTGCACGGTCTCCTCTTTACATGCTGCCTAAGAACTTTGCGGGTGGCTCTCTTTGGCCTTACGTGTCTCTCCCGTAGTTGCCCATTTGCTGCTCTTTGCAGAAGCTTCCCCCTCCCTGTCACCTTATGCCTTTTAAAACAATCTTTCCTTGGTTTGCATTATCTTTAGTTTTGAGTACAGTTTCTTGTCCCACTCCCAGGTTAGGCCACAATCCTGTACCATCGCAGCACCAGCACTGTGCTGCAAAACAGAGGCACTGGATGTTGCAAACGTGCCATAAGGCACTTCTGCAGCACCCATAGGAGGGGCAGCCGGTGCTGCACCAGCACCAACCAGCGCTTAGCCTCAGCGCTATTCAGAGGGCTGGCCGGTGCTCCAGTGGTGCCGACCAGCAGTAAGTAGTATTGGAATGGGGTGAGGCGGGGAGTGGGTGGAACAGGGTGGGAGCAGGGCAGGGCGGGAGGAGGAACTGGAGTGGGAGGTGTGGGATGGGTGGAGCTCTGCTCCACTGTATCCTGAACTGGGGCATTGGCTCCCCTCAGCCTCTGGTTCACACTACAGATTGCCCGTCATTTCCAGAAGACCGGAGGCATGTCTGAGCGGCGCAACTGGGGCATAGGCTTCTCCATTTCTAGAAGACTAGAGGCGTATCTGAGGCCCCCCCCCTGCCTCCAGGCCACACTACAGGCAGCAGCCTGTCCATTCAAGAGAACTGGATGCATTTCCAAGTTGCACCACAGGGACATAGGCTTTCCTCTGCCTCCAGTCTATACTACAGGTCAGCGAATCATTCCGTTCAGACCAGAGGTTTGTCTCTGAGTGGCACGACAGGCCAGACCTGAGGTGTGTCATTCCTGAGTGCCTGTGTGCTGCTTGAAATGCCTGGATAGTGGGTACTTTGGCTCCCCTTCTCAGAGAGGAGAACACCCCTGCTTTCTTCCTGAAACACCAAACAGACCGGACGTTGGGTGCTCCACTGGCAATGGACAGCCTCTCTCCTGCGACTCTCATGAAGCTTCCCTTATGGCCTGCCTGAGCTATGACGCCTCCCTGTGGGTTCCAGCTGGTCAGCATTGTCCCACCATCTGTGCTGATGTATAGTGATGTTGTGTGTATAGCGGGTAAGGGGCGTTCCCTTACTGGCTTCTGATACTTTTCTTGCTTCCTCCTCTTCCTGGAGCTGGTGCCCAGCATTCACCCATGATGGTGTATGCTGCTGTGTCAGCCTCACCTGTCCTGGGCCCACCAGAGTGCCTGCCAGCCAGCCTGTCTGCCTGGGATGGGGGGGGGAACAGTGGGGGAGTGTTTAAAGTGCCTAAACACACAGCCTGACTCAGTCTTATTTTATTCTGCGGAGCCACAGCAGGCTTTTAAAAGGAAATGACTTGTGACTTGAGTCCTTTCGAATGGCTAAAATGTTCCGGACGACTCAGAAAGTGCCCCCGCTATGACTCATTGTTGAGTTGAGTCACAGGGGTGGAAACTTGAGACTCAAGTCAAGACACACCTGACTTGCCCATCCCTGCTTAGCGCTTCTGTGTCTGTTGTGTCTCATGTAGAGCATCAGCAGAACAATCTGGACTGGGACCACAGAGAAGGCACCGGATCTTTTGCCACATGCCCAATCCTAATTAACCCACACAAAGTTTTTCCTAGTTCATTGCTCACAAACATGTTTTTTTTCCAGAAAATGGAAATCATCAGAGAGGTGATTCTGTACTCCGTAATTTTCCATAATCACGGTTATTGTCTTTTCCTTATTTTCTCTAACAGAAAGAGTTCCAGATTAAAAACGTTGGTGTTTTGATTCTGAACTGCCACTTAGAAGTGTGGTGTTGATCCATTCAGGGGTAGGAATTCATCAGGCATTTGCTCTGCCGATCACAACACAGGCAAACACTCTGGAGCAGGATTTCTCTGAACACAAAGTCTGCTTCCATGTGGTCATTCAGTGAAATCCGTGCAAGGTGCCCCCCACAGAGATTGTTGTAGCAGGTTGTTTAGAATGCTGGCATATACCTGTGCCTGCGATACACACACAATTGCAGCCCACTGGTTGCACTTACTCTTGATGCTGCTGCTTCCCCCTTCTCTTGTCTTTTCAGAGGATGCGCCAAGGACATTTGATTTTGAAAGAAGCTATAAAAATCCACCCAGGCCAGGTGATCCTGTTGTTGGCGGAGTCCTGTCTCTTCTATATCCTGCTCTGAAGGATGTCAATTTCACAGAACGTCCAAAACTGGAGAGAGGAGGTTATGTGTATGTTCTTTCTTGTTTGGTAGTTATAATCCTTTTGCCTAAATAATGACTGGGATTTTTAACATCTGCATGTGAAATTTCAAGAAATTTCGAAACACTTTTCACTTTCTGAATCTGAAGATCTTCAGAAGGTGGGGTTTAGTTCCATATCTACTTTGGGTGCCTTTTGCAAAGGAACTGAGCCTCCTTGTGAAGGAACTGTCATTTCTTCCAAGCTGTTTTGGGGAGTATTCAGGCTATAAAGTAGGAAAGCACTCCGTGATCATATACATACCTACTCAGAAGTAAATTCCATTGTCTTCAATGGGGCTTTTCCCCAGCAAAATATGCATAGGATTTCAAGTTTAATCAGTTACCCAAAATCAGTTATATTTTGAACATAAATATTTTAAGGACATAAGAAGACCAGAGGTGTTCCTGGAGAGGGGCAAAACACTAAGTCTTTTCAGGAACAGTAATGCCTGTGTAAAGGCTTTTGCAGCTGCAACTGGCTCTGATGGCAAGTGGGACGGACGCTTTACACAGGCGTTGCTGCTCCTGAAAAAACTTTGTGTTTTGTCCGCTCTCTGGAAATGCCACTGGAGAAGACCCTGCTAGATACGATAAAAGGCCACCATGTTGTTTCCCACAATGGTTCATCTGTTCCTCTGAGAATCCAACAAGCAGGAGAGGAAAGTGTGGAGTCCTCAGGAAGGGAGCAAAACCAGGTGGGGAAGACAGAAGAACAGGGAGGGGAGGTTGCAGGTTGATAGGAACACCAGATCCTATCCCCTTTCAGCAGCCTCTCTCCTTTCTTCTCCTTGGACTGGCACTAGCTACAGAACTGGCACAGTTCCAAGGAGACCCTCCCCATAGGATATAGCGTGCTCGTTTTTGGAATGGCTGCATCAGTGGGGGGGAGGGAGAGATTGAATTGGGCTCTTGTCTGTCAGTTTGTACTGCATCCAGAAACAATGTGTTTCAGTTATATTCTATCTGCCCTCTTTCTCCTGCTCAAATGAACAACTCCACTCCTCCATGCAGGACCACAATTAATTCCCCTCTTTTTACCCCTCTTCTTATTTTTGCTTCCATTTCTCATTGCACTTGGGATCACATCTTTATTGTATTTGCACATGTGGTTCTTGGGACAATATGGTAGACCTCATCTTTGAATTCCTAAGTCTTGATTTCTATTTCCTTGTAGTGTAGATCTTAAAAATTATCAGCATGTCCTGTCCTTCATTTTTGCCATTCGTGAGATCAATAGGAATCCCAGCCTCTTGTCCAACATGACCCTGGGGTTAAAGATCTATGACAACTTTTTTAATGAAAAGATAACCTATGAGAGTGTCCTGGATCTGCTCTTCAAACGGCAAAGGAACGTCCCCAATTACAAGTGTGGTGAAGAAGACAGTGTCTTGTCTGTCTTTGCTGGTTTCACTTTAGAATACACCATCCAAGTGGACACCATCTTGAGCCTCTACAAGATTCCACAGGTATATGCATTCATATACATTTATGGATGGAGTATGACTGCTGTTCTGTTGACTTCTAATGTAACCCTGGTGGTCCAGTGCAGGTCTTAGCCTCAGGAACCCCGAACTGTGGCTGTCAGCTGAACATATGAATTTTAACAACATTAACATTCCTTTTGAATGCTCTGCCGCAGAGCTGAGAAAATCCATCTTAGGACAGAAAAATGGGCACTACTATGAATGGTTTTTGTTACAGCATATACCTTTCGATACAGGATTCCCAGTGTAATTCACATTTAGTTACATAAGGCAGTGGTGTTTTCCTTTCTAGTTTTTTTGGGTATAACATTTGAAAGAATAGAGATATTTCAACACTGTCTGTTTCATTGCATTCTGCATTAAATTATACATAGAATGATATATAACATGAGCTAAGCAGGGTCAGGCCTGGTTAGTACTTGGATGGGAGACCGCCTGGGAATGCCAGGTACTGTAGGCTTATACCATAGTCTTTTGAGACTGAAGGTTGCCAACCACAACCAATATTCAAAAATACTGAGAATTTAAAAATTGGGAGGCGGCCTCTATCTCCCCCTCTGCAGCTTGGCACCCGAGGTCTGCAGCCCCCCCAACCTCCCATTTGTATGCCACTGTGAGTAATATAATTTTATATACTTATAGCCACCTACTATAAGGTTCAAATGATAAATTCTCGTATATGTAGTATAATACTACTTATCCAAGATTGGGATTCTTTGCATACTGCTGTGAGAGGTGGCAATGCCATAGCTCTGTTTGCAGAGCTTGCCATGCCCTCTGGAGCCAGTCATTCAGCATAGGGGGTGTCATGAATAAGTCCATGTTAGGCCTAAGTTGGCATGAGAAGCCTGCATGAGAAGACATGCTTTTCGGTTTCCAAAGCACTAATTTGTATCCAAAGAACATGTGTCATAATGATGTTGCATATGGAAGAGTCTTTCAGCCCCATCATAAACTAGCAGGCTGCTGCCAGAACTAGCGTTATGATGGTGAGATACACTTTAGGGCCATTGCAAGCAGCCTGCTGGCAGTATACAAAGCTACATGCTACTTGCCTGCCATCTGAGACCTGTACACAGGGGCAGAGGACAGACCACCTGCTGGTTGTTGGGGAGGAGGAACAGTGTGAGAGGGAGGCAGAGGGAGGAGGAATGGGACAGGAGGAGGGCAGAATGTGTCAGAATGGGGAGAGGGCAGGGGTGTGCTAGAGATGGGAGGGTGGGCACCTGCTGTGAGTGACTTGCACCAGATGCTATCCCCCCTAGTAGCAGCCAACATGCCACCTTTACTAAGGAGCAGGCACAGGTCTGAGGAAATCTATTCAGGGGGCTTATGGGGCCTCCTAATCTGCTCCCCCCCGCCGCCAGGATTTCAGTGCAGCTGTATTGGCATAGTAATTGGCTGTTCAGCTAGTCAAGCAAGTCACAAAACTAATCTCTTTGATTTCAGTGCTGCTGAGTCATGATCAGTTTTGTTCTAATAGAATTTCTGACCAGTGTCCAACCTCCCATTTCTGAGCAAGATGATAGAGCGGGTGGTGGCACCTGAACTCCGGTGAGTTCTGGAAGATATGGATTATCTTCCATCTGTTTTCCAGCCTGTCTACAGGGCAGAGATGGCCTTGGTTGCTTCATTGATGACCTGTGCCAAGGAAAAATGGGGGGGGGGTACTGTGTCCCTGTTGGTCTGCTTGAACTCCCAGTGGTGATTGACATCATCAACCAATGGTTGGCATTTCAAGGTACTGTTTGACAGTGGTTGTGCTCCTTCTTGACAGATTAGATGCAGGCGGTGAAGCTGGCAGTACCTGTTTCACATCCAGGTTGTTGACTTGTGAGTTGCCGCAAGGATCTATTCTGTCTCCCATGCTGTAATAGCTACTTGAAACTGTTGGGGGAGGTCCACCACGGATTTGAAGTGGTGTCTCACCAGTATGCTTATGATACCCAGGTCTATATCTCACTTCCACCAGCCTCCAAGGGGGGGGGGGGGTTGAAGTCCAGGGGTATAGCATGGAGCCAATTGGGATGGAAGATGAGGGCTAAAAGACATAAATTAAGCCTGAAGAAGACAGAGCTCCTCCTGATTTAGTAGATCATGATTTAGGTACTAGATCTACAACTCGCTCTGGATGAGGCAGCGCTCCAGAGCACTCCAGGAGATCCACAGCCTGGAAGTGCTCCTGGATCCACAGCTGGCATTGCATGGTCAGGTGGCATCAGTCATATCTGGCCACGGTGGTCCATGCCCTAGTGACATCTCACTGACTGTAATGCACTCTACATCAGGCTACCATTGAAGATGATTCAGAAGCTTCAGTTAATGCAGAATGTGCCAACCCGATTGGTCACCAGTGCTTGGCAGGCAGATTCTGCCATGCCTGTGCTTCAGCGGCTACACTGGCCATTCCATTCCAATTCAAGGCGTTAGTAGTGACCTTTAAAGACCTGCATGGTACAGAAGTTGGGTAACTCAAGGACCACCTTCCCTCATATAATTCTGCACACCCCCTATGATCATTGGACAAGGCCTTGTTTAGGATACCACTGCCATCTAAAGCCAAGGGGATGGTGACAAGATATAGGACCTTTAACATTGTGGTATCGTACCATTGGAACCAACTTCCAGAAAATATGTGAACTGCCCCTCTCTCTATAGTTTCCAGTGGGGAGAAAAGAGGAACCTCCTAGGAATCCCTTTTAAATTTAACATTCACAGTCATAGTAGCTGTTTTATACTGTTTTATTTGTATGTTATTGCTGTTTTCACACCTTCTAATCTGCTCCAGTATAATTTTAATTCTTTTTAACTGATTTAGCTTAATGTTTTAATTGATTCTATTTAGGTTTTTTAAATTAATTGTGTGGTGTTGTGGTTTTGTTGTTGAACCTCGCTTTGAGTGATGACAAAAGCAGTATAAAAACCTTTTAAATAAACTCAG
The DNA here is from genome assembly GCF_035046505.1 of Tiliqua scincoides. Taxonomy (NCBI): domain Eukaryota; kingdom Metazoa; phylum Chordata; class Lepidosauria; order Squamata; family Scincidae; genus Tiliqua; species Tiliqua scincoides. Next base: position 94,383,743 of record NC_089825.1, read on the forward strand.
AGGATGCAGGTTATATTTTCTTTTAAAAAATGTGTGCCTGAATGCCTTCCAGTACTGAATAAAACTATAGCTCATTGTGGATTAAATCTATTTCCTGTTTCAGTATATTGAGAGTGTGTGGAAAATCTTTGTAGCTCTGTTTCCAGAATTTTCAAGTGAGAATATTAAAAGTTGAAAGAAAATATAGTTCAGTATATTCAAAGTATAATGCAAAAACCTGGTTCTATGTAGTGGAGAAAAGCACACGACTGTGCAGTTATTTCTCATAGTGCTAATGACCCACATTTCCCCCATTAAGCTCAGCTACGGTGCATATGAGACTCCGGTCACTGGAAACCATTTATCTTCTGTCTACTGGAACGCACCCAGGGCAGGTACCCTGCACACTGGAATAGTCCGGCTTCTGCTACACTTCAAATGGACATGGATCGGCCTCATTGTTTCAGATGAAGACAATGGAGCAACACTTCTGCAGATCCTGACACCTTTGCTTGATCAGAATAGCATTTGTGTTGCCTTCCTGGAAAGGATTAGCATAGACAAGGAAGATAATCCGGATCGGAGGTTTGAATCTATGTCAAGGTTGCTTTCAAAGCTTGTATCTACTAAAGCCAATGTGGGGTTTATCAATGGAAATTTTCAGTCTCTGGCAGCTATAATAGATGTTGTCTTTTATAATGAACTTGTGCTCAAGGCCGATATAGGGAAGGTTTGGATCACAGAGACTCAATGGGATTTCACTAATGGAATTGACATAAGAAATGAACCTGGATACTTTTTTCCAAAAGTGTTCCATGGCACCTTGTCTTTCGCAAACTCCATAAATGCCATGCCAGCATTCAAAGATTTTCTCCAAAACTTCAAGCCTGATAAGCTGCTTGCACATTTTCTCTGTGTTTTCTATAATATTGCGTTCAAGTGTTTCAGTGATATGAATCTAGAGGTTTGTGGATCCTGTACAGGGCAGAAGCTAGAGGACCTACCTCCTTCCCGGTTTGAGATGGAGATGAGTGGTCAGAGCTATCGAATTTACAATGGTGTCTATGCTGTAGCACATGCTTTGCATGCTGTATATTTGTCCAGACGAAGAACAGCGCTGAATAAAGGAAAATCCAAACATTCCAAGATTGAGCCCTGGCAGGTACATTCCATATTCTACCGATTGCTGTACAGTTCAATCACACTAACTAGGGGGAAAGATGCTCAATGGGAACTATTTCTGGGGAACATCACTGTGGGAACACCTTATGGGTATGCAGGACTTGCTGCTCACATTAGTAAGCATCTGTAATGGTGATGAATAGCATCGCACCATAAATGCCATAGAAAGTTTGGCACTTCTCAGTGGCACTAAGGAAATGTTAAGTAAATATTATTGGCCCAGTTGACAAAGAGATTCAAACTAATCAGAGATATTCAGATGCCACCAACTCTTGGAGAGGGGAAAGTATTGTGGGTATTCCAGAGACAAAATTCAAATAGGGGCTTTACCTGATGTGTATTGAGAATTAACTGGCTCCCTTTCGTAGGCACAATTTATCTCTCTGTATGCCTTCTCCTCTTTCCCCATAGATGTTTCTGAGTAGTGTGGCCCTTTTCGTTATTCAGACACTAGTTCTCAGGAAGTTGTCTGCTAGCTGAGATATTTGTCAGTTACTTTCATTGTCTTTAAGGGCAATGTCAGAGAAACATCAGATAAACAGGAAATTTGATGCATTCAGTTGAGGGGAGTGCAGTTCTGGGAGTCAGTGGCAGTCAGAAAGTGATGGAGAAAGGTGGACAGTGGAGGGTGAGGGACGGGATGGGGGGCAATTCTTATGGAAGTCAATCTGAGGCTGAGGAGTGGAGGGAATATGGGCTTGTTTGAACAGAAAGCAGCAAATTCAATTTGCAAGACTGATGCTGCTCAGTGAGAACTATTGCTATGGGTGGTGTGGGTGAAATCATGTTCCCATGCTCTGATCTTAAAGCTCATGCGGCAGGCACCTTCCTGAGGCTTAGACGGTCTGCATCTAGTTAGGGCCTTGTTGAGAGACCTCTTGGGAAGCCTGGACATGCCACCATGATCTTCATAATGGAAGGAAGGAGCCTTTATGGGGAGAAGGGATATTTACTGGATGGTAGAGTATATAACACATACTGCACTAATGGAATATAAATTGTTCTATATTCCCTCCCAACATAGCTGCACTTTTTTCTGAAAAATGCCCACTTCAACAATGGCGCTGGGCACGAAGTCTGGTTTGACAAGGAGGAATTGTCATCTGGGTTTGACATCATCAACTCAGTCGTGTTCCCCAATCAGTCCATCATTAAGGTCCGAGTTGGAAAGATTACTCCAAGTCACAGGCTCTCCATCCGTGAGGATTCTATTGTGTGGCACGACAGATTTAAGCAGGTAGGTACAAAATGCACAATTTACAGTGCAATCCTATGTTTACTCAGAAGTAAGCCCCACTGTGCACAATGTGCTTACTCCCAGGAGAGTATGTTTAGTATTACAGCCCCAGAATGGAAACCGATACATGCTTACCTGGTGTACGCTGACAGGGTCACTGGACATAGTCGCACAAGGACTGCTGTTTGAGAATGTACCATACAAATGTGTTAAATAAATATCTCAATTCCTTCAAGCTGGAATCATACAGGTAATTCTTGCCATCTACTTGTGCAGCAAAAAGTATATATTTTAAACATGCCTCCAAGACAGATGAACTGTAATCTTGCTTAAAATACGCCTATTGAATGGAATAGAGAATAGGGTAATTTTCTATATTGTTAAAGATGATGTATTTTGGTGCCTGACAGTCCAGTCCAATGCTTCCCAGTACCCAGGGCTGCAGTGGTGCTGAAATGGCTTCGGCTGTATTCCATGGGGCTGGGAAGCTGTACTGGGGCTACTCGGGGTAAGGACCCCCTTACCCTATGCCAGTGGTGCTCGAAACGTCGCTCACGATCTACCGGTCGATCCCGAGGCAAAATGAGTCGATCGTGGAGCCCTTAGTCTAGTGACTAGATTAAGGGCTCCGCGATCGACTCATTTTGCCTCGTGTTGAGTCACTAGACTCTAGTGACTAGACTAGAGTCTAGTCTATAGAGTCTATAGACTAGGGGCTCCTGGAGACTAGCACTGCTGCCCTCCTGCCCCTGCTGGGAGGGGGGTGAGAGAAGGATGGTGGGCCGTGCTGTCCGTGAGGAGGCGCCGCCCGGACCCTCACGCCGGAACATGCAGCGCACCTCGCAGAGCTCGTGAGCTCGCCTGGCTTGGCCTGCGCTCCGCTCCTCGCCTCCCTCCCCTCATCGAGAGGCGCACTGAGGAGATGGAGGGAGTTGCGGGCTGCTCCGCGGGGGGAGAGCTGTCGCTGCTCACCGTCAAGCACGAGCTCAGGAACGGTGAGCATGTCAGTGCCTGAGGGGTTGCCTGTGTCTGTCAGGGGCTGAGGAGAGCAGCGAAGGGGAAGGAAGGTGGGAGGAGCACGCGCGCGGTAGGGGCGAGGAGGAGCGGAGCGCACTCGAGGACGGGGCAGTGCATGAGGAGCCCCCTGAGAGGGCGGCAGGGAGGTTGGAGCAGGCAGGGAGATGGGGGCAGAGAGAGAGTGCGAGATTGTCCCCCTGGAGGAGCTGAGGCTGCGGTCCTGTCCACGCTTGCCTAGGAGTGAGCTCCAGTGACTCTAGTGGGACTTTTCTGAGTAAACCTGCATAGGATGGGGCTCTGGGGCTACAGTCCTAGCCACACTTGCCTGGGAGTAAGTCCTAGTGACTATAAAGGGACTTATTTCTGAGTAGACAGGCTTAGGATGGGGCTCTGAGGCTGCAGTCCTATCCACACTTGCCTGGGGGTAAGCCCCAGTGGCTATACTGACTTCTGAGTAGACAGGCATAGGATGTGGGGCTCTGAGGCTGCAGTCCTGTCCACACTTGTCAGGGAGTAAGCTCCATTGACTATAATGGGACCTTAGTAGACAGGCATCAGATCGGACTCTGAAGCAACATTGGTGCCTGTGAGGAACCTTGGGATATCTCTTAAAGGGAGGGAGATGACCATTGGGGGGGCAGATGGAATGAGAAGCCATCTGGGCAACATGTAGACATTGTTGACAGAGGGATGGGTGGCCTCCAAGGCAGAGAGCAGACAGCCCAATCTTATCCACACTTTCCTGGGAGTAAGCCCCATTGACATTAATGGGACTTCTGAGTAGACATGAACTGTAAATTGACAGAACTGGAGGAGATGAGGAAGGTAAATGGGGCAGAAGCAGGTGAGAAATTCTGTTATGGCAAATGCTATTATTGTAAAAAAAACTCTGGTAGATCTCTGGGGCTTGCTGGGTTTCAAAGTAGCTCTCGAGCCAAAAAAGTGTGAGCACCCCTGCCCTATGCAATTCCCAGGTGGCCCTGATGGGTCTCCTTGGATCTGCACCTGCTATGGAGCGGGCACAGATTTGAGGAGACCCATATTGGAATTCTCGGGCTGGGAGGAGCGTTAGGATATGATGGCAGAGCCTACCACTATCTCTGCCCCCTCTGGCCCTGCTCCCTCCCCTGCCACACCTTCTCCACGTCCTCCCCCCACCCCAGAATGCCTTGTCCCTGCTGAAACTTAACACTCTGTGGCCTGGCGCTTGCCTGGAGCACTGGGTTGTGTTCCTGCATTCTCCGCCTGGTGCTGGCTATAGATATAGTTTGGGGGGGAAAAAATACCTGGCAACATGGCAGATAAAACACACACAACTAATGGCCCAATCCTATCCAACTTTTCAGCACTGATGCAACCATGCCAATGGAGCATGCATTAAATCCTGTAGTGGTGGACAGGGAGACTCATGAAGGCCTCCTCAAGCAGTGTGACCAGATGTCATAAGCACAAAAGAGGATATGGCACCGCAAGACATCCAAGAAAAATATGGAACATGATAGAATAAAAACTAAAAAAAAATGTATATTGATTTCATGTGGTCAATTTAAACACTATATTACTGATCATTAAATTTAATACTCTGTCACATAAAATTTATTACATATAATTTATGAATTACAAGAAGGCAATCCACTGCTTGCACGGGCTCGATCACAGGGAAAAGGAGGACATTTAAGTTTGTTTCCTGGACAGATGTGAATGAAAAAAACTTTTCTTGAGTTTGGGGTCATTTTCTAAAACAGTGCTCTTCCAATCTCTTCCGTGAGGGTGAAAAGAGTCCCTGTGAGCAGATGAGACCACCTTCTCCTAGCAGAAGGGCATCTTTTGATTCAAAGCAAAGGTACATTTGATACATTTGCAGTTACATTTACAATCTGCCTTGATCTGTCTTGAATTCTAGTAAAAAAATCTCCCTGGAATTTGTACAGAAGTACATAAGAACAGCCCCACTGGATCAGGCCATAGGCCCATGGAGTACTAATGTCCTTGATCTCAAATAGAACAGGGCTCTTCAACAGTTGGGGCAGCAATCAGAAGTACCTCCTCATTCTTTATTCTTAGATCCAGCCTCGTTCCACTTGTGTTGAGAGCTGCCGTGTTGGACACAGCAAGACAGTTCTTGAGGGGGAGCCAGTTTGTTGCTATGTTTGTACTTCATGCCCAGAAAACATGATATCTAACCAGATAGGTAAGTGGCAATGCATAGCTCTGTCAGTAAATATTTGCATATGTTTGTTTTGTTCATGTGGTCTTGTCTTCTCTGGTCACTTGAAGAAAATACTGCTAGTGAGAGAAGATGACAGATCACTTAAGTGTCAACTAAAACTGATATTCTGGGGCCAGGAATTCAAAGAGGCGGAGAGCCGTCAGGCCCATTTTGGAGGAGCTATTGCGACATGTGGTTTTTTCCCTTCATTTCTCATCAATTAAGATTTAACAAAATGCTGTATCTTGAAAAATAAAAAAGTATGAGAGCCAAATCCTATCCGACATTTCAGCACCGATTTAGCCATGCCAATTGTGTGGTGGTGAGACAGACATGGATAAGGTAAGGGAACATCTGTTAGCTTATCTGAGGGCTTCACTGCAGCTGCATTGGCACCAGAAAGTTTGATAGGATTGGGCCCTGAGTCTTGTACAAGTGAAGTACTAGTGACAAGAGACTAACAGAATAATTTTTTATCCATCTGACTCCAAGGGATAGGGAATGCTACACAGTAGCGGACCTCCCCAACCCTACGCCCTGGGGCAAAGGTCTGCAATGGCACCCCCTTGTGAGATGTTGCCATCCCCCCACATGCAAATCCACCCCCCACCCCCCACTAACCGGGAGCGCACAAACCTCGCGCAACTCCAGGATTCATTGGAGAAGCTTCCTGAGGGTTCCCTGACACTTTATACTGTGCTTCCAGGAAACTGGAAGTGGTGTTACATGTTTTTATTCCAAATTAATATTTTATTCCATTTTAAAGCATTTTCATCAAGTGTAATTACCGTCATAGGGGAGGTAAACTGGTGGTTTATGCTTGTGGCTGTCAGCAGACATAGCACCAGGAATCAAACATGAAATCACATACACCCCACAATGCAGGAGCACAACTGCATTGTCAGTAGCTTGAATACTACTTGAATTGGACTTAGAGAAGTCATTTAGGATTTGCAGGCTACTTGATCTTCAGTGAATCTAATGCTGCCAAACACAAACAAATTAGGACACTGCCAAAATAAAACGTTGAAAAGATAGTAACTTGAACTAACAGACTTGAACATAGCATTGAACTGATATGGAAACAAACGGGTTTTTAAGTGCAGGGGAAAAAAAACAAACACCAACATAGCAAGAAACTTGATTACTCTTGAGTAAATGCAAACGTGGCACTCAGTTTCGCTTTCCATAGGATTCAATACATGTAGCAGCTTGGCGGGAGGGACTTCCTTCTGAACTGTTTTTGGGGCCTGCATTCACCAGATCCGGACCATTCTGGAGACATTGCATTCCTCTTTCTGATGGATGAAGGCAAGGTCACCTCCTCATGAGTAAATACACATTGTGGCTCTGTTTCACTTTCCATGGGGCTCCAGGCATTTTCCTTGGCAGCTTCTGAGCATACTCAGAAGACTCTGCAGCCTTTGAAAGCAACATTGCTCCAGGAGGGTTCACGGCTCAGAAACAGTCAGAAGCTCTTGGGAGAATTTGCAGATAATCCACAGCTACTTGAATAGGTACATGTCTGTTACTTTGTTAACTGAGCAGGATATTGCATTTGATCATTTCATAATCCCAATTTCACAGCATAGCGGTGTTATTTCATTTTTACCATTTTAGACTGCCTGGAATGATAATATATCATCTTGGGAGATACTAGCCAAAGAACATTCATACCTCCATTTTCAATCGCCTGATAGCTTCTGGGGAAAAATAAGAGAGTGGTTGGTTCCATGAGAATTTGAGCACAATCCTATCTCCCCTCCCCCACTGATACAGCTATGTCAAAAAGGGGCATGCTGTATTCAGTAGGGGGTGTGGGATGCTTGGGAGGGGGAAGGACAATGAGTTCCCCTTACTGCTCCTTAAACCTCCCACTCACCAATGGGTCTATAGCTGGTGCAAGTCCAAGGGGAAGGGAACCTCCAGACATAGCTGATAGGATTTGACCAATGTCCAACATTGTGCTCAGGACCAATCCAACACCTCCTAATACCTGAGGTGTGTATCCAATACTGCACCCCCTTCCCTGGTGATGAGTCAGCCTCTTCTCTCTCTCTCTCTCTCTCTCTCTCTCTCTCTCTCTCTCTCTCTCTCTCTCTCTCTCTGAGTTCTAAAAGAAGAAGCAGAACAGGAAGTGTGGGAGAGAGCAGAGTGGTGGGCTTCAGAGTTGAATTATAAACCCACCACTCGCCTCTCCTCCACCCTTACTCCCTGGCTCCGTCCCCATGTTGCATTTCCAATCCAGACAGTAGGACAGGGAGGGAGAAGCAGTGGATGTGACTGGATGAACAGAGGTAGGTAGCTCTCCACCAGTGCTTATCAGTCAGCCTCATGGACAGACCAGCCTTGCCTGTGCTGCTTTTGGGTCCTACTATAAACACTGGACTGCCCAAAAGGGAAAAAAAGAGCAACTCCTGCATTAAGTCACAACTTAATTTCTTCATAAGGCCTGAGGCTCTACATCAATAAGAAACTCAATGATTTGCTTCCTTTTCAGATGCAGTTCATTGTCTCAAATGCTCAGAAGATCAATATCCAAACAACAACAAAGATCAGTGTATCCCCAAGACCATGACCTTCCTAACCTACAGAGAGCCTTTGGGGATCACTTTGGTTTCCCTGGCTGTTACCTTTGCTATGATCACAGGTCTGGTGTTGCAGATCTTTGTGATGAACTGGGACACTCCCATTGTCAAAGCCAACAACCGAAACCTGACCTGTGTTCTGCTCAGCTCCATCCTGCTTTGCTACCTTTCCTCCCTGCTCTTCATTGGTCATCCTGGCAAGGTGTCCTGCCTCCTCCGACAATCCGCTTTTGGCACTGTTTTCTCTGTGGCAGTTTCTTGTGTGTTGGTAAAAACCATCACTGTGGTCCTGGCCTTCATGGCCACTCAGCCAGGCAACAACATGAGGAAATGGCTCGGGAAAAAAGTGGCCTACTACATTGTTCTTTTCTGCTCCCTCATTCAAGTGAGTATTTGTATTGTATGGCTGTCAACCTCTCCTCCTTACCCAGATATGGACATGCACTCCCAGACACAGCAAATCATTGTGGAATGCAATGAAGGTTCTCTCACCATGTTCTACTCTGTACTGGGCTACGTCAGCATCCTGGCCCTCATCAGCTTCCTTATTGCTTTCTTAGCCCGAAAACTGCCTGACACCTTCAATGAAGCCAAATTGATCACCTTCAGCATGCTGGTCTTTTGCAGTGTATGGATATCCTTCATTCCTGCTTATCTGAGCACCAAGGGGAAATATGTAGTAGCTGTGGAGGTCTTTGCCATCTTGGCCTCCAACTCTGGGCTACTGGCTTGCATTTTTCTTCCCAAATGTTACATTCTTGTTCTAAGAGCAGATCTCAATTCCAGGCAACATCTAACAAAGAAAATAAATGATTAACAGCCCAGTCCTGAGCTGCCTGGAGTGTGGGGTTGCAGCAGCGCTGAAAATAATAATAATAATAATAATAATAATAATAATAATAATAATAATAATAATAATAATAATAATACAAGTATTTATATACCACCTTTCGTGGTCGTCAGATTTCTCCTCAGACTTTATTTCAAGGCGGTTTACACAGGCAGGCTATACTAAATCCCTATAGGGATTTTTACAATTGAAGAAGGTTCTTTCTTTCAAGAACCACAACATTTCAGATGGATCCTTTTATGTTCTGGTGTCACATTCTGGCCTCCAGTTTCCTCCCATGCAAGCTGACAATCCTTCATATCTCACTTGAAGGGCGGCCAAGGAGCAGATGGAAAAACGCGGCTCGGTTTGTCAGCTGCTTCAAGGTCTCGCCGTTCACGGTGCCGGTGGCCTTGAACTGATGACCTTCGGCTGTTATCTTCAGGCAAACTGAGGCTCTACCCTCTAGACCAGACCTCCTGCCCTGGCTGCTGCTGCATCCAGCACGCTCCAGGAAGCTGCTGCCTCCTCCTGGGGAGAAGGGGAGTTTCATTCCCTTCCCCTGGATAAACCAAGTAGCCCCACAATGGGGCTACTCAATTTTACAATGACCCAAAGGTTGTCAGAGCTTCCTTATCAGGTTACCTCCATGTCGGGTTGCCAGTCTGACACAGAGGTTCAGGATCTGGTGAAGCGAAGCCCCACCAGCTCCAAATTCATCCCACCTTGCTCCTTCCCACTGGTACACCTCCCCCCCCCCATCTCTCCCCATGTCCCCACCTACCTCTCCACTGCTCGGCAGTCTATGTGACCACTGAACGGCGGAGCTCCATTGCTCCACTGGTGCTATCCCAGCGCTGGCCAGCACTCAGCTACCACCAGCACTCCACTAGTGCTAGGGGTCACAAATGTGCCTTATGGCACATTTGCGACAGTGTGCGCTGGTGGCAAGCCCGCACACACTCGATAGGATTGGGCCCTAACATCCCAATCCTGACCAGGGCTGGAATAACCATGCCAAGTGGTCTGTGCCAAACCCAGCACAGGTTAGAAGGTCGCTGGGCTGCAACTTAGAGTATTGGGATATTTATCCCCTTACCCTTAGTAATGCCCCAGCCATCCCCTTGGGACTTCGCTGAATATGTGCCAGCGAAATTGCTGGTGCAAATCCAAGTAGCCTGGTGTAATTCCAGGCTGGCAAGTAGGGGGTTAGGATATGGTCTATGTTGCCAAGGCCAGTCCCACCGACCTCCCATGCTGAGTCTATACAATTGTTAAAGGTCCAAGTTCCCTAAAGTTGAAAGTTTGCCCACCCCTGGATTAAAGGCTGGAATGACCTTGGGAAATAGTTATTATATGATTAGATGAGAGGACTGGAGCCTGATAGTAGACAGGTGAAGAGGCTGTGGGACAAATAAGCCCAGCCTAGATATGTGGTTCCACCAGGAAATCCCCCACTTGTTGTTTCTGGGGAGACAGGGAGGAGGGGGCAATTGTGGCTGGGATGCAAAGCCAATGCCCCCTTTCCCTACTTTTTGAAGTGTGTAATCAGGGATTTAACTCCACCCTCTACAGTGGTCCTTAGGTATGCTGTTATTCTGTTAATAAAATTGTGGCCAGGTGTCTAATACACATATAGTTGTGTTATCTCTTATTTATCTCTGCAAAATGCAATCCTTGTCCAAGTATTCTCTCCCCCCCCCCTTCCCACAAAACACACGTGACACAAATCTCAGAAGAAAACAAGGCCGTGATTTATTTAAAATTACAGTGCTGGGCAGCAATTGGTAGCTGCAGTGAGTCTTCACTCAACTCCACCCCTTCAGAGACAGAGGGTCCAATCCTATTAAATTTTCCAGTGCTGGTGCAGTTGTGCCAGTGGGGTGTGCACTGCATCCTGTGGTGGAGGGGCAGTCACTGGGGCATTCTCAAGGTTGAGAAGCCTTACTAGGAGTCTGCATTGTGGCACTGAGATGGAAAGTTGAATAGGATTGGGCCCAGTGTTAGCCAAATACAGCTTTACACCTAGGGTGTGTGGCTCGCTTGGTGCACAGTCCAATTAGCACAATAGAGTGACTTTGAAACAAGACTTTTATTATAAAATTCTCTAGAAACTGAGACACAGAAACAGTCAAACACTCCTGTAAAAACTGCTCCCCTGTGAAGGCATTCTATGGATGACCATATGAGGGCATGTCGACAGTTGGTCCAGGTGTTCGCCCTCAGGCAAGTGTTGGTTTTAACTGCCAACACTGCCACTGTTAATCCTTACATAACTTGTTCACACACAAAATGGAGTGACTCTTGCTTTATAAGTATGTAATAAGTAGTTCCAATCAGAAACTCCCCCTTCCTACTATTTGCCCCCAGCTCTCAGGGCCAAAGGCTGTTTTACTCCTGCAACAAATAGAAGATGTGTTGGGGGGACATGGCTTTTGTTGGGGCTGTGGTGCAGAGGATTCAGCCCTTACACAATGATCTCAATTCCAGTCACCTTCTGTGCCTGTTATTACACAAGCAGTAATAAACATGGAAAACTGCCTGTTTAATTTCACATATAGTTTGGCCCCAAGCAAGATTCTATCAAAGTACTTACTGGCAACTTATGCTTGGCAAGCTCATCAGATCTTAGTCCTTTCCTCTTATCATTTAAATGGATTTTTCACTCAGTAGAGATCTGTAACACTTGTTTCTGCCATGTTCAATGAGGGCAATAATGACCCTCATCCAGAAGACATCTATACACTCAACTGATCGGGGGCCCAATCCTATCCAACTTTCTAGCTTCGGTGTATCCACAATGCAACCCCATGGAAAGGGCATAAATGTTCCCATACCTTAAGAAAGCCCTAGTGTCTACCCCTCCACCACAGGATATAGCACACAACCTACTGGCACTACTGCACCAGCACAGGAAAATTGGATAGGATTGGGCCCTGGGACTTTTTCACATTAGCGGGATTCATAGTATTTGGTTGCATTCCTAATGTATGCATCTGTGCTAGTCATAGGTCACCCTCACATCTCTCCTATTTGTAGATCCACAAATGTAAACAAATAGACCAAATGAAGCCATTTCATCCTCTCACAGCTGCAGTGGTCTCTCCTCCTTCTCAAGCACTGTTTGATTACTGCCTGATGTCCTGATACTTTGACATTACATTGATTGTCTGTGCACCCCCCCCCCCAATGAACACTCGAGACAACAGACCTGGGAGAAAAGGCCACTTTATTATTAGCTATAGTACAGAAGGAGAGGCTGAGACCTGCAGCTGCTTTGGCAGCGAAGCTCCTGTGGTGCGGAGGCTGGACCACTGGAAGATACCAGAATCACATTTGTCCCCCAGGTTGGGCATGCACTCGACTCCAAGCCTTGCCCCTTTCTCAGGCGGTGCAGCTCATCCAGGTCTATCCCCATAAGGGGGATGCAGCCGGACCGCGGGCTGTGCCATATCGAGCCGTTGAGCCTCTGAGGCAGACCCCGCGGTCCTGGCCAGGGCCCTGTCCATGCTCTCGTGCTGCTGAGCCCCTGAGGACTACAAGTGGGTTCTGCCCTGCCTATGCTGCCTGAAGGTGCATGCCAAAGTCCATTCACGCCTTCTAACCTGCACCACCTGCCATCATAAAGTGACCGATGTTCAGCAGTGGGGAAAAAAAACCCAACCCCTGACAGTCTGGTGTAGGCGAAAAAACTACCTGTCATCAGCCAATCCTGGTAGGCAGCAAAAAATTCCTACCCGACCCCAAATGGCGACCAGTAGAACTCAGACTGCTCTGGGGTGAGCGGGTGGGTGTCAGTACTGTGCCCACGTGCAAAAGGAGGAAGAGGGCTGGGTGCTGGTGGCTTAAGAGCCCTCTGAGACCGCCTAGCTCCAGCCCTTCTCCAATCCCCCCACAGGGGAGGAGACTCTCATGCTCCAGGTTGGGCCAAACAAACACGATCCCTCGGCTTACATTGATGGATCGGGAGAATTGAAAAAAGGTGATGCAGATTAACACAAGCAAGCGCCCTATTAATGAAGAAACAACCCCCAACCCCAGTTGAAAGAACTCTGGGTGCACTGTGGTTTACCTAGAAATCAGCTTGTCCACAGAGCTCCAGGTCACAGATTGGAGGAAGCATCTGCCCTCAAATGAGACGAGTCCCATGACTGCTTGGGGTCCCCCCCCCAAAAAAAAATCACTTTGACCAACACTTTCCTGGATCCCCACACTGGATTTGGCTCATACGGAGTCATTGGTCCAGTCTGTTCACCTGAGCAGACTCAGAGGGGGAAATTTGGGAGGGGGAAATTTGGGCATGCACTTATGCATGCTCCTTTGCTAAAGATCTTCAGTTTACCTATAACCCTTTTTCACTGCTGGCACCAGATCAGACAGCATGAGGGCTGAAGGCTGAAAATCTTGTAAATGTAATGTAAATGTAATGCAGTCAGACTGCATCTTATGTAAGGGTTAGGTTCTGGAGTCAGTGAGGAAGGGGACTCACAAGAATGGTTACAAAATGTATGTCAGGCTTGTGGCTGGATTACACAGATACACAAGCATCTTACAGATCTGTAGTTTGCCTGCATATACAGGTGTATGCCACTAAACAAGGGGGATCCATTCTCCGATCCCCATTGTTATGCGATTAGGTAATTAAGGGCACAATCCTAACCCCTTATGTCAGTGCTTTGCAGAACTGGCATAGCGGTGCCATTGGGACATGTGCGGCATCCTGCAGTTGGGTGTTACTCACAGAGGCCTCCTCAAAGCAAGGGAGTGTTTGTTCCCTTACCTCAGAGCTACATTGCCCTTATGTCAGTGCTGGAATGCACTGACATAAGGGGTTAGGATTGCGCCCTAAATGAACATTCAGTCCAACCCATTGCCTTTTTTGTGTAAATAGACACTCCCTGCCAGATACTTGCTAGCTGCACAGGCTCCTGGTGATAGATTGCTTCTTCTTTGCATTAAGAGCCTCTCCGTTGTGTAAACAGTCACTCTGCTGCAGGCTATGGGAGATGTGATTGCCTCATTAAGAGCATCTTTATTGTGCTTTGACCACCATCATATATGCCGTCTGTTGTTAAGCAAACAGTTTTTTAGCAGTGCACGCCTGTATCTGTATCTAAAGCCTCTCTGACTGTAGGTACTGCGCCTAATGGTTTATCAGGGAAGAACACTGAAAATCACGGCAGGCACACATCATATTCCTGAGGATACCACATCACGGTCAGAGGAAGGCAGAATAATCTATTAAAATGGAGTAAGGCTGCACTTCCTCAGCTTCTTGCACGTGCCACAAGAATCACTCTGCAATGGCTACCAAGCTCAACTCTGGATTAAATTTCTGCCCAGCCCACAGGTGTACACATTTGATCCCTGTTGTGTATATGCAACGTTGGGCAGAAATGGTTTAAAGAAACTGCAAGTACCGATGCACATGGACATTCTCAAAATCTGTGGCTTGTCCCCTTTACCTGTTTAATCCTTCTTTGCTGCAGGCATCATACCTAGGCCAGAAAATTGAAAGTCCACGTACAGTCTTCCCCCATCTGTATCTTTGCTATAAGGATTTTCACTTCTGCACATATTAAGACCTTGCTTCCTTCTACCTTCCTGAGCTGTTGGCTACAAGGTCTGAGACTACAAGTTAGATAAAAGTTAGATACTGCCACCTGCTGGTGAATAAGAAAATTATGGCACAAGGCATCTGAATGAAGCTTCTATGAGCTGCTGAATGATGGATTGAGCTACAGAATTCCTTCTCATTTTGTCCCTAGAGGACAGAGTGGTTCTCTTAGGGTTCTGTTTTATAATTTGTTCTAATATCTTCCCCGCTATTGAAGTCAGACTGGTTTTTTCTTATACCATAAAACGTATAAATGAATTGCATGAATTAAAATTGAAAGAGTGGGTAATTAGCCATTCCCATTTGGGTACACAATGACTTGGCCAAGGCATGGAGCTCTCCCACCTGTGACAGAGGTAATTTCCCTCTGAGGTAACTGTCCTCCTGGGTCTTTCTTTGCCTTGAGCCATGTTTCCCCATCCTCCTCCTGTTCATTACTTTCTGTGGAAGGTTTGACTCCACCAGTGAGGCACCTCAAATTGTAGACTGCAAATATGTGGCCTTCTCTTTCCAAGGAGCTGGAGATGTTACTTTGCTTTTTAAAAGCAAATGTGAAAGATAAATTGGAATGTTGGAGGAGTGACATGGAAGACACAGTGAAGGTTTCCAGAGCCTTCAGCAGATTTACTGATGGCTCAATGAACTGGAGAGTGTACACAGGATACAGAGGCTGTGTGTTGTGATGACCAAAGCCAGAAATGGGGAGCACATTGAACATCGCTCCTCTGAATGAAGCTAGCTCGGAGGTATGTTCTAGCGCTTTTTGAGAAGAAACCTACTTTGTGTGAAGGTGAAGCACCTTGCACCAAAGCTGCACCAGTGGTACCTTTAGCGCACTTAAGTCTTGCTATGCTGTCTGTCAAAAACCATCTAGCAGCAAACACAGTACCATGTTCCATTCTTTCAAAACCAGGCAGTCAAATAATTAAAACTTTGGGTTCAGTCCAGGCCTTCATTACACTGTTGATGAAAAATTGAACAATTTAGTGTTTATCAGAATACTTCAACATTTATTAATTTTGGTGCAAGGATTTCAAAAAATGTCACTATTTCTGGTATGGCATCAATGGTTTATGCGCTTTTATTACATGATACGTATTATAATACATTAGGCAATAGGAAGGATGCAAACACAAGATTTAAGGTCACTACAAAAGTTTTGACGATGCAAAAAACCGAAGATTGCTGTTGAAATCAGTGCCTCTGAATTGTATAAGAAACATTAACAAAAATCTGTATATTACACAGAGGTATTTTTTTTTTAGTTGTCCAGTTCAGTTTTGATTCAGACATTCCCTATGAAAAGTTATTTTTCAGTAACT